>NW_027361739.1:19980000-20315000 GCF_039654945.1 Dendrobates tinctorius | reverse complement strand
AACAGAAGGATCTACAGTCCAAAATTGGTCATGCCAGATCTTTATCTCCCTCAGCATCATGAGTAGGGAGTGCATAAACTCAACACAGGCAGATTTGACTGACGTTAGTCTAATATGTATGGTGGGATTTTGATTTCCAAAGATGGCAATCAATCAATATGTTAAAAGATGACTAGACCATAAACACAATGGTTTACCACTATCCAGTCTCGATATAATAATAATAAAAAAAAAAAAAAAAAACACATTACATTTGTGGCTAAATGTAGATCTAAGGGGGCAGATCAGCTCCCTCCCTTATCTGTAGTCTTTTCACTGTTCTCTCTCCAGTTCAGGGAAAGTTCCCAGCTCATTCTCTTATACAATCCCAAGGCTATCTCCTCCTTTATTAACCACAAAGAGAACAGTTGCAATAACAACAGCAACAAAGACATTCCCTCTCGGGGTCACTGCCTGCCATAACAATCCTCCTATTCAGTGATATGTGGGTTCCCACAGTGCGAGCCCCACAGAAGGAATAGTCATACAAGGTCAGACTCTCTGCAATGCATTCCCAACACCAAGGCTATGTGCACACTGATTCTTTTTTGCCAAGTCTTAGGAGCAGAAACTTTCCGTAAATGTAGGAGTTGTGAGATTTGGAGAGTTTCTGTTCTGGTACAAAAACTCGATGTGCTCATAGACTTAGGATACCTGTGTCTTGTGTATTTGATGGATAAGTGTGTTTTTATTCCATTTTCCCATATTAAATAACCAATTACCTACACCAGGGCATTTATATTACTACAATGACAAATTCAGGAACAAGTTAATTTGTATACACCCCCTGTAGACAAAGATAAAAAATAATGAATGTATAATGAAATAATAATGAATACTGTATGGCCCTAGTGCATTAACAGTCTCTATGTTTTTGGAAAATTCAGGTACACCCCAACCTGTTCTTTGTCCTAAAATTGGTTGCTGGAAAAAATCTAATGATGCCTATACTAAAGCATTCATCAATAAATAAAAAAAAATCTGAATGGCTGATCATATACCATTAGGGAGAGGTCTCCACATTTTTTTTTTCTGGTGCTGGTTACATCACTACACCCCTAATCACCTGGGATAGGACAACTTGCCATCATCTTCCTCAGATGATTCTTCAGTAGATTCCTAGACCTCTGGTTGGCTAAAATTATTAGTCCTATGGAAAAACCTTTGGCAGATTCTTACAATCCATTAAAGGGAACCTGACAGATGATACTGCCCAAGGTAGGAGCAGACTATGTATCAGACACTGGCTCTATCATTACACCAAGGCACATTTTACTATGAAATACTTCACAGTGTTTCAGAGAAAAAATACAATTAAAACCTGACCAGTGATCAAGTCAATCAGGCGTGTAGTCCTTGGCCGGTCCCCAAAGTATTCTTCCCTCCCCACTCTCCTTGAGTGACAGTTCTGTCTATATGTGCATAAATGAAAAGACCTCTCAGACTATGTCGTAGTGAGAACTTGCCAAGAACCGGCCTATTGAACTAGTCATTTGAGCAGCATAGTTCTCGGATGGCATTTATGGGTATGTATTGGTGGAAAAATTAGAGCCAGGGCCTGATACTTGCTCTCCATGGTTCGGGCAGCAATAAGATGAGGCATCTAATCAACATGGCTCATCTTTCCAAGGACCCCATATAATCTGTGTACTCTCCCTCTATGGTATGTACACAATTGGTAACACATAACTAATATCTATGAGCAGCACTACAGATGTCTGACTACATTGAGGGATATTTATCAAAAGTAGAGGATATGTTAGTAAGCTGGAGAATTGGCCATTGTAAGCAAACGTTATGCTCTACCCCTCTGAATACAGGAATCTGATTAGTCGTTTTCGGTAATTGGCGCATTTATCCTTAGCCACAATGGACTAATCATAAGAAAGAGTCCAGTCCTTTCTCAGTGAAGCAATCACTTTGGGTCTTAATTACATATTTGGGTGGACTACATAGTTGAGGGCTCAAAAAGATGATGATTCCTGTAGGAGGGCCCTTTTGGACCTTGTCACCTTTTTTGTGTCTTTCGGTGCGCCAGACGTAAACATGTCAAAACCCATCCTTGTTCATACAGTATATCATGGTTAACCGGAAACAACCCATAATTATTACTGAGAATGATGCTGCCTTCAGCCCCATAAAGAACTATAGAAGACATTACACCATATTCTATACAACCCTGAGGCAAATTGTTTCTTTAACGTCCCATCAGAGGATTAACCGTGCTGATGGGTGTTGTGTGCCTGATCTTCGACATAAATTGATCATTATCTCTGCATTACTTGAAAACTTAATCTTTATCTTTCAATCATAATCAATGTCATAAAACTCCACTAAGCCCAATGGTTTTTCTAGTTTAATGGATGGCACTTTGTAAGGCAAGTTATACTAACCTCCAGCATCTAACAGTGGATGGGTTTGCAAGTGCCGCACAAACATATCCATAATTGAGTGTAATCCTCATAGCAGGACTCACCTTTTTCCTGGAATAACAATGCAGCTATGGGTCAGCCGTGTAACAATGACTGATTTCTCCGAATAGGCGTGTTTATGCATGGAGTGTGGGTAAGAAGGAAATTCAGATTTGCCGTAATCTGCATCCTTGTGAATGACTAACGCAAGCTGAAGGGTTGTTATACAATGACATGAGACAATAGCCATACATTGTACAACTGTAGCAATACCGAACCGTGTGCACACCTCACTTTTCAGTAAAGAAGTGCCGTATCAAACTACGCATACATATGGCATTAACAAAAAAAGGATAAAAAAAAATTTCAATAGAAAAAAATCAAGACATTTGAATATTAAAAAGTATATAGCTCCTTTGTAAAACTCTGTGTCTCTATGGTTACAGACTACAAACAAACCTTGTGTAGTCTGATCTTGCATTTATCCATTACTCCACTATCTTATACCCTTCTTCCTTAGGGTAGAATGGAGTAAAAAGATTCTCATGACCCTTATCCAACGGCTATGTAAGGTCTCTTTCACACATCAGGTTTTTGTTTTTTACAATCAGTCGCAATCCGTCAAAGTTTTAAAATGGATGAAACGTGCGGCCATCCGTCGCAATCCGTTGCTAATAGAAGTCTATGAGAAAAAAACGGATCCAGTGGCATTAGCCACTGGATCCGTTTTTTCAAAAAACGACGGATTGTGACTGATGGCAAAAAACTGATATGTGAAAGAGGCCTTAGTAGTCTGAGGCCGCCAGAGCACTGTAAATCTCCAACCCCCATGACATCATGCATCTGTCACTATCAACGTATTCACATCTACTATTCAGAAGAGGCACCAGTTAGTAGGAGGTCCACAGTGCTCTGCTTCTGGACGAGGGTCCTGCACATTTTTTTACTCTGCTCTACCTCGTATAGACTAAAGTAATAATAAAAAAAAAATGATACAACAGGTCTTCAAAGCTTCCTTTATTGAGACTTAAAAAAAACTGTCAAAAATTAAAGAGAGCGTAAGACTGTATTCAGAATGTCGATGTACAACATATCAACGTTTTACCCGTAAAAAAAAACAAAAATTTCTATCCGAATTGAATCCATTTTACCTTCATGTCTAGTCCGCTATTTTTGAAGACCCATTAACTTTGAATGGAAAAAGGACCTAAGGGCTCATACTCACATGCGAGAAACTCGGATGAGTCTCGCATGTCAATACCCGGCACTGCCGCCGGCACTTGGATCGGAATGTTAAGCTGCATGTATTTCTATGCAGCTTGACGCTCCGATCCGAGTGCCTGCGGCAGTGACGGGTATTGACGTGCGAGACTCATCCGAGTTTCTCGCGAGTATGAGCCCTCAGAGGTAGAAACTGTGCCGCTGCATGGACCACCAAACCATATACTTGAATTGTCCCACAAGCACATTCCAGTCTAGTCTTCAAATACCATTTGTGTGAACAGGTGCCAAGATGGGATGTCAACATCCGATCACATAGGGTTTGGAGACATCTGTCTGCAAAAGGAGCTGTATAAAAATACAGATTTTTATTTTTTTTTGTACAGCTTATTGATGGGAACAAAGTTTAAAATCCATCTACACAGCCAGTCAAGTCACCAGTAATTCTTTATAATTCAGGCGTTTTAATTGTGCTGGAATGTAAAGTCTTTCTTAGTTTTGTTTGTTTTAATGTTTTATTTATTGAAATCTGCAAGTTACATCAGAAAGAAAGCAATCAACAAAGTAGCTTACGAAATTATTATATAACCTACAAATTCCACTTTTCGAGAGTTAAACAAATGGTTTGAAATATCAATACATGGCAAAAACTATTGATATACAGAGGTTTAAGGACAACAACAGCCTTAAAGGAACTTCCAGTAGCAAGATTATCTGGGTTCAAATCTGGGTTCTTTCCATCCACACGCACTTGCTACATCACATATGCCATGATTTCAAACAAAGATGAAAAAGAACAAAAAAGAAAAAAAACAGTATAGGGAGTAAAGGGACAGGAGGTCAAGTAGTGAAAGGAGGAAGTTGGAAGATAGGGGTGGAATATAGGGGAAGTAAGGGGAGGGGGGGGCAGAGGGGAACACTAGGCAACAAGGGTTTCGTCTACTCTGATAAAGCCGAACAAGGAGGCCACTATAGCCTTATTAATTTTTACTAATGGATCTGAATCGGGTCCATGGGTGCCATACTCTTTCAAAAGCTGAAAGTGAGCCATTCACCAAGGCAGCCAGTTTGGCTACATAAAGTCTTTCTTAGAATATAGACTTAGCACTACTTCAAATTATTGAGGATTAGCTTGGAAGTACTTGGCCCCAGGAGAAAAGCTACCTCTACCTACTGACTTTTTAAGAATTAAAAAATCCTAGACAAGGGCTGCGACAAATTCTGTCAATCACTTGAAAAAGAGTAGTTCACTGAACCCTCATGAATGGCCATGAAAAATAAAAGGTTAATAAAAATAATTTAACTTTTTTTCTTAATCCAATTTCACCAATCTCCAACTTGAGTTATAATTTAGTTATGCATAATGCTGAATAATAACAAATTATAGAAAATACTTTGTTGCCTTTACAATATAAATGCAAGATCTCTTAAGGTGAACAGAAAATAAAACATCAAATAATTTATACATTTCCAACATAGTTGATTATTAGGACAAACTAGGGGAAAAATATAAACATAGCAAAAGTAGTGATAAGAAAAAGGACACATGGAATGAAGGGAGAGATAAGGGAATCTGTCATCAGGTTTTTACCCCCTAATTGGAGAGCAGCATAATGTAGACAGAGACCTCAATTACAGGGATGTATCACTTACTGGACTGCTTGATGTAATTTCAATAAAATTACAATTTTAATCAGCAGGAGATCATCACTAGAGGACTAGTAAACCTGAAGCTACATAGTCTTCCATATTCATGAGCTCTGTGTAACCCTGCCCCCACCACCGATTGGTAGCTTTTGGACTATGCACACTGTACACACAAAGCTGCCAATCAGTGGTGTGGGTGGGGTTACACAGAGCTCAGCATTCAGAGAACTGCTAAATCTGCAGCAGAGAAAACAGGGATTGCATTAAAAACTGCAGCACATAGTAAGTGATACATCCCTGGAATCAGGGTCTATGCCCCTACATCATGCTGTTCTCAGATAAGTCCGCAAAAACCTTGTGACAGATTCTCTTTAAAAAGTAAAAACAAAAGTATCTGAAGATAAAGAAGATATGAATAATTTTGATACAGTGTAAACAACACCATTATCTTGGAGTTCTTTTTTAACATGAGACAAACCCTAGTGGGCTTTAGTACAGAAGAGGGACTATATTTTAGACAGGAGAAGGGCAGGTTGGGAAGACTGCAATAAAAGTGATTCCAATGACTTGCAAACATCCCATGTAATGTTCCTGTTCAGAGTCCACATAAAAGCCTACAGTGGGCATAGAAAGTATTCAGACCTCTTTAAATTTAGAAGAATGGCAGAGGATCCCCCATTCCCAAGAAGACTCATAGCTGTACTAGCTCAAAAGGGTGCTTCTACTCAATACTGAGCAAAGGGTCTGAATACTTATGACCATGTGATATTTCAGTTTTTCTCTTTTAAGAAATTTGCAAAAAATTTCTACAGTTCTGGTTTTTTTTTTAGTCAAGATGGGGTGCAGAGTGTTCATTAATGAGAAAAAAATAACTTTTTAGAATTTACCAAATGGCTGCAATGAAACAAAGTGAAAAATTTAAAGGGGTCTGAATACTTTCTGTACCCACTGTATATATATGAAGGAGAAGCATTGGAGATGCTTCCTTGGCAAACACTATGAAGTACGAAAAAAATGGAAGGGTCAATTCCCCAACATTATCTGAGTAAGGTGCGTCTGATCTGTTATCAGTGGATGATTTCACAAACTCCCCTCTCCCGCTCTCTGACCACAACCTTCTATCAATCTCTATCAAGAACTGCCATCCCGCCCAGGTCACCCCCACTTTCCACATTTTTAGAAACATACAGGCCTTTAACACCCAAAAACTTATGAAGAACTTGCAGTCATCATTGGCCCCCTATCTCCCTCTTATGTCCTGATTCTGCACTGAAGCATTACAATGAAACACTTCAAAGTGCCCTGGATGAAACTGCACCTCCTATACATAGAACAACTAGGCACAGACGGCAACAACCCTGGCACATGCTGAAAACACGCTTCCTACAGCGGTGCTCCAGGTACGCCGAACATCTGTGGAGAAAATCCAATCTACCCGAAGACTTCATCCATTATAAGTTTATGCTTAAAACATTCAACACTGCCCTTCACCTCTCAAAACAAATCTATTTCCACACCCTTATCACCTCACTATCCAATAACCCGAAACGTCTCTGACACTTTTCATTCCCTACTCAACCCAAGAGTGCGGGCCCCAACCAGGGATCTCCACGCTGATGGGCTAATTATTTCAAAGAAAAAATTGACCATATCCAACAGGAAATTATCTTCCAGTCCCCTCATACCATGCATTGTCCTCCCTGCCCCACTAAGTAATCAGGCTCCTTACATCTTCTCGCCCTAGCACTTCCACCAGTGACCCCATTCCATCACATCTCCTCCAGTCCCTTTCCCCTGCTGTCACCACTCACCTAACAAAAATATTTAACCACTCTTCCGCTATCTTTCCTTCCTCATTTAAGCATGCCATCATACAGCCATTACTTAAAAAAACATCCCTCGACCAAAACTGTGCCGCTAACTATAGACTTGTCTCTAATCATCCCTTCATCTCTAAACTCCTGGAACGCCTGGTTCACGCCCAACTTATCCGCTATCTCTCAGATAACTCTCTCCTCGACCCTATACAATCCAGTTTCCGCTCTCTTCACTCTACTGATACTGCCCTCACTAAAGTCTCTAATGATCTTCTAACAGCTAAATCTAATGGTCTCTACTCCATGCTAATTCTCTTGGATCTCTCCTCAGCATTAGACACTGTGGATCATCGGCTCCTCCTCACTATGCTCCATTCCTTCGGCCTCAAGGACACAGTTCTATCCTGGTTCTCCTCCTATCTCTCTGACCGCTCCTTTAATGTATCTTTTGCTGGCACCGCCTCCTCTCATCTTCCCCTTACTGTTGGGGTTCCTCAAGGATCGATTCTAGGCGCCCTCCTCTTCTCTTTGTATACTGCCCCTATTGGTCAAGCAATCAGTAGATTTGGGTTCCAGTACCATCTCTATGCTGATGACACCCAATTATACACTTCTCCTGATATCACACCTACCTTTTTGGAAAACACTAGTGACTGTCTTATCGCTGTCTCTAACATCATGTCCTCCCTCTATCTGAAACTTAACCTGTCAAAAACTAAAGTCCTAGTGTTTCCTCCCTCTACTAACCTACCTACGCCCGACATTACCATTTTCGTGTGTGGTTCCACCATTACTTCCCAGCAACATGCCCGCTGTCTTGGGGTCATACTTGATTCCGAGCTTTCATTCACCCCCCATATCAGATCACTGGCTCGCTCTTGTTATCTGCACCTCAAAACCATTTCTAGAATTCGACCCTTTCTTACTTTTGACTCTGCAAAAACTCTTACTGTTTCTCTTATTCATTCTCGTCTGGACTATTGTAACTCTCTACTAATCGGTATCCCTCTTACCAAACTCTCCCCTCTCCAATCTATCCTGAATGCTGCAGCTAATATCATATTCCTCACCAATCGTTATACCGATGCCTCTACCTTGTGCCAGTCCTTACACTGGGTACCCATCCTCTCCAGAGTTTAGTATAAACTTACTACCCTCACCCACAAAGCACTCCATGGCTCAGAACCACCCTACATCTCCTCCCTCGTCTCAGCCTACCACCCTACCCGTGCCCTCCGTTCTGCTAATGACCTGAGGTTGACATCCTCAATAATCACAACCTCCCACTCCCGTCTCCAATACTTTTCACGTGCTGCGCCAATTCTTTGGAAATCACTACCCAGGTTAATACGATTAATCCCAAATCCCCACAGTTTTAAGCGTGTCCTAAAAACGCATTGGTTCAGACTGTCCTATCGCCTCAACGCATTAACCTAAATATCCCTGTGTGGCTCATTCAAAATTTATTTACAATAACCAGGTTCCTCGCATCATGTTTTCACATGGTCTATGCATTTAATAGCCCTCTGTGTCTGTACTGCTACATATTTAGACTGTTAACTGGTTCAAGCAGCAACAGGAACATCCAATTCTTACACCATGGCTGGTCCAAACAATAAAAGCAATTGTTACCATCCACCTTTTGTGTCTCCCCTTTTTCATTATAGATTGTAAGCTTGTGAGCAGGGCCCTCATTCCTCTTGGTATCTGTTTTGACCTATGTGTTTATTGGTATGCTGTAATGTCTATTGTCTGTAGAAGTCCCCGCTATAATGTAAAGTGCTATGCAATATGTTGGCGCTATAGAAATAAAATTATTATTCATCCCCGGAGGACCCAGCTAGGAACTATCGTAATCAGTTTTTAGAGAGAGTTCAAAGTCAGGATTACAAAAATACCACCATCGTTGGGGGTTATGCAAGTAGGAATAGCAGCAGGCATGACGGTAGCATGAGTAACATTCAAAGAGGGAGATCTAGAGATATGTATGCTTGTTGACCAGGATAGAGAGGCTAAAGGCCCCGTTACACATAACGATGTCCCAGCGTTCCCACCAATGATCCGACATGGATGGGATCACTGGGACATCATTAGGCTGATCACTGGTGAGCTGTCACATAGACAGCCCCTTCAGCGATCAGGACCAGCGAGCAAGCTGGTTTCCAATGTAAACAGCGGGTAACCAAGAGCCGCGTGGCTCTTAGATACCCGCTGTTTACATTGGAAACCAGCGTCCAGCGGCACTAATCGCCAGTCTCTCGCTGCCACACGATGCGTGCTGGCCAGCGGGAGACCAACGATTAAAAAATGGCCCAGGACATTCGAGCACAATCAGCGATACCCGGCAGGGGAGTCGGTCGCTGATCCATGTCACACAGCGATTTCGCTGGCGAGATCGCTGTGGCGTCACAAAATCAGCAATCTCGCTGGCGATATCGCTGTGTGTGACGGGGCCTTAAGTCTACCAGAGATCAACTGTTTGGTTTTTCCAGACAAAAAAAAAGTCTACTGTCTACATACCACCAAATGAGGACATTTGGGAAAATCTCAAAGTCCTTCTCCACCCAAAGACTTAGGCAGGGGTCACACTTGCGGGAAACTCACACGAGTCTCACATCTCAATACCCGGCACTGCCGTTGGCACTCGGGGTCGGAGTGTGCGGCTGCATGTATTTCTATGCAACTGAGCGCTCCGGTCTGAGTGCCGGCGGCAGTGCTGGGTATTGAGACGCGCGACTCATGCAAGTTTCTCGAAAGTGTGAGCACGGCCTTAGGGTGAGAAAGTCTGTATACAAATCCGAGGTTTGTGCACGCCGAAGACAAATCTGTTATTCAAGCAATGGAAAAATAGCAGCAAAACTCAAACAGGCTCAATTTGGTACATACATAGGATCCTTGACAATATTTTTATGGTATTCATTCTGCTGCACTAAGACATGTTTTTTATAGTAATTTGACAGAACTTAAATGGTCTGTGGTAGAAGGGGAGAATAATTCAAAGAGCAGAGATGAATAAGTTGTGATCTAGACCCCAAAATATTGTATATTAGTGAATGATATTCCCTTAATACTATACAATCTGTTCTTAATTACTAAAGTGACAGAAGTATGGGAATTTGTGATATAGGGAAGCAGATCAACTGCATATAAGGCTTATTTATGCATATTAGATCGCAATTTGATTCCCTGTACATCTGGATGGTTCTTTAGTGCCAATGAAAGATATTCCATTACTAGGGTGAACAATTATGGGGCAGAATTATGGCTTTATATTAGAGATGAGCAAATCAGGTCAAGGTGAATTCGAATTGCATTTAATTTTACCAGTAATTTGGTTTCTCTTGAATCCAGATTTTTTGATGTTCACTTTCTGTAAATTTGGCAAAAAGGTGGCTAGCCACCATTTTAGTGGTTTGCATGGGGCTGGAAAAAGGATTAAAACAAATCCTTTCCTTCCACTAATCTTACCTGCAGCCTCTGGTCCGGGCCTCTGTTCAGCTCCCTCTGGCACCACGCATTTCAACATCATGAGTTGACGACATACGTTGCACAGGGTGCGGACTACGCCTCAGGAAAAGCAAGTCGTGATGACAGAGGTCTAAATGGTGCCAGACCTGGCATCAAGTGAAGATGCCAATAGAGCTGAAGAGAAGACTCTGAGTTCGTAGTGAAAGACAGCTGCACGGAGGGCAAGACCAGGAGCTGCTGTGCAAAAAAGTTACTATCAGGTGACTTTTTTGTCCCCCTCTCCCACTTCTCTTTCTGGCACCTTATAAATCACGAAAAATGGCAGCCGGCAACCAGATTGCCAAGTTTGCATGACTCGGATCACAAAAATATCAGATTCAGAAGAATCCAAATGAATTTCTGATAAATTGAATTTACCTTCAACCAATTCTCTCATCTCTAATTTAAAGTTACAATTCATTCATTAAGGTAAGAGTAACAATAAAAAAGGATCAATGGACTCCCTTCTAATGCAACGGTGTAAACCGATAATACAGAATTCAGACTACCATCATAGCTATATGGGGTGCAGAGGAGGCAGTAACACCTGGATCTCCAAGCCTGAATGGACCACTAGATCCCTCTGCAATGTAAGAAGACTGTGGCACAGAAGCCTTACGACTATGGCCGGCACGCAGTGTACAAAGAGGGATGAAGAAATATGACAAGATACGGCATTTGGAAAATTATGTACACGGTCTACGTTTAATAAGAAGAGCAGTAGCGGTGGAACGCTGCCCATGTCAACAAGCAAGAAGCCATAACTCATTGCTCCATAATAACTGTTTCTAAGCATAAGCCGATATCCCCGCCAATATTTACACATGGATAAGCAAAATTAAACATATTCCAGCACAAACTTGTAGACTACAACTGAACATGGGAAAAAATACAGTCCTATTTGCAGAATTTTGGAGCACCACCTTTTCATGCAAATTTTATAAACTTTAATTATACACCATAAAGTTTATCACCGTACCTATAAATCAAACAGGGGCATAAAAGTCAGGAAACACTTGTAAATCTTTTGTGCATGAGATGTAGAGGCAAAACCAGCAGAAAAAAAAAGAAACTGCTTAACGAAAAGTAATCCTAAATAGATATGAGCGAAGTTGTTTGGATTTTGGCCTCAAATCTGATTTTGACATATTCATACCATATCCGACCACTATTCGTGCCAAACGTTTGTCTTCTGTTCGGTTACAACATACTCGGTAATTTCTACTCCCATTGACTCTAATGACGTTCGGCAGTGTTCGACGAATATTGCAAAAACAACATTCGATTCCGATCGTATTCAGAACCGAATCCGAACAAATTCGCTCACCTCTAATCCTAAATACTATTCATACACACAATCCAGGCGAAGAAAAATATTACTAATTTAGATTGGATTTTATATTCTGTCATGTACTCTAAAATTTACCAAAATGTGGGTTTACATAAGCAGTACCAGATGGATTGTACTCGCAGCGGTCAATCCTCGGTCAATCCTCACCCACCTTAATGTCCTGATTGTCAAACAATAACTATCTCTTTAAGTTTTTATTCTTTAGCTTTTATAATAAACCCCCTAACTGTTCCTTATATCCTGTTTAGCTGCTGCAATAATAGCTCTTTATCTAATATTATCTCTGAATTTTATGGCCTTGGCTTAGTGATATTTTTCTAGTCCAATTTCAGTATGGTTTATAGAGGGGAGATTTACTTGCTTACGCAGTCCTTTAGACATTTACAGCCCTTGGGGAAAATTGACTTGAACGACTCAAACTTGCAATATTCTAGTTATCAGTCATATGAAATAATAAAAAATTCTATTAAAAAAGCTAAAAAGTAATGAAAAAAAATATTGCCTTTATGTTTCACAGGAGACATCTATCATGTTTCCCGGAGGTTTTACTCCCTGGACATTTCTGAATAGATTCAAGGATTAGGGTGCATTTGCAATGCATGGTTGTCGGGAATGATTGTTCCTAGGAATGCTGTTTTTCACTATAACCGTGCATTGTAAACTGGCTGATCATTACCCAACAAACGAGGAAAACGCTAGCTTAACAAAAAACAAAAATCATTTTCTGCAACGCAACGATTGTTTATGTGCACTGAACAATATATTACTGATCATTCTGTACTCTAAATGCAGTCGGCCTGTTTAACCCCTTCACGACCTTTGACGCAACATAGGCGTCATGAAAAGTCGTGTCAAAACGACCCATGACGCCTATGTGGCGTCATGACTTTAAAGCCCCCCTGCGGGTCAGGTGACCGGGGTCACTGAAAGGTCACCCGACCCGCACACAGAGGACACCTCAGAGTTAACCCTAGGGGGCGTGGCTTAGCCCCCACGTGCCTACGATCGTTCTGATTGGCTGTTAAAAGTGAAACTGCCAATCAGAGCGATTGTAATATTTCATCAATGAAATTTGATGAAATATTACAATTCCAACCATGGCCAATGCAAAATAGCATCGGGCATGGCTGGAGACACTGAACCGACCCCCCCAACTGACTGACAGCGCCGATCGGCTGCCGCCACCATCTGATGGCACCGATCGGCAGCCGCTGTTAAAATCTAACCCCACGCCTTCCCTCCGGTCCCCCTGCCCTCCGATCACCCCCTCTCACCCTCCACGAGGCCTCCGAACTCCCTCTGGCCATCCCGGTGTCCCGCCGTCCCGGATCATGGGCGCCGCCATCTTGGAAAATGGCGGGCGCATGCGCCATGCGCCCGACGGGAGTCTGCGACGCTGCAGATTCATTCATTTATTTTGATCACTGTCACAGTGATCAAAATAAATAAAAAAGTAAATCACCGCCCCCCTTATCACCCCCATAGGTAGGGACATATAATAAAATAAAGAAAATATTTCTATTTTTATTTTTCCATCAGGGTTAGGGTTAGGGCTAGGGTTAGGACTAGGATTAGGGTTAGGGCTAGGGTTAGAATTAGGGTTACAGTTGGAATTAGGGTTAGGGTTGGAATTAGGGTTAGGGCTAGAATTAGGGTTGGGATTAGGGTTAGGGTTGAAATTAGGATTGGGATTAGGGCTAGGGGTGGGTTGGGGTTGGGATTACGGTTAGGCTTGTGGTTAGGGTTAGAGTTGGGATTAGGGTTAGGGGTGTGTTGGGGTTAGGGTTGGAGATAGAATTGAGGGGTTTCCACTGTTTAGGCACATTAGGGGGTCTCCAAACGAGACATGGCGCCACAATTGATCCCAGCCAATTTTGTGATCAAAAAGTTAAACAGTGCTCTCTCCAATTCGAGCCCCGATGTGTGCCCAAACAGTAGTTTACCCCCACATATTGGGTATCAGCGTACTCAGGAAAAATTGCACAACAACTTTGGGGGTCTAATTTCTCCTGGTACCCTTGGGAAAATAAAAAATTGGGGGCTAAATAATTATTTTTGTGGAAAAAAAATTTTTTTTATTTTCACGGCTCTGCGTTATAAACATCTGTGAAGCACTTGGGGGTTCAAAGTGCTCACCACACATCTAGGATAGTTCCTTGGGTGGTCTAGTTTCCAAAATGAGGTCACTTGTGGGGGGTTTCCACTGTTTAGGTACATCAGGGGCTCTGCAAACGTAACATGACACCCGCAGACCATTCAATCAAGTCGGCATTTCAAAACGTCACTACTTCCCTTCCGAGCCCCAACGTGTGCCCAGACAGTGGTCCCCCCCACATATGGGGTACCAGCGTACTCAGGACAAACTGGACAACAACTTTTGGGGTCCAATTTATCTTATTACCCTTGTGAAATAAAAAATAGTGGGCTAAAAATCATTTTTGAGGAAAACTTCTGTGAAGCACCTGGGGGTTCAAAGTGCTCACTATGCATCTAGATAAGTTCCTTAGGGGGTCTAGTTTCCAAAATGGGGTCATTTGTGGGGGAGCTCCAAAGTTTAGGCACACAGGGGCTCTCCAAATACGACATGGTGTCCGCTAACTATTGGAGCTAATTTTCCATTCAAAAAGTCAAATGACGCTCCTTCCCTTCTGCGCCCTGCCGAGCGCCCAAACAGTGGTTCCCCCCCACATATGGGGTACCAGCGCACTGAGGACAAACTGGACAGCAACTTTTGGGGTCCAATTTATCCTGTTACCATTGTGAAAATTAAAAATAGCGAGCTAAAAAAACATTTTTGAGCAAAAAAAATTATTTTTTATTTTCACTGCTTTGCGGTATAAACTTCTGTGAAGCACTTGGGGGTTCAAAGTGCTCACTACACATCTAGATAAGCTCCTTGGGGGTCTACTTTCCAAAATGGGGTCACTTGTGGGGGAGTTCCAATGTTTAGGCACACAGGGGCTCTCCAAACACGACATGGTGTCCGCTAACAATTGGAGCTAATTTTCCATTCAAAAAGTCAAATGGCGCTCCTTCCCTTCTGAGCCCTGCCGTGTGCCCAAACAATGGTTTATGACCACATATAAGGTATCGGTGTACTCGGGAGCAATTGCCCAACAAAATTTATGATCTATTTTATCCTGTTACCCATGTGAAAATGATAAAATTGATGCTAAAAGAAAATTTATGTTGGAAAAATTAAAATGTCCATTTTTTTCCTCCACGTTGCTTTAGTTCCTGTGAAACACCTGAAGGGTTAATAATCTTCTTGAATGTAGTTTTGAGTAGCTTGAGGGGTGCAGTTTTTAGAATGGTGTCACTTTTGGGTATTTTCTGCCATATAGACCCCTCAAAGTGACTTCAAATGTGAGGTGGTCCCTAAAAAAATGGTTTTGTAAATTTTGTTGTAAAAATGAGAAATCGCTGGTCAACTTAACCCTTATAACTTCCTAACAAAAAAAAATTTGTTTCCAAAATTGTCCTGATGTAAAGTAGACATGTGGGAATTGTGTCATATAACTCTGGTTTAACAGAATAAAAATTCATAATTTGAAAATTGAAACATTTTCAAAATTTTCGCCAAATTTCCATTTTTTCACAAATAAACGCAAAAATTATCTACCTAAATTTACCACTAACATGAAGCCCAATATGTAAAAAAAAAAACAATCTCAGAATCGCTAGGATGCGTTGAAGTGTTCCTGAGTTATTATCTCATAAAGGGACACTGGTCTGAATTGCAAAAAATGGCCAGGTCATTAAGGTCAAAATAGGCTGGGTCATGAAGGGGTTAAACAGGACATTAATCAATCACTGATCGGCAAACATCTAGCCGTTCGGTAGTTTTTGGCCACATATAGTGTAAACTGGTTCTTAAGCTACTAGTTTATCAGGGAGGCAGCATGCTGCATCAGAAACCTTCCTGCACTACCTTGTACTGGAGATAATTTATTCAGAACGCAAGCCACTAGATTTCTTCTTTCCAATATTTCTACAAGATTGTTTGGGCATTGTATGATTATTTCTTAGCTTAGTAAGCCAAGACCAGTTTCACACATGATCGGAGTACGGACTGTGATGTCCCAGCTGCCCACAGATCTCTTGACCTCATAGAATAATCTCATCGGCATATATTGATGCTGTTGAGTTTGGGTCAGGAAACCCACGACCAGTCCTACTTTTGGTTTGTACTTGTGAAACTGGCGAAAAGCAGACTCTCTAAAATAATTTAGTTACAATAAAATATTTTTCAACTTCCTAATGAATTTTTGGCCAAATTATTAGGTCTGGCAAAGGGCATGCCTGTGCTACGACAGTCTTGTTAGAGTGTAAAGTGGATAATTTATTTAAGAGATACATGCCACTTACCATAATGAATATTTGTGGCCCTTCTGAGTGGCGTGAGCCTTTTTGCACAGTGCTAGAAATGTTATTCCAGTCAAGGACTGGAGTAACGTTTCTGGGGTTTAAAATATAGGCACATTTGATGAATTTGACGGGTTGGTGTACCAGGCCATCACCCCACCTAGGATCCTCCCCAGCTCTATCCATTTCTGCTGAGTTGATTCACACTGGTATAAAAACAAAAGTTGCAAAATGTGTGGACATCAAGAAATTTGTGAGACTTTTCAAAGCCTTGACTCTACTTTTTTAGTGTAAAAGGTTTGATGCATCAGCCCCTTTGTGTCCCACTATCCATCTGTCTTTTGGTAGGAGTGAGGAAATTCAATGTATTGAATCTAAGAATTAATAAACTCAAGGAAATGCAAATCGATGTGTGAACATGTATTACCTTTAAAAACATCTTTTAACAATTAGAATACTAAAAAACACCAACCCAGTGAAAAAAGGTATATACCAAAAAATATAATGACCTAAAAAAGGACTAGCCTGACAGATACCCTACAATAGGCCTAAATATGCCCCTGCCTGACTGTGGAGGTTCACACCCTAAAGAACGATTTTTTGGCGCCCCCACTCAACGTAGGCTGTCCCTCACTGCCCTATTACAACCCTACCAATGCAGGTGGGAAAACAATATATTGCAGAGATGAAGATTGATAACCAATAATCGCTATATAAATTCCCAATGAGTATCTTATAAGGCATACAGATAATCAAATTTAACATCCAAAATCATGACTAATACTCCACAATGACATGCCATATGGTAAAAAAAAAAAAACTATCACACACTACAGGCCCAAATACAGCACCTGATTAGACAGTCTAAATAGTTGACTTAGAATTGAAGAATGGGGAAGAATTAGATACACCCCAAAATCATGACTGATACTGTGATACTGTATTCCACAATGCATGTAATATACTTGGTGTGAAAGTAAATACAGGCCCATATACAACAGCTAATTAGACATTGTAAATAAACTGGAGTATGACATATCATGAGTCAGATGCACTCCGACACGTTTTCCTGTCAATAGCACGGTTCATCAGGAGGTTACAAAGATAGTAAGAATGGCCAGATGCAATGTGCCGGCAGTCAAATGGGTGGACTTAAATAACCCCCAATGAATACTGCTGCCTTAATAGGCTCTGCCCACCAGGTGGCTGGCGAAATTACTGGGTCATAAAGAGACCAAACGTGGATGTAGCAGACACCTACCCTCCACCGCATAATATCTCACATGTAGGTTGATTACATTGTAGGGGACAAAAATTGTTAATTTCTTATCATTAGTCAGCAATAAGTTCCCTGTATATAGTTGTACGATCACGGTTGTGGCAAACACATGTTGTAGGTGCAAGGACAGATGTACCACACGGTGCATGATGGTGGACATAGCACACACACATATTGTAACTGTATGATGGCGAATGCATACACATACTGGAGCAGTGTGATTGTGGACGTAGCACACACAACATTTATATACTGTGACTTCATTGCTCTAGGCAGGGAATCATATACTTGTAACCTGAGAATGGTGTTCAATGAAGTCTCAGTTGAATCATTTATGGCTTCTACAGTATGTTGCCATCTCTCTCACTTCTATTGTTCCAGTTTAGCCAGCATAATTCAATTCTAAAACGCCAGAAACTAAAAATATGGTCCATAATAACTAGCAATTTTGAAGTAATCAAATTTGAAGTCTCCCAACCGGTCACTCTCCAAGGAGTAGCGCGACCTTGAAGTGACTGAAGAGGCAGAGTGGCATTTCATCTTAAAGGGGTCCTTTGATAGGACAATATTTCACGAGAAGCCCTGATCTTGGTGAACGCCGAACATAACAGGACTGAATTTGTGGGACTAGTGGGGATCCAGAGCAGTAGATCCAGGGTGCCAGTGGTGAAAGAAATAGGGCACGGAACCGCTGAGCAGGTAGAGAGACTTGCTGATCAGGACTGTGGCAACGGGCTGGGCTGTGATGAAGTAGGGCAAAACAGTGTGCTTTACTGGCCATAGAGCAGACCATAGTGGAAGTATATTGTATATGTGAAAATGCTTTACTCTTTGAAAATGTTCATAAAACTTTGTACCCACGATCCCTTGTATATAACCCTTACTAAGATACCATTCAGTAAAGACTGTGTTTTGGAATGGGAGTCTCCTTTATTAAACAGTATGTCTTTGGAGTGTGGGAGGAATTCGGAGAACCTGGAGGAAACCCACACAAACTCCTTACAGAAGTGGTCCTTGATGGGATTTGAATAATAGACGTACTGTATGGCAGTTTGATTTTACTATGAACAGACGGTTCACTTAGAAGTCTTCCGTCAAAAACATAGTATAACCTAAGGCAAAAATTCATGGAATACTTTGGTAAAGAACAAACAATTTCAATTTGAGCAAAACAATTACTGTAGTCCATCTATATGGGCTGCTGCATTATCCCTCTGTCACACCCTAATGAGTCTCAAGATGCAATCCCCTTTACGCCACTACTAAATGGGGATAGTGCCATAAAGTCAAAAATTATAGCACACATCATATTTTATACAATAATTTTATTTTTTTTTTGCACGTAGCCCGCAAGTTTAGCGGAAGAGAGCTTGGTCACTTATGGCATGGACAGATACATTTCATATAATTTAAACCAGAAATTGGTATAAATCATAGTTTACAACTGCTTTAGATGTGGTTTTCTGGGGTATGGAGGCCAGAAATGATCAAGAAGCAGCATGAGTCACTTAAATTAGATGCACCTTACTCCAGGCAGACGTTTTATTAACACTGGAGACTTTAAAGTCTGAAAGAACCTCACGTATGTAAACAGCGTCTTGTTGCTTAGCCACCTTCCAGTCAATAGGGCTGATCTGTAATACCAGACACAAAGTACGTATAGGTCTGTAATTATAGTGGGTGCAGACGTTGCCGTCACCCATGAGCCCCGGAGCCTAGGAAGGGCCAAAAAGTCCCTTTAGCCCATATGGGAAGATCAATACTATCAAATATCTGCGATGTCTGGAACCCATCTTGGGTATTTTGCATTGGGCAGCTCCCAGCTCACCTCATCATACTAAAAGAGGCAGAAAACAGACAGACAAAGCTTCAGTGTGTAAATCCCTATTACCAATATATACTGTATTAATCTATACTGTAGGGAATCAGATAGCAAGGAGATCACTGTATGGTATAGGCTCCAGATGGTTTCAAGTAACAGGATTCTTAGGTCTTATCTAATACTCAATAGAGAATCAAAGCGCTAGTAAGCAAACAGAAGCGCTACAGGGTTTTATCCAAATAAAAGATGAATTCGTAAAAAGGTTATGCTAACCTGGTGACGTGATAACAAGAAAATATTAGAGCATGCAATTCCAGTTACTGCGAGTCTGCGAGTCCCAGAACCAGATGCATATATGGGTCGCCCTCCCAGGGCTGTAGGGTACTCGGTACCGGGCCGGTGTCAGGGTGATGTGTCACAGCAGCGGTGACCCGGTCCGTGGCCCTGGGCGCCCAAGCAATGGGGATACGTAGTTAATGGTAGGATAGTTCGTGACGCCACCCGTGGTGTTTGGCAAATATGGTGTTAGGCCAACGCTGCACACAGATCCGCTGGGACTGATGGTATGTGCAGCTTAGATGGTAAAGCTCCCCACAGGTGGAGCTGTAGTCCCAGGGCAGTGTAGATGTAGCTGGCACGGGGATGTAGCAGTGCCGAAAGCGTAGGGAACAGACAAGACACAGCGGTTGTAGTTTCTGTACCTTTACTGAGTATATGCAGTCCAGAGTCCTGATTACAGATGGTATTGGAGCAGGTTAGCCTGGAAGCAGATCAGGATTCTCTCTCAGCAGAAGGGCTGTGCAGTCTCCTTCCTAGCGCTTTGTAGTGTGAAGCACTCCAGTACTTAGTTACTCTGAAATGCCTCTCTTCAGATGTTCCTAGAACTTTACTTGAATGACAGACAGCTGTAGCCTCTCTCGGGGACTCCTCTCCTGAGTCCTGACTCACTAGTCAATTGCTGTTGTGTCCCAAGTCTTTGCTGGGAGCAGGGCATTTACAGCCTCCTACTCCTCTGGTATCTGTGGTAGGACCGTCAGTATTCGTACCACCGTGGAGACCAGGCTCCAGTTCTGTGTGCTCTCAAGCTGAGGGAGTTCGCCTTCTGCAGCTCAACCTCTCAGCTTCGCACCTCCCGTCCGCACACTTCACCCTCCGCAGACTATCTGATCCCTTTCCCCCTGGCCCTCAGAGGACACTCCTTTCCAGAATCCTGGTTCAGAGTTCCCCCTGCTGGCCTGGAGTGGAACTGTGTTGCATGCATTAGGTTAACTGCTGGAGAGACCCATCACTGCTTCTAAGCCTGGCATTACCCTCCCCTGGGGGAAGGCAAAGCCAGTGTGGCGACCATACCCCTGGGGGCGCCACATATACGTAGATGAAAAATACTGTGTAGAGTCCACGCTGCTGTTAGAGGAAGGAAAAATCCAAGAGCACACGAGATTGTTCGGTAAATTTGCTCTTTTAATTGATGTCTACGCGTCTCAAAAAACTTACTTCTTCCTCAGGACAAAAAGCATATGCAAGTCGGAAAGATACAGCCACATTTATACAGAAGGATTCAAATAGTGGCGTTAAAAAAAAAGTTCATTGTTTTAACCAATGCTAATTGCTTAAAAGGAAAATTAAAAATCGGTACAATGACATATAGACAATGAGATAAAATGACAAATTAAAGAGAATCTACATTATTAAAAAGAAAATATGATTGATACGTAGCAAGAAACACCCATAAATACAAAAAATAAAGAATAAAACAATATATATTGAATGTATAAAATACGGTCGTGAATGATGGATTTGAACTTATTGGATCATGTTACCAGAATAGAAACACACACAGAAATCACAACACATCACATTGGTCTGCCAAAATAATTTAATTATTTTATTTTTCTTTTAAGAACCAATAATATAGGAATACATTCATTCTTCTTCATTTGTTGTATTCTTTACCTTATTGTTCTTCATTCATTGTATTCTTCATGTGACACATCAGTAATGCACCATCATCACCTAATCTGGCAACATGATCCCATAAGTTTAAATCCATCATACACAAGCGTATTTTATACATTCATTATATGTTGTCATTTTATTATTTGTATTTATGGGCATTTCTAACTAAGCATCAATCAGGTCTTCTTTTTAATTCATGGTAATTATAATCTATTATCTTATCCCATTGTCTAGATGTCATTCGTGCCGCATTTTTTTAAAGTTTCCTTTAAACCCATTAACTTTGATTAAAACGATGAACTTTGACAAATCAATTGTCTTTTTTGGTGTCATAATTTTAAATCATCTGTATAAATATGGCTGTATCTTGCAGACTTGCATATGGTTTTTGTCCTGAGGAAGAAGTAAGGTAGTTCAAAACGCATAGACATTAATAAAAATAGCAAATTTACCGCACAATCTTGTGGGCACTTGGATTTGTCCTTAATCAGCAGTGCGGATTCTCCACAATATTTTCCCTGTACGTCAATAGAGAATCGGCATCTTCGCCTGACCACACAGGTCCACCTGACCAGGGTTAAAGCATACAAGCAAAAAAGATTTCTGTATACATTTATTTTGTTCCTGGTTGCCCATCTTCCACACTAGTTCATCAGGACACATCTATGATTAATTACTGTAATATGGCCTGAGGAAGGCACTGGTCCAGTGGCGAAACGCGTACCCTGGTCTATCCTGATTAAATCTGTTACTTCCATTTCTGCAACTCTTCACTTCTTCAAAAATCAGAAGCACCATTGGTTACCTTTTTATTAAACCATTTACATCTGTGATCAGTCACTTTTTCAGCTGGTTTGTTTATTGGGGGTATGGGGTAGATCATAGCGCCTACACCTCTAACTTAAAAATATCTAAGAATCTTGCTTTATCCCCCACCCCCCAAACTTTGTCAGGAAACTAAGTGTACAAATTTTTACGCAAGGCATAAACACAAGCTCAGAACAATAATTAGGAAAATCAAGAAAGGATTTTCGGATAACTTATAACATGCCAAATAAGCCAGGAGGGGCAAGGGTAAGTTATCTGCTTTAATGGACATTCCTCTGTGTCTATAACAATAGGGTCCCCATTGAATTTATAGGGTAGTGCGTTATACTGCACTATTCATGGCTTGACCCTTTGATCCTTGCAGGTTCCTAGATGTTTGACCCAGGTGATCTTTACAAGAATTTGTGCTGTCCGGGCATCATCCTATTTATCCAGCTGAACCTGTTCCTCTTCCCTGACAACCACTTATCCCTGGATTTTGACAATATCTTATGTTTGCAACACAAAAGTTAAGATTTAAATAGCCATACATTTTGCTCCCACTGAAATTGACCCAGTAAGTAAAAAGCAGATCCTTTTCAAATGAAAGAAAACTGATGGCCATTTAGAATCATAAAATTGTAGAGTTGGAAGGGACCTCCTGGACCATCTGTTCCAACCCCCAGCTCAAAGCAGGATTCGCTAAATCATTCCAGACAGATGTCTGTCCAGCCTCTGTTTGAAGACTTCTATTGAAGGAGAACTCACTACCTCTCGTGGCAGCCTGTTCCACTCATTGATCACTCTAACTGTCAAAAAGTTTTTCATCCCATTGCTTCTAGTCTTTCCTTATGCAAATGAGAATAAAGATGATCCTTCTACAATATGACAGCCCTTGAGATATTTGTAGACAGCTATTAAGTCTCCTCTCAGTCTTCTATTCTGCAAGCTAAACATTCCCAAATCCTGCAACCTTTCCTCATAAGACAGGGTTTGCAGACCGGTCACCATTCTGGTCGCTCTTTTCTGAACTTACTCCAGTTTGTTGATGTCTTTTTTTAAAATGTGGCGCCCAAAACTGGACACAGTATTCCAGATGAGTTCTGACCAAAGAGGAGTAGAGGGCAATAATGACTTCACGTGATCTAGACTGTATGCTTCTGTTAATACATCCTAGGATTGCATTTGCCTTTTTTGCTGCTGCATCGCACTGTTGACTCATTAAGTCTGTGATCTATTAGTATACCCAAGTCTTTTTCACATGTGCTGTTGCTTAGCCCTATCCCTCCCATTCTGTATATGCTTCTTTCATTTTTATTGCCCAGACATAGTACTTTGTATTTTTCCCTGTTAAAAACCATTCTGTTAGTTGCTGCCCACTGCTCCAGTTTATTTATATCTTTTTGAATCCTCTCTCTCTCTTCTCTAGTATTAGCTATCCCTCCTAGCTTTGTGTCATCAGCAAATGTAATCAGTTTACCCTCAATTCCTTCATCTAAATCATTGATAAAGATGTTGAACAATACAGGGCCCAGGACAGAGCCCTGTGGTACCCCACTTGAGACATTTTTCCAACTGGATGTGCAGACATTTCGACCACTCTTTGGGTCCGATCACTAAGTCAGTTATGAATCCACCTAACAGTTGCCTTGTCCATTCCATACTTAGCCATTTTTTCAATAAGGATTGTGTGAGATACTTTGTCAAATGCTTTGCTGAAGTCAAGATATACTATATCTACAGCATTTCCCTGATCCACCCAATCAGTGATTCCGTCATAGAAGGAAATTAAGTTAGTCTGACATGACTTATTAGTTACAAACCCATGCTGACTCTGTTTAATCACTTCATTCATATCCAGGTACTTACATACATGTTGTTTAATAATTTGTTCAAAGATCTTTCCTGGTATAGAAGTCAGACTCACCGGCCTATAGTTGCCTGGGTCCATCTTCTTCCCCTTTTTGAAGATAGGAACAACATTTGCTCTTCTCCAGTCTTCTGGGACTTATCCTGTTCTCCCAGAATTTTCAAAGATTGTGGAAAGGGGTTCAAAAATTTCTTCTGCTATCTCCTTCAGTACTCTGAGGTGTACATCTGGACCTGGAGACTTGAATTCATTTAGGTTAGCTAAGTGTTTTCTCACTATCTTTCTGTTTATAGATATCCTGGATTCTTCTATTCCCTTAATAGGACAGTGAAGAACGGTTGATGTTACATTTCCTTTCTGAGAGAAAACAGATGCAAAATTTAAAAGTTCGGCCTTCTCAACATCCTGTCTTACTATTTTATCATTTTCATCCTGTAAATATTCTATAGCATCTTTGACTTTTCTTTTACTTTTGACATATCCCCAAAATCCTTTATTATTGCTTTTGACGTCTCTTGCAAGCCTCAATTCATTGTCAGCTTTAGTTAATCTGATTTGTGCCCTGCAAGTTCTGCAGACAGCATTATATATCTTCTTTAGATATGCCTCCCTCTTTCCATTTTATAAACATTTCTTTCTTCCTTTTTAGCATGTGCTTAAGTTCTGCGTTCATCAATCCTGGTTTCCTTATATGCTTCCTATTCTTCCCTCTTTTCGGAATTGTTAACAATTGTGCTTTGAGAATTTCAGTTTTCAAGATTTCCCATCCTTCCTGGACATTTTTGTCCTTAAGGATATCCAGCCATTGGATCCCTCCAATTCTCTTTCTGAATGCCTTAAAATCTGCCTTTCTGAAATCTAACCTTGACATCTGAGTCTTCACAGGTCTTCCTCCTCTAGTTATCCAAAATTCTAAAATAGCATGGTCGCTACCTCCTAGGGTCCCAGCCACTTTTACCTCCTCAACCATTTCCTTCCTGTTTATAAGGATTAGCTCCAAGGTAGCAGTTCCCCTTGATTTCTCCCCTACCTTTTGGAAGAGAAAGTTGTCAGCAAGAGAAGATGAGAATTTCCTTGACCTGTTAGTTTTGCCTGAGAGAGATTTAACTGATCAGTTTCCCATAGGAAAAAAATGGATCCAGTTGAATTTGGAACAACTTTACTGTTAAGGAAATGCTGCCTGATCCGTTCTAACTGATAATTACTAAAGATGTGAACATAGCCTTATGGTAGGACTCAACACATACCGGCTGACAACTATTTATCTTTAAACATTTTACTAGACAGGTGACAAAGTACCTGTGACCAGTTGCTTTTCTAACGTCTTATACCTACAAAAGGCACAATCGGGGGCACATAGGTCGGTGGTCCACCGAATGACACTCACCCCATGTCCTGTATGGATTGATGATCACTAGGATAGAGACAATGTAATTTTGGAGAAAATCCCTTTAACATTACCTTTTTGGTATAATGATCCTTTGAAGCGAGTTGGTTCTGAACCACTGCCAGTTAGAAGTATGTTGACTCACACATAAGAGTCAGCCAAGGAATCTGTGTGGCCGTGTCCATTGCTGACAAACAGTATAAGCCGCATTAAAAATGGTGTCTTAGTCCATCCCTCCCCTTTCTTAAACATTGAACTTGAAAAAAAAAAAAAATCTATGTTGTAAGCTTTATTATTTGCTATAAGGCTTGGTCTACATTTTATTTCCTTCTAAGGTGTGTCTTCTCATCCATGAGGCACGTTTTTGCATGCAAAATTTTGAAAAGCTGTCCATACATAAGCCACGTCTACTACCATATGACATGACTCACAGAGGCTTATACAAATGGCAGAACCACATGCATGAGTCCTGTAAGCCTTGGTACATATACCTGCCAATACTGAACGACACAGAAGAAACCATTAACCCTTCCTAGTGCATTTTGTGCCACCACAAACATTGTGGCTTTAGAGAAGCCTCCATTTCTAAAGATTACCCCCACATTTTATGACCCCATGAAGATGCCCAATACACTAAATAGAATGTCCCACATTGTTCCTCACACAGTATTATGCCCCCCCTCAATGTTCAGGACACAGTATCATGGCCCCATATGACGCCAGCACAGCTGTATTGTCTGAGAACTGATGGCTTCCCACTTCACTATTGTGTTGAACTGGATCTGTGTCCTAATGATACAGATAAAGCAGGATCAGAATCAGTTGGAAGGATGCTGATATCGAGCTTCTGTAGAGGCTTTATGGTGCTTTAAAGGGGAATTCCCATCTTCTTTCCCAATATGCAGTAGGAATAATAATACGGTAATAATAATAATAATAGTTCAAATGCAAATTAGATTGCCCGCTCAATAGCAAGTTCCAAAGTTGCTGCTGAAATGAAACTGACCTGTCTTTGTCATTCACAAGCTGGGGGAGGTATGACAGGGTCCTGCGTGTGGTGATCAGACGTCGGGGGAGTTTTCTGTACAATGTCCAGTGATGTCTAATGTTGGGAGCGTCCTCCCGTTGAAAAGAAACCCCCGTGGAGACACTGAAAGGCACAGCGGGTAGCCTCGGCCGATGGCGCCGCTGCAAGGTAGCGTGGTGAGCAGGGGGCGTGGCTAAGCGATGACATCACCTGTCCGTGAATGACGGACATTTGCAAGGGCCATCCCGACGCGTTTCGAGGGAAACGTCCCTCTTTCTCAAGGTACCTTGCGGAAGTGTGTCCTGCATGTGAAGACTTTCGGGGCATAGACTGCGCTGAAAAATACTGGTGCATGCGCAGTACCGATTTATATGCTTTGCCCACAGTTGGGCAAAACATACTGCGCAAGCGCCGGAGGCCTTTTCAATGCACAAGCGCAGAAAACTACGGCATTTGTGATATTCACAGATGAAGATTAAGTTCAGCAAGCCGAGGGGGGGGGGGGAGAAGGCGAACAAGCCTCACCCATCGGACCGCGGCAATTTCCATACATCTCCACCAAGATAAAAAAAGGCATTTATGCATCAAAGGTGCGGGGTCGGGGGGAAATAGAAAGTCCTAATAGAATCCTTAAGGGACGAACAATTGGGTGATAACTTTACATGATTATCACTAAAAATGAGTGACAGATTCCCTTTAAAATCAAGGATGTTAGTTGTGTCCCTCTTGGACCTGCGGATGTATGTGGCTACAAAGCTTTTTGGCAAATCTCATAAATATGCACCAAGGGCAAAGATGTGTTTGCTGTCAAGCCCAGTATACGCTGTTACACCTTTAGATGGGTAGTCCCTTTAAGCATTCAGGACAAAGATGCGACTAAAGCGTCCATTCCCCAAAGCGTTTTCTCCGTATAACAAGTGAACGTTCTTCTGAGCTGAGTTTATGGCGAGATTTTTATAGCTCTGATGTTATGACATACTCATAATCAAGCAAAGCTCCACAAAGCTCCAACAAATTACAACGTTGCTCGGAGGAATAATTTCCACACGGGAGGTTCAGGGCGTTATATTTGTTTTATTGTTTTGTTAAGTGTGAACTAATAAACCATAGTGATGACAGCTCCAGGGTTCAGACTTTATTAATACTATTCCTGACATCTGCATTCTGAGCAAAATGGAGTTCATCTGCACTTCAGAAAATATCAAGTATTTGCTTAGGCTGGGTTCATACTGCTCTATGACAGTCCGTTTAACGGACTGCGTTACACCGCGGTATAACGTGGTGTAACGCAGTCCGTTAACGCTGCCATAGCCTCCCATTAACTAGCGCATCGCAACATATGCCGTAAAGCAGCACACGTTCGCGATGTGCCGTTAAGCACTGACGGAGCCTCGGACGCGGCCTGCAGTGTCTGAGGCTCTGTCACAGCTAGCGCTGATGATTCATCAGCACTAGCGGTCATAGCATGTCACCGCTAGCGCTGATGAATCATCAGCGCTAGCGTTATGCTATAGCGTTACCGCAGACCATCAACGATATGCATTGAAAGGGCTGGTTAACGCTATGTGAACCCAGCCTTAATTTTGAGAGCAAATCTCCTACTATTCTGTGTATGCAGCTCCTATGTACACCTGTGTGTTTCCTTGGATACACACTACAACCAAAAGCTGTAAAGTCATATCCTGCAGGCACTTTACCCCATACTCTATATATCATGTTTTTCACTGTCTGTAGAAAAGACGGAAAACAAGAGTTGACTAACAAGCCTGATTTCTGACGGAGTTCAGAGCACAGGCGCAGGATTCCGGGGTCCTAACTAACGATTATGGAAAGGGGGTAGTATTACAAAGAGAAGAGGAAGCAGATATTTCTTACAGAACCGCACGCCCCGGAGCCTGGAAGAAATCATCATTAGTATAAAGACAGAATATAACATTTCATAACAACAAGACCATTAATATGAGGCAGACAGGTAGGACTAATGTAATATCTCCATTACCTGTATGACCATATTAATAGATCATACACATCCGGAGGGGTGGGGGGACACAATACCTTTAAATGCGATGCAGCTCATGGTTACTATATGGGGGCTTGTTATACTAATACTTGTAAAAGACCCAACTGGAAAGTATCAAAAGCCCCCTACCACCCCATCTCCAGCCACCCATACAGTAACTATTACATGTGATAGAGTGCAGTGAGAACCTCACACCATAGCTGACATCATGTGATAGAGTGCATATAATCTCCTAAGAAAACAGTATAATAATCAGCCCTCCAGTGCCCTGTCGCCGCTTACCCACCTCAACCCTCACAAAACCCCCATCCTCTCACATTCACCCCCCAGTGCCATAACATGCCACTTAACAGGTTGGCAGGCAGTGAGGCAGGACCAGGAAATGTCTGAGTGAAATGCAAGGTTGGCAGTAGGACCCAGCGTGCCTGAGTCAATTTAGCGTTCACCAAACTGCAACCTGGAAGAAGCTCCTCAGTCCTCAGGTCAATAAAGCCTGCACCATACAGTGCAGGAGTGACTGTGAGATTCTGCAACTGGCCACTGTGCTAGCAGCATGCAGAATCTCCAACAGGCAAGGGAGCAGGCATTTCCCTGTTCCTTCTGTGCGGTGTTCTGCCTTATCAAAAAGTGGCAGTGACTCTTGGTGGTGGGCCCCTTCATGTGACAGGGCCTGGGGCGATAGCCCCCTCTGCCCTCCCCCCAGTAGCTACGCTACTGGATCTGTCACAAAATAGGTTCCATCTGACAATGTTGCAAATCTAAAGGAGAATGACTCCCTATACAGACACTCATATGGGATCCATGATCTGTACGATTCATTGATGTGTCAATGACCTCTCCACTAAATATCATCATCAATGAGAAATACAAAGATGCAGGTCAGTGTCTCTGCTGGCTGCCAGGCTGAACACTCGCATTATGCCAACATTCATCATGGCACCTAGATGTATTAGAGGTAGACTGATTGCAGGACAAATGCCTTATCTTCTCATCGGTGAGGAATATGGTAGTTTTTTTTGGTCTTTTACAGGGGACATGGGCTTCAGTGGATTAGGCGCAAATGGAAGTATAACTTTTTTTTTCTTTCAAACTAAGGTGTCAGTGTCTTTACTTCAATTAAATTACTTTATTCTGGGTGTTTACAATAGGACTATGGGGGCATCTTATAGATGCTTCTCCATTACCAACCATTGGTCTTGATGCCAGCTCCCAATACAAAGCTGACATCAACCCCAATACTATTCACCCAATTGCCAATGCACCAAACCAAGTAGGTAGAGAGAGCCCACAGGTCTCTGCTACTTATTAACTATAGGAGGGCGCCACATGTTTTTTTGGGGGTTCCATCATTTTAATAACCAGTAAAGGCTAAGTATACAGCTGGGAGATGATCTTAATAGCCTGGTAAGCTCCATGTTTATTACCTCCTTCCCAGGCTATAAACATCAGTCCCCAGCTGTCCACTTTCCCTCTGCTGGTTAACAAAACGTTGGGGGATCCCATGCCATTTTTTTCTGTGATGTATTGATTAAATACATGTACAGTAAGCTACACCTGCACTGTACTAATTATGTATGTCACGCACATATTTGTAGCTATGTATTGAAGAATATTTACTTTGAAATCTATCTTTAGATGACAGAGGAATTCTCTATGTAAAAGCTAATATTAAAATCACATTGCATACCCATGTCATACAGATGCTATGTGAGGGGAGGGGCAGGAGGGGAAAAAAAGAAAGAATCACTTTGTATTCGCATGATACTTGTCCAACTTTTCAGGAATAACATCGGACCCACATTGATGGATATGAGCCCTAAAGTCCAGATTTCCTGTCTTCTCAACTACTTACTAGCCTCATCTTAACTTTGGGAACATAATCATGAAAAGTTTTTCCACCATAGATATAGTACATCCATGACAAGCTCAGCTCCTCTCTCTTAACTCCAATTTGAGTTTGAAAAACCACTTTGGATGCCTGTTAGGGGGGAACCCACTTCTCATATTTAAGGAACATCCAGTTTGTCAGAGATAACAGTTGACCTGTAGTAGGACTGTATGAAACAAGCTTAAAAGGCCTCGCTAAAACGAAACTATTTGAGAAACGTCATTGATTACAATAGCTATATGGCTAGTAAGGCGAGAAATAAGAGTGGCGAGTACTGCCTATTCTGATGCAAACCTGATGGCAAAAATAAACTTCTAAGGGCATGTGCAGATGATCCGGAACTGGCAGGGCTTTGGACGCAGCACATTTGCTTCGTTCAAAGCACTGCCGTCTATTGAACGAGGGTGAATCCGCATGTGCTCACTGAACCGTGCGGATTCACCGCGTCCAATACATTGTACGGGTGAAATTTCTCTTGCGGAGACTCGCAAGTATGCAGAGTCCAACCCGCGTTTACTGAGCATTTGCACATACCCTGAGAAGCAGAAGCCCTGGTTGAGTCCTTTAATGAGGTGACCCCCTGTAAAGACAGCGGGGTTCCAGAAGGGGTTGGGGCACAACAGGCCCTGGGTGAGTCCTTTGATGAGATGACTCCCTGTTAAGACAGCAGGGTTCCGCTCGTAAGCGGGTTCAGGGAGACTCCGGATATAACTGGAGACCGGATATAACTTCAGGAGAAATGTGCTGTCTTCCAGGTGCAAAAATTAAAGATGTGTCTGACAGGATATCAGGACTCTTCAGATCTACAGATGACTACCCATTCCTGCTACTACATGTGGGGACAAATGACACCGCAAGAAACGACCTGGAAACCATCTGCAGAGAATTTGAAAACTTAGGCAAGAAAGTGAAAGAACTGGGAGTGCAGGTGGTCTTCTCTTCCATCCTCCCAGTGGATGGCCATGGAACAAGGAGGTGGAATAAGATTCTGCAGGTGAACAACTGGCTACGTCGATGGTGCCGTCGCAACAATTTGGATTCCTGGATCACGGAGTGAATTACCTATACGATGGACTACTTGCTAGAGATGGGGTGCACCTTACGAAGACTGGAAAACATGTATTTGGAAGTCGTCTTGCTACACTCGTAAGGAGAGCTTTAAACTAGAACAACATGGGAAGGGAAGCAAAAGACCAGAAAAAGCCATACACCTGACAAATGCTATTGAGAACTCTGCTATTAGAAGTGGAAAGGAAGAACAAAGACAAAAGAATCTAATAAATAAAAATATTGGAGAAAGAGAAACCAATCACAAACTAAAATGTTTCTATACTAATGCACAAAGCATGGGCAACAAACAAGGAGAATTAGAACTACTAACACAGGAAAAGAAATATGATGTCATTGGAATCACTGAAACTTGGTGGGACAATACACATGATTGGAATACAAGACTAGAAGGATACAACTTATTTGCAAGAAACAGACTTGATAAAAGAGGAGGAGCTGTCGCATTGTATGTTCGAAACGCGTATATCTGCACAGAGATTGAAGCTTCAGAGACTGGGAGTTCTGTGGAAACTGTTTGGGTAAGAATACAAGGACAGAACAATGGAAAGGACACCATTGTAGGCATTTACTACAGGTCGCCTGTGCAAGCAGAAGATATGGATGAACTCTTTATGCATCAAATGGCCAAGTTCTCCAAAAAATATGACATAGTTGTCATGGGAGATTTCAACTATCCAGACATTTGTTGGGAATCTCTCTCAGGCAAAACTAACAGGTCAAGGAAATTCTTATCCTCTCTTGCTGACAACTTTTTCTTCCAAAAGGTAGGGGAGAAAACAAGGGGATCTGCTACCTTGGATCTAATCCTTATAAACAAGGAGGAAATGGTTGAGGAGGTAAAAGTGGCTGGGACCCTAGGAGGTAGCGACCATGCTATTTTAGAATTTTGGATAACTAGAGGAGGATGATCTGTGAAGACTCAGACGTCAAGGTTAGATTTCAGAAAGGCAGATTTTAAGGGATTCAGAAAGAGAATTGGAGGGATCCAATGGCTGGATATCCTTAAAGACAAAAATGTCCAGGAAGGATGGGAAATCTTGAAAAATGAAATTCTCAAAGCACAATTGTTAACAATTCCGAAAAGAGGGAAGAATAGGAAGCATTTAAGGAAGCCAGGATGGATGAACACAGAACTTAAGCACATGCTAAAAAGGAAGAAAAAAATGTTCATAAAATGGAAAGAGGGAGGCATATCTAAAGAAGAATATACAGTTGTGGCCAAAAGTATTGACACCCCTGCAATTCTGTCAGATAATACTCAGTTTCTTCCTGAAAATGATTGCAAACACAAATTCTTTGGTATTATTATCTTCATTTAATTTGTCTTAAATGAAAAAACACAAAAAGAATTGTACTAAAGCCAAATTGGATATAATTCCACACCAAACATAAAAAAGAGGTTGGATAAAAGTATTGGCACTGTTTGAAAAATCATTTGATGCTTCTCTACTCGCCCCTCCCCTTGCTGTCCTGTCACTCTCAGCCGTCCACCTTCCTCCTCCGTTCCCCGGGTACAGTTCCCTCAGGAATCTAAATGGCGGCCCCCTTGGTTCCGGCCCGGACACTCTGCGGGGGCCCTCCTCCCTACACATGGAAAGTTTTTAACCTTCACCGAGCCCTCAACCTGCAGCATGAAAAGCATTCCTGTCACAGCAACCCTTAGGCCACGTTGAGTATTTGGTGAGTTTTTTACCTCAGTATTTGTAAGCCAAAAGCAGGAGTGGGTAATAAATCCAGAAGTGGTGACGTGTTTCTATTATACTTTTCCACTGATTGTTCCACTCCTGGTTTTGACTTACAAACACTGAGGTAAAATACTGACCAAAAACTGACTGTGAACGTGGCTTAAAGGGTATGTTCACTAGTTGTGTTTTGGCTCAAGTCTAGAAAAGCGAAAATGTTTGCATTGCCTTGGGCTGGCGTTGTTCTGGTCGTGGAATCAGCCGGACCAGGGCAGCCATGACTTCTGAGGCCTGCATCTCAGGCCTGGCATCAGAAATTCTTGGGATTACCAGGTGCTGCGTCCTCATGTCATTACGTGAAGCCTCACAAGACGTCATTACTTCAGAAGACCTAGTAAGCACAGGACGCTTCCAGTATGCCAGGCCATAGAGGTGATGGCTGCCCTGGTCCACCTGCATTGAGGAAAAAAGTGGACGCCAAATTAGGGCAAAGCAAATCTTTATTTTCAACTCCTCTGTGCACATTTTATGTAGAAAATATATGCTGTGAATAGAAGACCGACACGTAAAATGTAAGGTACAGTATGGTTAATCATAAAGTTGGAGTACAAAGTACTCTAATCATGTAAGTGTAATCATAGAATCATAGAATCATAGAATCGTAGAGTTGGAAGGGACCTCCTGGGCCATCTGGTCCAACCCCCTGCTCAAAGCAGGATTCGCTAAATCATCCCAGTCAGATGTCTGTCCAGCCTCTGTTTGAAGACTTCCATTGAAGGAGAACTCACCACTTCTCGTGACAGCCTGTTCCACTCATTGATCATTCTAACTGTCAAAAAGTTTTTTCTAATATTTAATCTGTGTCTCCTCCCATTCAGTTTCATCCCATTGCTTCTAGTCTTTCCTTGTGCAAATGAGAATAAAGTTGATCCTTCTACAATGTGACAGCCCTTTAGATATTTGTAGACAGCTATTAAGTCTCCTCTCAGTCTTCTCTTTTGCAAACTAAACATTCCCAAATCCTGCAACCTTTCCTCATAAGACAGGGTTTGCAGACCGGTCACCATTCTGGTCGCTCTTTTCTGAACTTGCTCCAGTTTGTTGATGTCTTTTTTAAAATGTGGTGCCCAAAACTGGACACAATATTCCAGATGAGGTCTGACCAAAGAGGAGTAGAGGGAAATAATGACTTCACGTGATCTAGACTGTATGCTTCTGTTAATACATCCTAGAATTGCATTTGCCTTTTTTGCTGCTGCATCACACTGTTGACTCATATTCAGTCTGTGATCTATTAGTATACCCAAGTCTTTTTCACATGTGCTGTCACTTAGCCCTATTCCTCCCATTCTGTATATGTTTTTTTCATTTTTATTGCCCAGATGTAGTACTTTGCATTTCTCCCTGCTAAAAACAATTCTGTTAGTTGCTGCCCACTTCTCCAGTTTATTTAAATCTTTTTGAATCCTCTCTCTCTCTTTTCTAGTATTAGCTATCCCTCCTAGCTTAGTGTCATCAGCAAATTTAATCAGTTTACCCTCAATTCCTTCATCTAAATCATTGATAAAGATGTTGAACAATACAGGGCCCAGGACAGAGCCCTGTGGTACCCCACTTGAGACATTCTTCCAACTGGATGTGCAGCCATTTACGACCACTCTTTGGGTCCGATCACTAAGCCAGTTATGAATCCACCTAACAGTTGCCTTGTCCATTCCATACTTAGTCATTTTTTCAATAAGGATTGTATGAGAGACTTTGTCAAATGCTTTGCTGAAGTCAAGATATACTATATCTACAGCATTTCCTTGATCCACCCAATCAGTGATACCGTCGTAGAAGGAAATTAAGTTAGTCTGACAAGACTTATTAGTTACAAACCCATGCTGACTCTGTTTAATCACTTCATTCTTATCCAGGTACTGACATACATGTTGTTTAATAATTTGTTCAAAGATCTTTCCTGGTATAGAAGTCAGACTCACCGGCCTATAGTTGCCTGGGTCCACCTTCTTCCCCTTTTTGAAGATAGGAACAACATTTGCTCTTCTCCAGTCTTCTGGGACTTCTCCTGTTCTCCAAGAATTTTCAAAGATTATGGAGAGGGGTTCAAAAATTTCTTCTGCTATCTCCTTCAGTACTCTGGGGTGTAATTCATCTGGACCTGGAGACTTGAATTCATTTAGGTTAGCTAAGTGTTTCCTCACTATCTTTCTGTTTATAGATATCCTGGATTCTTCTATTCCCTTAATAGGACAGTGAAGAACAGTTGATGTTACATTTCCTTTCTGAGAGAAAACAGATGCAAAATAGGAATTTAAAAGTTCAGCCTTCTCAACATCCTGTCTTACCATTTCATCATTTTCATCCTGTAAAAATCCTATAGCATCTTTGACTTTTCTTTTACTTTTGACATATCCCCAAAATCCTTTATTATTGCTTTTGACATCTCTTGCAAGCCTCAATTCATTTTCAGCTTTAGTAATCTGATTTGTGCCCTGCAGGTTCTGCAGACAGCATTATATTCTTCTTTAGATATGCCTCCCTCTTTCCATTTTATAAACATTTCTTTCTTCCTTTTTAGCATGTGCTTAAGTTCTGTGTTCATCCATCCTGGTTTCCTTAAATGCTTCCTATTCTTCCCTCTTTTCGGAATTGTTAACAACTGTGCTTTGAGAATTTCATTTTTCAAGATTTCCCATCCCTCCTGGACATTTTTGTCTTTAAGGATATCCAGCCATTGGATCCCTCCAATTCTCTTTCTGAATCCCTTAAAATCTGCCTTTCTGAAATCTAACCTTGACGTCTGAGTCTTCACAGGTCTTCCGCCTCTAGTTATCCAAAATTCTAAAGTAGCATGGTCGCTACCTCCTAAGGTCCCAGCCACTTTTACCTCCTCAACCATTTCCTCCCTGTTTATAAGGATTAGATCCAAGGTAGCAGTTCCCCTTGTTTTCTCCCCTACCTTTTGGAAGATAAAGTTGTCAGCAAGAGAGGATAAGAATTTCCTTGACCTGTTAGTTTTGCCTGAGAGAGATTCCCAACAAATGTCTGGATAGTTGAAATCTCCCATGACAACTATGTCATATTTTTTGGAGAACTTGGCCATTTGATGCATAAAGAGCTCATCCATATCTTCAGCTTGCACAGGCGGCCTGTAGTAAATGCCTACAATGGTGTCCTTTCCATTGTTCTGTCCTTGTATTCTTACCCAAACAGTTTCCACAGAACTCCCAGTCACTGAAGCTTCAATCTCTGTGCAGATATACGCGTTTCTAACATACAATGCGACACCTCCTCCTCGTTTATCAAGTCTGTTTCTTGCAAATAAGTTGTATCCTTCTAGTCTTGTATTCCAATCATGTGTATTGTCCCACCAAGTTTCAGTGATTCCGATGACATCATATTTCTTTTCCTGTGTTAGTAGTTCCAATTCTTCTTGTTTGTTGCCCATGCTTTGTGCATTAGTATAGAAACATTTTAGTTTGTGATTGGTTTCTCTTTCTCCAATATTTGTATTAATTAGATTCTTTTGTCTTTGTTCTTCCTTTCCACTTCTAATAGCAGAGTTCTCAATACCATTTGTCAGGTGTATGGCTTTTTCTGGTCTTTTGCTTCCCTTCCCATGTTGTTCTAGTTTAAAGCTCTCCTTACAAGTGTAATATATAATATAATATACAAGTCTGCAAGAAGGATAGTCTTGGCAATCTACAATAATAATACGGGGCAAGGCTGCTAACAAGAAAGCTGAGGTCATTCTACACATTTTTATAGAAAATCATTTTAATATTTTATAAGCGATGACAAAATAAACTTTTGTTGCAATAAAATTATGATAAGTCCATGAATACTTTGCTCTGCGGTTAAACATTATCAATCAAGTTTCAGGTAGACAGCGTGTGAATAGTCGTCGTCAGATAATTTCCTATGATGGCACTGCAAACATTTCATTTCAGTAGTGGTCTATATGCTCTTCAACTGCGGCAAGACTACAACTCCCAGCATGCCTATACAGGCGAAGTTTGTGAAAATGTTCTGGGAGTTGTAGTTTAGAAAAAGCTGGACTTGCAGGACTTTTACCTTCAGTGACATCTTGTTATAGGGTGATGTATGAAAAATATTAGTACGATGTCTTTAAAACATGGGTTGTATGGACAGATTGTAGGGAATCCTTGAATAATGGCAGTCTTTGTACAGCATCCGAGAGAGGATACAGTTTCATGAGCTATGCAAGAGAGTAAAACATGGGTATGAAGAGGAGAGTTACAGCCCAGCATAGGTTCATGTACACGGCTGTGCAAACAGTAATACAACGGTGCGAACAAAACTTTCTGCTTACCTTATAGGGTTTTGCCACCAATATGACATGGGATATCACTGTGATTAACCTTGTCACTTTCTTAATTCCTCATCAGGCCCGCATTGGTAATATACCCAACCGGGCATTTTCCCGCTGGGCTGCTGTCATGTGGGCCGCAGGCGGCAGCGCCAGATCATCTGGCCGCTTGCCAGCTGATGCGGCCACTGGCACTCCATTCTCGCCCTAGCATGAGACCTCCCTCCCACGCCCTCCATCCACGCCCTAGCATGAGACCTCCCGCCCGCCTGCAGCCACTCACAGCGTCGCTTGCCTGCTCTCTTCTCTGTACACAGGACCTTTGATGAGGTCACAGGAGGGGAGTAGTCAGGGGTCACATGATCAGGAGCCTTTGTCCAGACCCCTGATCATGTGGCCCCTGACTCCTCCCCCTCCTGTGACCTCATCACAGGTCCTGTGCACACAGCCCTGCCTCTTGGTGTCTGCAGGACTTGGCTGTGCTGGTTGTCATGGTGCTGGATGAGGGAAGTATGTGTTGGGTCAGGAGGGGTTTACAGGATAGATGTAGCAGAGCCGTGTGTGTACGAGGTGTACGGAGCGGAACCATGCCGTGTGTGTACGAGGTGTACGGAGCGGAGCCATGTGTGTACGAGGTGTACGGAGCGGAGCCATGTGTGTACGAGGTGTACGGAGCGGAGCCGTGTGTGCACGAGGTTTAAGGAGAGGAGCCGCATGTGTGTACGGGGTGTACGGAGAGGAGCCGCATGTGTGTACGGTGTGTACGGAGAGGAGCCGCGCGTGTGCGAGGTGTACGGAGAGGAGCCGCGCGTGTGCGAGGTGTACGGAGAGGAGCCGCGCGTGTGCGAGGTGTACGGAGAGGAGCCGCGCGTGTGCGAGGTGTACGGAGAGGAGCCGCGCGTGTGCGAGGTGTACGGAGAGGAGCCGCGCGTGTGCGAGGTGTACGGAGAGGAGCCGCGCGTGTACGAGGTGTACGGAGAGGAGCCACGCGTGTACGAGGTGTACGGAGAGGAGCCGCGCATGTAAGAGGTGTACGGAGTGGAGCCGCGCATGTACGAGGTGTACGGAGCGGAGCCCCATGTGTGTACGGGGTGTACGGAGCGGAGCCGCATGTGTGTACGGGGTGTACGGAGAGGAGCCATGTGTGTACGGAACAGAGCTGCGTGTACGATGTGTACGGAGAGGAGCCGTGTGTGTACGGAGAGGAGCCGTGCGTGTACGGAGAGGAGCCGTGCGTGTACGAGGTGGACAGAGAGGAGCAGCGCGTGTACAAGGTGGACGGAGAGGAGTAGCGCGTGTACGAGGTGGACGGAGAAGAGTCACGCGTGTACAAGGTGTATGGAGAGGAGCCGCGTGTGTACGAGGTGTATGGAGAGGAGACGCGCGTGTACGAGGTGTACGGAGAGGAGCCCGCGTGTACGAGGTGTACGGAGCGGAGCCGCGCGTGTACGAGGTGTACATAGCGGAGATGTTTATGGAGCGGAGCCGCGCGTGTACGAGGTGTACGGAGCGGAACCGGATGTGTACAGAGCGGAGCCGCGCGTGTACGAGGTGTACGGAGCGGAGCCACGCGTGTACGAGGTGTACGGAGCGGAGCCACGCGTGTAGGAGGTGTACGGAGCGGAGCCGCGCGTGTACGAGGTGTACGGAGCGGAGCCGGGCGTGTACGAGGTGTATGGAGCGGAGCCGCGCGTGTACGAGGTGTACATAGCGGAGATGTTTATGGAGCGGAGCCGCGCGTGTACGAGGTGTACGGAGCGGAACCGGATGTGTACAGAGCGGAGCCGCGCGTGTACGAGGTGTACGGAGCGGAGCCACGCGTGTACGAGGTGTACGGAGCGGAGCCGCGCGTGTAGGAGGTGTACGGAGCGGAGCCGGGCGTGTACGAGGTGTATGGAGCGGAGCCGCGTGTGTACGAGGTGTACGGAGCGGAGCCGCACGTGTACGAGGTGTACGGAGCGGAGCCGCGCCGTGTGTGTATGAGGTGTACGGAGCCGAGCTGCGCTTTTACGAGGTGTACGGAGCGGAGCCAAGCCGTGTGTGTACGAGGTGTATGGAGCGGAACCGGATGTGTACGAGGTGTACGGAGTGAAGCCGCATGTGTGTACGAGGTGTACAGAGCGGAACCGTGTGTGTTCGAGGTGTAAGGAGCGGAACCGGATGTGTACCAGGTGTACGGAGCGGAGCCGCATGTGTGTACGAGGTGTACGGAGCGGAGCCGCGTGTGTACGAGGTGTACGGAGCGGCGCCGTGTGTGTACAAGGTGTACATAGCGGAGATGTATACGGGGTGTACGGAGCGGAGCCGCGTGTGTAAGAGGTGTACGGAGCGGAGCCGTGTGTGTATGTAGCGGAGCCGCGTGTGTACGAGGTGTACGGAGCAGAGCCGTTTGTGTACAAGGTGTACATAGCGGAGATGTGTACGGGGTGTACGGAGCGGAGCCGCGTGTGTAAGAGGTGTACGGAGCCGTGTGTGTACGGGGTGTACGGAGAGGAACCGTATGTGTACGGAACGGAGCCGTGTGTACGATGTGTACGGAGCGGAGCCGCGTGTGTACGAGGTGTACGGAGCGGAGCCGCGTGTGTACGAGGTGTACAGAGCAGAGCCGTGTGTGTACAGAGTGGAGCCATATGTGTACGGGATGAACGGATCCAAGTGTGTACGAAGCATACAAAGCGGGCTTTTCCCACGGGCACAGGAGTACACGGCCGAGCCCCGAGGAGCATTTTAAAACTCGCACATGATGTTCCACCTGAAGTGATGTGCTGGAAGCTGACCGGATATGAGATAATTTCATGAGGAGATTGTGACGGATCAAGGAATGCTTCAGATCCATCACCATGTCCTCCTCCCAACAGCGCAGACAGCAGGATCGCCTTGGCATCGGGGATGTCGGCCATGTGAGCGGATCATGATATGTCCTGCATCGGGAGGCTCAGGTGGGCACTACAATGGGAGCCGGGCTGCTATAGTATCTTTATAGAATATTTCTTTATTTCTTTCTCTCTGTTTCTTTCTTTCTCTGTTCTTTCTCATTCTCTGTTCTGTCTTTCCCTCATTTTCTTTCTCTCTCTGTTCTATCTTTCTTTTTTTCTTTCTCTCTCTCTGTTCTTTCTTTCCCCTCTTTTTCTTTCCTCTCTTTCTTTCTCTCTGTTCTTTCTTTCTTTTCTTTACTTCTTTCTTTCTCTCTCTCTCTTCTTTCTTTCCCCGCTTTCTTTCTCTCTCTGTTCTTTCTTCTTTCTCTCTCTGTTCTTTCTTCTTTCTCTCTCTGTTTTCTTTTTTCTCTCTCTCTCTGTTTTCTTTTTTCTCTCTCTCTGTTTTCTCTCTTCCTTAGTGCCAGTCAGCGTGCCCATAATGCCAGCCAGTACCAGTCAGTGCCCTCAGTACCAGTCAGTGTGATCAGCAGTGCTAAATGAGTGCGGTTGGGCGTGGACATTGGTGTTACTAGTTGTGAAATGGGTGTGGCTGGGGCGTGGACTAAAATTTGCAGCTGCGCACTGTGTGCGCCGCAGTCTTTGTCCTTCTTTCCCTTCTTCAAAACTTGGGAGGTATGATAGGGGCGGCTATGACCAGGGGGTCTGGTTGCCCAATGGATAGCGTTCTGCCAGGAATCCTGTCATCGTGCGTACAAAAGGGGTCAGAGCTTTGGGAGTACTGTACCTAAAAGCAATAAATAGGACTGAGCTGAAATACTGGGCACAGCTCTGACTACATGTTATATAGTCGTGTTAATCTCCTCTCACTTCTTGTAACCTACAAGTGTACAAAAATATTATATAGTCACCATGTGACTAGTGGCCCTGTGTAACTTCAAATCCCAGGGTTGAATTTTAGTCCCAGTCCGGCCCTGTTCCTTATACTAAAGTTGGCCAAACCCACTGGGATCAGTCACCCATCTAATGTTTATGGGGGCCTCCCAGTCCCAACTGATGATTTCAGGGGAGAGAAGAATACGGCCATTAGAATTTTAACAGCCAATCTTTTGGTTTGGCATGAAGATGAGGTCTATGATAGTGAAGACAAGAGTACTTGACAAAGTTTAGCGCTCCTGTGTATGTAGGTATTGCGAGGTAGCGCTGTCATTCAAGTAGGGGGATCACTTGCTTGCAGCCACAAAACCAGATCTGGCACGGGTTTTCCATAAACAATCATAGTCCCTTCGGTTTATTCAGCATCATAAACCATCACAGCAACAGAAGACAACATATAATCAGCATTGCGTCCATTACAGAGTTTCCCTCTGTTATCCTGTAGTCATATAAGTTATGCACTGTTCACTGGGCAGGCTTTCTAGCCCCAAGTTATCTCACCCACATCAGGGTTTCCTCATGCTGCTTCACCATGCTGCACACGTTCATTCCCTCCAGGGAACTAACAGGCACACGTCGCCATTCAGCACAACACAGCGTTCCTTGCTGTCAGGAAGACAGCCCCATCTCAGCGGGACCTTCCACACTGGACCAACCAGGTCCCAGCATTCACCACATGTGACTTACCCTGGCTACCATATATGGTCCGTAGCCAAGCCCACCGGGTCACATGGCTATGACCTCATCACAGGTCCTTGAACCATTCACAGACACTTTTATCACAACGTTCTCAAACACACCCCCTGGGTGGGTTTGTAGGTAACTGGGTCTGCCCGCCTCCCCAGTTACCTCGAGACTTCTCCCTGACACATTGAAACAACAACTCAGCAATATCATTGCTGATCAACACACACACATAAGTCTCCATCTCAAGGCCACCCACCTTGAGATACATAACGGTCCTTCAGGATTCTGCCACTCATCCTCTCTCTTGGGACATCCACACAGCGCCCCCTAGCGGAAACAGTGGTCACTACACCACAGTATGTATGAAATATGGGGAGCATAGCTCCCATTCATCTCAATTGGGATGACCACTTTCTACAGGATCCTTGGGATTGTGTTGGATCCCACCAATAAGTGCTTAAGGGTGTACAAAGCCCTTTATTCTGCCCCATAAATACAGAAAATTTGCTCTTAATACAACTATGTGTTTTCTCTACAGTAGCAAATACTGTAGAATAGTAATATTTTGTGTCACCATTGAAATGAATGTCAGACTATGTAATACACGAAAGGGCTGAGTCCATTAGAACAAAATCCTCTGTATATAAGAAACATTCTGCTCTGGTTGGAAGCTAGGGTCCCAAACAATGGACTCCCCTCAGGTGACATCCATGGAACAATGTATTGTAATGTCGCTCATTATGGTTCTTACACAGAGACCCTCTGATGCCTGTGGCCATCCCTACCCTGTTATATTACAAAAGAAGCTCTGGAGTCATATCAGTTAACCCATCACTCTTGCGAAGATAAATTAGAGACCTTGTTCATTGTAAGGTAAAGGTCATCTATGACCTTAGTATAGTGACATTGTGGACAAGCCCCTACAATAACTAGCAGGCTGGTCTGGTCGTGTACATGGTATGCCCAGAATTTTGGAATTTCTACAGTTCTAAAATCAGGAACAGCAATAAAGCACAGCGGGTTTTCCAAACAGATTACAAGACCAGCAGTCTAAAGGACCTGTCACACTAAGCGATATCGCTAGCAATATCGCTATAACGTCACTGGTTTTTGTGACGTAGCAGCATACTTACCTCCGACCGTCTCCCCGCTGGTTATCGCTGATCGCGCGAGAACTTCCTGGGCCGTTTCTCGTCGTCAGCTTCCTGCCGGGCTTCCTGTGGCGTCGACGAGCGACGCGTGGACGTGGGCGGGAGGACGTCAGGATCGCCTCGTCTGACAGGTAAGTAGCGACCCCCGACCGCTGCTATGTCGCTGGTGAGATCTGCCTGTGTGGCAGCTCACTAGCGACCCACTTAGCGATGCACCAGCGATCCTGACCGCGTCATATCGCTGGTCGGGATCGCTGGTGCATCGCTAAGTGTGACAGTACCTTTACCAAGCCGTGCTATCACCAGTCTAGACAGAAGATAAAAAAAGGACAAATAACAGTCCAGTATAATATGCGAAAAATACAAAATTTATTTAATAAAATATACCGTACATCATGCAGGATGGGGGGGGATGTAAAAAAAAGCACGTGTGAGGAAACTGAGGAGAGGAGTGCACAAGATTGGAGATTGTGTGTATTTTAAATAAACTGCTCAAAAAAATAAAGGGAACACTTAAACAACAGAATATAACTCCAAGTAAATCAAACTTCTGTGAAATCAAACTGTCCACTTAGAAAGCAACACTGATTGACATTCAATTTCACATGCTGTTGTGGAAATGGAATAGACGACAGATGGAAATTGGCAATTATCAAGACACCCTCAATAAAGGGGTGGTTCTGCAGGTGGGGACCACAGACCACATCTCAGTACCAATGCTTTCTGGCTGATGTTTTGGTCACTTTTGAATGTTGGTTGTGCTTTCACACTCGTGGTAGCATGAGACGGGCTCTACAACCCACACAAGTGGCTCAGGTAGTGCAGCTCATCCAAGATGGCACATAAATGCGAGCTGTGGCAAGAAGGTTTGCTATGTCTGTCAGCAGCGTAGTGTCCAGAGGCTGGAGGCGCTATCAGGAGACAGGCCAGTACACCAGGAGATGTGGAGGGGGCCGTAGGAGGGCAACAACCGAGCAGCAGGACCGCTACCTCAGCCTTTGTGCAAGGAGGAGCACTGCCAGAGCCCTGCAAAATTACCTCCAACAGGCCACAAATGTGCATGTGTCTGCTCAAACGGTTAGAAACCGACTCCATGAGGATGGTCTGAGTGCCCGATGTCCACAGATGGGGGTTGTGCTCACAGCCCAACACCGTGCAGGACGCTTGGCATTTGCCACAGAACACCATTTTTGGCAAATTCGCCACTGGTGCACTGTGCTCTTCACAGATGAAAGCAGGATGAGCACATGTGACAGACGTGACAGTCTGAAGACGCCGTGGAGAGCGATCTGCTGCCTGCAACATCCTTCAGCATGAGCGGTTTGGCAGTGGGTCAGTAATGGTGTGGGGTGGCATTTCTTTGGGGGGCCGCAGAATTCTGCAGTGTCCACAAGGTCCCCCTTCTCAAGAAGGCACATGTGCAGGCCCTTCTGAAGTTTGCCAGTTAACACCAGTGAAGTTTGCCAGATAAAACAAAAATTGAGGTCCTTGGCATTAACTCAATTTGCCGTGTTTGGAGGAAGAGAAATGCTGCCTATGACCCAAAGAACAACATTCCCACAGTCAAGCATGGAGGTGGAAACATTATGTTTTGGGGGTGTTTCTCTGCTAAGGGCCAAGAACTACTTCACCGCATCAATGGGAGAATGGATGGAGTCAAGTACTGTAAAATCCTGAGTGACAACCTTATTCCCTCTGCCAGGACATTAAAAATGGGTCATGGCTGGATCTTCCAGTAAGTCAATGACCCAAAACATACAGCCAAGGCAACAAAGGAGTGTATCAAAAAGAAGCACATTAAGGTCATGGAGTGGCCTAGCCAGTCTTCAGACCTAAATCCCATAGAAAACTTATGGATAGAGTTGAAGCTCTGAGTTGCCAAGCGACAGCCTCAAAATCTTAATGATTTAGAGATGATCTGGGAAGAGAAGTGGACCAAAATTCCTCCTGACATGTGCGTAAACCTCGTCATCAACTAGAAAAAATGTCTGATTGCTGTTCTTGCCACCATGGTTTTTGCCACCAAGTGTTAAGTCTTGTTTGCCAGAGGGATTATTATTTATTTATATAGTACCATTGCTTCCATGGTGCTGCACATGAGAAGGGGTTACATACAAATTACAGATATCACTTACAGTAAACAAACTAACAATTACAGACTGATACAGGGGGAGATGACCATACCCTTGCAGGCTTACATTCTATAGGAAGCTGGGGAAGGAGACAGTAGGTTGGAGGGTTGCAGCAGCTCTGGTGATCGTGAGTGGTGAGGATGCAGCGGGGTCAATGGAGGATGTAAGCTTTACTAAGAGGTGGGTTTTCAGGTTCCTTCTGAAGGATCCGATTGTGGTTGATAGTTGGACGTGTTGGGGCCAAGAATTCCAGAGGATGGGGGATATTCGGGAGAAGTCTTGGAGGTGGTTGAGTGAGGAGCGAATAAGTGTGGAGGAGAGAAGGCGGTCTTGGGAGGACCGGAGATTACGTGAGAGAAGATATCGCTAGATTACAGAGATATAAGGAGGAGACAGGTTATAGATGGCCTTGTAGGTCAGTATTAGTAATTTGAACTGGATACGCTGAGGAAATGGAAGCCAGTGAAGAGATTTGCAGAGGGGAGAAGGGGAGGAGTAGCGAGGAGAGAGATGAATTAGTAGGGCAGCAGAGTTAAGGATGGACTGGAGAGGTGTGAGGGTGTTAGCAGGGAGGCCACAGAAAAGGATGTTGCAGTAGTCGAGGCGGGAGATAAGGGCATGCACAAGCATTTTAGCAGATTTAGGAAAAGGATGGATTCTGGAAATATTTTTGAGCTGGAGGAGACAAGAGCTTGGATGTGCGGTTTGAAGGACAGGGCAGAGTCAAGGGTTGCTCCGAGGCAGCGGACTTCCAATACGGGGAAAAGCGTGATGTCATTAATTGTGATAGATAAGTTAGGTAAGGAAGATCTGTGAGATGAAGGAAAGATGATGAGTTCAGATTTGTCCACATTGAGTTTGAGGAAGCGAGAGGAGAAGAAGGAGAATATGGCTGATAGACATTCCGGGATTCTAGACAGCAGAGAGGCGACATCTGGGCCAGAGAGATAAATCTGAGTGTCATCAGCATACAGGTGGTACTGGAATCCATGGGACTTTATGAGTTGTACCAGGCCAAGTGTATAGATTGAGAAGAGTAGGGGTCCTAGAACAGGGCCTTGGAGGACTCCAACAAAGAGAGGGTGGGATGAGGAGGTAGTGTGGGAGTGGGAGACGCTGAATGTGCGGTTGGAAAGGTATGAGGAGATCCAGGATAGGGCGAGGTCTTTGATGTAATAGGAGGAGAGGATCTGTAGTAGGAGGCAGTAGTCAACTGTGTCAAAAGCAGAGGACAGGTCTAGAAGGAGGAATATAAAGTATTGTCCGTTAACTTTGGCTGTAAGTAGGTCAATAGTAATTTTGGTCAGGGCTGTCTCAGTGGAGTGATGGGGGCAGAAACCAGATTGTAGATTGTCAAAGTGCAAGATAGATGAGAGGTGGGAGGAAAGTTTAGCGTGGACGTGCTGCTCCAGGAGTTTGGAAGCAAATAGGAGCAGCGATATTGGGCGATAGCTGGACATAGCAGTTGGGTCGAGGGTTGGCTTTTTAAGGATAGGCGTGATTGTGGCATGTTTGAAACAGAAGGGAAGGTACCAGAAATTAGTGATAGGTTGAACAGGTGGGTTAGGGATGGGATAAGAGTGGTGGTGAGGTTGGGGAGGAGGTGGGATGGGATGGCGTCGAGTACACAGGTGGTGAGGTGCGATTTGGAGAGGAGACAATTAAGCTCCCCTTCAGTGATGTTGGAGAGTGAGGTTATGAGAGTTAGGCATTGGCCTGGTATACAAAGAGGTTGTGGTGGTTGAGCAATGAAGACTTGCCTTGTTTGGTCAATCTTAGTTTTGAAGTGTATGGCAAAGTCCTCAGCAGAGATGAGGGAGGTTGGAGGGGGCAGTGGTGGGAGGAGGAGGGAGTTAAAAGTTTTGAATACGGTAACTGTTTGGGGTTGTAGGATAGTGAAGATATGAGGGTTGTAAAGTAGGCCTGTTTAGCAGAGGTGAAGGCAGATTTGAAAGCAAGTGTTGCCTGTTTGTTTGATTGAAGTGAAGTCGTCTTGCGAATTTATTTTCTTCCAACGCCACTCTGCAGCCCTGGACACTTGCCGGACCTTTTTAGTGGTGTTATTGTGCCAGGGTTGTCTGCTGATACGTCGCACTCTGCCATGAATGAGAGGGGCAACTGCGTTAATAGCTGATGTGAGCGTGGCATTGTAGAAAGCAGTGGCAGTGTCTGTGTCATGGAGTGAGGATATGGATGCCAGTGGTAGAATAGAGTCAGCGCATGTGGGTATCTAGGTGTGCGAGGTTTCTGCGGGGGTGCACATGTTCCTGGACAGAGGTGACAGGTGAGGAGGACAGGGATGAGAAAGTGAGTAGATGGTGGTCGGATAGAGGGAGAGGGGAGATTGTGAAGTTAGATAGAGAGCAGAGGCGGGTGAAGACCAGGTCTAACATATGTCCGTCTGTGTGGGTGGCTGAGGAGGACCACTGAGCAAGTCCAAAAGATGAAGTAAAGGACAGGAGTTTGGAGACTGTTGACTGAAGGTTACCAGTGGGGATGTTGAAATGACACATGATGATAGTGGGGATGTCAGTTGAAAGAAAGTGAAGAAAATACTTATTTCTCACTGCAAAATGCAAATAAATTTATATAATTTATACAATGTGATTTTCTCCATTTTATTGTTGATATTCTATCTCTCAATGTTAAAATTAACCTACCCTTAAAATTATAGACTGTTCATGTCTTTGACAGTGGGCAAACTTACAAAATCAGCATGGGATCAAATACTTATTTTCCCCACTGTAATAGATAATCCTGCCATTATCTAAATAATTAAATGCAGTGCCAAGGCTACATATAGGGTCATTCATGTACTGTATGCCTAAGGGCCCCGTCACACATAGCGACACACCAGCGATCCCGACAACGATATTACCTTTTCAGGTTCACTGGTGTGTTGCTACATGATCGCTGGTGAGCTGCCAAACAGGCAGCTTCACCAGCGATCAGCACCAGCGACACTTGGGTAACAAGCGACGCACGTCGCTTAGTTACCCACTGTGTACCTTAGTTACCAGCACGCTGGTGCAGGGAGCTGGTAACCAAGGTACACATCGAGTTTCTAAGTGGCACGCGGCACTTAGAAACCCGATGTGTACCTTGGTTACCAGCTCCCTGCACCAGCTCGCTGGTAACTAAGGTACCCATCGGGTTTCTAAGCTCTGCGCACCGCTTAGAAACCCAATATTTACCTTAGTTACCAGCGGCAGCTCGCTGATCGCTGGTCTCCCGCCTTACACACAAAGCGATGCGTGCTGGGCAGCGGGAGAACAGCGATCAAAAAAATGTCCTGGCCATTCCTGGACGATAAGCGATACCCGGCAGGGGGGCCGGTCGCTGAGAAGTGTCACACACAGCGATCTCGCTGGTGAGATCGCTGTTGCGTCACAAAACTTGTGACTCAGCAGCGATCTCGCTATCGAGATCGCTATGTGTGATGGGGGCTTAAGTCAAAAATAAAATACCAGGCAATACACATTAATTGTACTAGTAAATTACACTGACCACTAATGGATGCAGGTGCTCCCAATGCTTGTACGTTCGCCCCAACACTTGTTTTGAACCAACCTTCATCAGGGTGCATTATCACCAGTCTAGGTCTGCCCTTTTTATTTAATAAAGAAGTGAGCAGCCACATATACTGGCAAGTTTGCTACATGTGATTGACAAAAGTAGGCAGAAGACTCACTAATGTCCTCCCAAAAGAGCCCGACTTTCCTGCAAAAGTCGGGTCGGAGCTTTCAGGTTGTAGGATGTTGGCAGGGCCGGTGTTAGCGGCAGGCAGACCAGGCAGCTGCATAGGGCCCCCGCTACCCCAGGAGCCCCAGCTAGTGGCGTGTCGCTAATAGCGGCACATCACACAGCCGATATGGGGCCTGCGAGTCAGGGGGGCCCGCCTGTCACCAGCACCGACTCCCCACGTGCCGCATTCAACTATACCGGTGTCTATGACGCCGGTACAGTTTAAAGCAATGATGGAGGAGATGACGCTCCTTCTCCCATCATTCCCCTCTGCCTCTGCCACTGCGGGTGCGCAATGACATCACCATCTCGCACCCACTGTGTGCCGCCACTATGGGGAGCTACATTATATTCTATGGGGGGCTGTATTATATTAATTATATTCTATGAGGGGTGATTGCATCATACTCTATGAGGGGGGCTACATTATACTATATGAGGGGGCAGCATTATATTCTATGGGGGGGCTTCATTATACTATATGAGGAGGGCTACATTGTATTCTATGGAGGGGCTACATTATACTGTATAAGTGGGCTGCATTATATTCTATGGAGGGGCTGCATTATATTCTATGAGGGGGATACCATTTATTCTATGGAGGGTCTGCATTATATTCTATGGGGGTTACATTATACTCTGTGGGGTGGCTGCATTATACTATACAGTTGTGGCCAAAAGTATTGACACCCCTGCAATTCTGTCAGATAATACTCAGTTTCTTCCTGAAAATGATTGCAAACACAAATTCTTTGTTATTATTATCTTAATTTAATTTGTCTTAAATGAAAAAACACAAAAAGAATTGTCCTAAAGCCAAATTGGATATAATTCCACACCAAGCATAAAAAAGAGGGGGGACAAAATTATTGGCACTGTTCGAAAAATCATGTGATGCGTCTCTAATTTGTGTAATTAACAGCACCTGTAACTTTCCTGTGGCACCTAACAGGTGTTGGCAATAACTAAATCACACTTGCAGCCAGTTGACATGGATTAAAGTTAACTCAACCTCTGTCCTGTGTCCTTGTGTGTACCACATTGAGCATGGAGAAAAGAAAGAGGACCAAAGAACTGTCTGAGGAGTTGAGAAACCAAATTGTGAGGAAGCATGAGCAATCTCAAGGCTACAAGTTCATCTCCAAAGACCAGAATGTTCCTGTGTCTACCATGCGCAGTGTCATCAAGAAGTTTAAAGCCCATGGCACTGTGGCTAACCACCCTAGATGTGGACGGAAAAGAAAAACTGACAAGAGATTTCAATGCAAGATTGTGCGGATGTTGGATAAAGAACCTCGACTAACATGCAAGCAAGTTCAAGCTGCCCTGCAGTCCGAGGGTACAACAGTGTCAACCCATACTATCCGTCGGCTTCTGAATGAAAAGGGACTGTATGGTAAGAGACCCAGGAAGACCCCACTTCTTACCCCGAGACATAAAAAAGCCAGGCTGGAGTTTGCCAAAACTTACCTGAAAAAGCCTAAAACGTTTTGGAAGAATGTTCTCTGGTCAGATGAGACAAAAGTAGAGCTTTTTGGGCAAAGGCATCAACATAGAGTTTACAGGAGAAAAAAGAGGCATTCAAAGAAAAAAAGACGGTCTCTACAGTCAAACATGGTGGAGGTTCCCTGATGTTTTGGTGTTGCTTTGCTGCCTCTGGCACTGGACTGCTTGACCGTGTGCATGGCATTATGAAGTCTGAATACTACCAACAAATTTTGCAGCATAATGTAGGGCCCAGTGTGAGAAAGCTGGGTCTCCCTCAGAGGTCATGGGTCTTCCAGCAGGTCAATGACCCAAAACACACTTCAAAAAGCACTAGAAAATGGTTTGAGAGAATGCACTGGAGACTTCTAAGGTGGCCAGCAATGAGTCCAGACCTGAATCCCATAGAACACCTGTGGAGAGATCTAAAAATGGCAGTTTGGAGAAGGCACCCTTCTAATATTAGGGACCTGGAGCAGTTTGCCAAAGAAGAATGGTCTAAAATTCCAGCAGAGCATTGTAAGAAACTCATTGATGGTTACCGGAAGCGGTTGGTCGCAGTTATTTTGGCTAAAGGTTGTGCAACCAAGTATTAGGCTGAGGGTGCCAATACTTTTGTCTGGCCCATTTTTGGAGTTTTGTGTGAAATGATCAATGTTTTGCTTTTTGCTTCATTCTCTTTTGTGTTTTTCATTTAAGACAAATTAAATGAGGATCATAATACCAAAGAATTTGTGTTTGCAATCATTTTCAGGAAGAAACTGAGTATTATCTGAGAGAATTGCAGGGGTGTCAATACTTTTGGCCACAACTGTATGTGGGCTGTATTATACTGTATCGAGTACTATTGAGAATACATTATACTATAAGAACTATGGGGTGCATTATACTATGGGAAGTGAATTGTACTACATGGATGACTATGGCGGTGCATTATAGTTTATGGAGCACTATGAGGAGAGTATAATACTATATGAAGGACTGAGCAGTGTATTTTAATATATGGAGGACTATGAGGAATGCATTATACTATATGGAGGACTGAGCAGTGTATTTTAATATATAGAGGGCTATGAGAAGTGTATCATATTATATGGAGGACTGAGTTGTGTATTTTAATATATGGAGGACTATGAGGAGTGTATTTTAATATATAGAGGACTATGAGGAGTGTATTATACTATATGGAGGACTATGGGGAGTGTATTTTATACTATATGGAGGACTATGGGGCACACTATATTATATGGAGGACTATGGGGTGTGCATTTTACAATATGGAGGACTGTGGTGCACTTTATAATATACTAGCTGAAGAGCCCGGCGCTGCCCGGGCATAATAACTAACTGTGGTTAGTTATAGCAAATTATAATTATCCTCCATCCCATAGTCCCGTGCCCATATACCCATCATACATATCCACGATCCCATAGGCCCATGCCCATATACCCATCATACATATCCTCCATCCCATAGTCCCATGCCCATATACCCATCACACATCCTCCATCCCATAGTCCCATGCCCATATACCCATCATACATATTCGCCATCCATAGTCGAGTGCCCATATACCCATCACACATCCTTCATCTCATAGTCGCATGCCCATATACCCATCATACATATCCGCCATCCCATAGTCCCGTGCCCATATACCCGTCATACATTTCCTCCATCCCATAGTCCAGTGCCCATATACCCATCACACATCCTCCATCCCATAGTCCCGTGCCCATATACCCGTCATACATATCCTCCATCCCATAGTCCAGTGCCCATATACCCATCACACATCCTCCATCCCATAGACAACCATTATGACATCATAATGAGCGGTGGGGCTTGCAACCTATGATGACATCAGCGTCGCCATGGCAACCATTATGACATCATAATGAGGGGCGGGGCTTGATACACACACACTTTTTCCCCATTATGTAGATAGGGGCAAAATTGTTTGGTGAATTGGAACGCGCGGCGTTAAAATTTCGCCTCACAACATAGCCTATGACATTCTTGGGGTCCGGACGTGTGACTGTGCCAAATTTTGTGGCTGTAGCTGCGACGGTGCGGATGCCAATCCCGGACATACACACATATGCATTTCTACTTACATACACTTGAGCTTTATATATTAGATGGAGGACTATGAAGTGTATTATACTAAACAATCAAAATGTTGCCTATTCATCAAGTGATTGGATTGTTTATGCCGGAACAAAAATGATTGTTCTCAGTAGCACATCACCGGCGTAAACTGTAGATGTGCTGCTGATACTGTATGGGGACAGATTTATCTATTAGTGATTGTTCTGTCCCCTCATTATTCTTCAGCCGGTGGAAAGAGGCCGGGAAACAAGCATTGAACGACTTCAATATCCTCTCTCCTCCTGTACCAGTCGTGACTTGTATTGTTTAAGTTTACTTTACTCGTTTAGTATACCCCTTTTCATATGTAAAGCGCCATGGAATAAATGGCGCTATAATAATACTAACAATATTGTCAATCACACTCGTTTAGTGGCCTGAACTCAGTGCACGTAAATACAACGAAAATGCTTCTGTGTGATTTTCAATACGTTAGCATTTGGGGCCCCATTTTAAACTTTTGCTTAGGGCCCCACTTTGCCTAAAACTAGCCCTGGATGTTGGCATACAGACTGGGATCCCAAATCCCTCTATGACTGCTCTAGTGATGAAAGGGCATTTTGTGCTAACTCAAGGCTTAGTTAATGATTAAGCAGAGCTAGGTAGGTGCAAGGAGTGAGATCTTGTGCTTTATCTGCAAGTGAGACCTTGGAGGGTTGAGGTGAGGGATCCTGCTCTGCATGCCAGCATCTCACAACCTGACAGTTCTTGGCCGACTTTTGCTAGAAAGTTGGTCACTTTCATGGGGACATTAGGCAGTTTTGTCAATAACTTATAGGTAGAAAAATCACCAGTCCACGACTGCCCACTCTTATGACGCAAAAAGGGTACCCCGAAATTGGCGATAGGTACTTTTTAAGAACCCTCAAAGAAAACTTGTGGTGTAAATTCAGCTGCGCTCCACATTTCACACCTGCGTTCCATCAATTTACGCCTGTTTACTGCGTGTTTTACCCTTTGCGCTGTAAATGAAGTGACAAATCAACAGCAGAACTACCTGCACCATGTTTTGAATGGACTTAGTCCATAGGGGGGTTTACAATGACAAAAAAAAAATCTACATTTCAGGTGGTCCTTTGTAAGATGCATAATTAAATGGTACCTAGTGAGATCAATGTGCATCCATTGTTTGGAAGTCCTCTACAGCCAAAATCCACACTGGATGCTAAATGACATTGGCAATGCGCCACCTTAATCCACATAATCCTTAATAGTGAAAAGATATCAGTTTCGATCAGAAGGTCTTAAATCATGGTTTATTTTGCTGACTGAGCTGTCCTATCTATATTTAAGTTCTTGAAATAAATTTTGAAGATTTTAGTCCACTCACGGAGTGCCGGATATCCTTTCACCGTTAATGTCTGACAAGCTCATTTGCCCATACATCTGTAGTAGGAATATACTGTTAAGAATAGTGAGCTGGAATCCCGTTCCTCGTGCCCTAATAGTGCAATTACCAAGCGCAATTGACTGAATCAGGCAACCTCCTCTACTGCAGAGCCATGTATAAAAGCCTGTCTAATCGCTCCTACAATTGTGTTCCACTAAACTACAGGAACGGAAGAATGCTAAGCTGCCATAGGATACTCTGTAGGTTCCGTATTTCTACAATAAATCCTGCTTCTCAAGAAAAAGTATCTCCAAAATATGTCAGCCAATGAAACGTGAAAAATTATACACCCTATTATGAAATTAATGGATGCAAAAGGTACAATATAGGCTCATAGATCTCTATGGGTGCCATATCAGAGGCCTCTCAAACATCCAAATTGGACCCTTTGTTTGTCCCTGATAATGAGCAAAAACACCAAACACAAGTCTGCAAATGTATCTGGTTTGGGTCTTTTATCCTAAGTCACGTGGCAAGGCTCGTTAGAGGGTTGATAATGACTTTTAGGATTGCTACCCCACAATAGTTGGTTGGCACTAGTGGTCAAGTCTTCATCCTCTCTGAAGAGACAATTTGAGATATCATGGAGCAGTAAAATATCATTCTTGAGGTCTAAAGGTGCATCAGTTACAGATAAGTAATTAGTTATCAGAACTGGACAAATGATCAAGCCGAATTGAGATTTACACGAAACATACCGTAGTTTGAGTCCAGAGTGTCCACAGGTCCCCTGTCCCGAAATCAACAGTCTCATACACACTGAGTTTGGGTCAAAAGACCTGCTGCTGCACCTTACTCAGACCATGCTTTAGCAAGCTCTGGATTCGGTACAAGTGTATTTTTGGTCTGAGAGTAATCAACAACACATTGGATCACACTAGAACGAATGTTAGCCTATGGGGCCGTGCACATGTCAAATTTTTTTTTGAACCGAACCAGTTTGAAGAAAAAAAAAGGCATTTGACAGCGGTCCGATTTCCACACTTAATAGAATGGAGAAGATGGAGACATTTTTTTCTCCATCTTCTTCTTGCCCGAGAGAATTGGATCACGCTGATCAGAGTGTGATTTGCGTGATTTTCCCGATTCTCTCATCTATACATTACCTTATAGTGAAAACGGAAAGTATTTAAAAAGTTATTTTTTTGAACAATCGGATTTGTTGCAGGCTTTTTTTGTTCACACATCTTCGACATGTGGAGGTTTTTTTTAGGTCCTTTCTTTTTTACTTTAGAGAAGTCTAGGGGAAAGAAAAACAAATACGGCCAGGCAAAAAAGCTTAGAGTATGCCGTATAGTTAATGCAAAAGAAATGGCAAAAAGGAAGCCAAGCACAAACACAACAAACGCTTTCATAATTCTCTATGGGCTTCCAGCTGATTTCTGTCTGCAGAATTAGGTTTTCCACATCGAGAAAAAATGCGGCAAAACAAAGTGTAGCGTAGAAAATTACTGTGCGTGAAGGCAGCCCATTCCTGGTCGTACGTCTGATCCATTATCATGTCTGATCATTGTCCTTTACTACAAATTGACAAAGCTGGAGGGATAATAGTGCAGTAAATGTGAAACATTCCAGAAAGCATTTTCATGTCAGAAAAGACTTCATGAGTTACAACTTGTAGCTCGCCAGCTGTGGAGACACTACAACTTGCAGTAGATCTATCAGGGCATGATAGGAGATGTAGCTGGACCACAGGTAGAGAGTTGAACACCACTGGGGATCTCTCTTCATGAGTTACAACTTGTAGCTCGCCAGCTGTGGAGACACTACAACTTGCAGTAGATCTATCAGGGCATGATAGGAGATGTAGCTGGACCACAGGTAGAGAGTTGAACACCACTGGGGATCTCTCTTCATGAGTTACAACTTGTAGCTCGCCAGCTGTGGAGACACTACAACTTGCAGTAGATCTATCAGGGCATGATAGGAGATGTAGCTGGACCACAGGTAGAGAGTTGAACACCACTGGGGATCTCTCTTCATGAGTTACAACTTGTAGCTCGCCAGCTGTGGAGACACTACAACTTGCAGTAGATCTATCAGGGCATGATAGGAGATGTAGCTGGACCACAGGTAGAGAGTTGAACACCACTGGGGATCTCTCTTCATGAGTTACAACTTGTAGCTCGCCAGCTGTGGAGACACTACAACTTGCAGTAGATCTATCAGGGCATGATAGGAGATGTAGCTGGACCACAGGTAGAGAGTTGAACACCACTGGGGATCTCTCTTCATGAGTTACAACTTGTAGCTCGCCAGCTGTGGAGACACTACAACTTGCAGTAGATCTATCAGGGCATGATAGGAGATGTAGCTGGACCACAGCTAGAGAGTTGAACACCACTGGGGATCTCTCTTCATGAGTTACAACTTGTAGCTCGCCAGCTGTGGAGACACTACAACTTGCAGTAGATCTATCAGGGCATGATAGGAGATGTAGCTGGACCACAGGTAGAGAGCGGCAAGTTGAACACCACTGGGGATATAAGGAAACCTAACAGATTCAATGCCCCCAATAAACAGAGCGGCATTAAATTACTCACCACCACCAGAAGCAGGATAAGCAGCGGATACAGAGTCCTCATTTTAACGTATCTCCCTGTAGAGAAGTCAGAAAGGTTTCTTGTAGCCTGCAGTTGTGATCACTGTGTGTTTATCTCTGAGCGCCCAGAGCTCCTTACTGAGACCAGTCTGACCAGATTCTGGTCCCACCCCTAATTCCCTCTGCCCCAAGTTCTGCAGAATCCCCCTTTGACAAGCAGCACAAGCTGTGTGCTTAACCTGATCCTCAGTGACAATCAGACAGGCACACCTTCCTTGCTGGTATGAGGACAGCTCCCATGCAGCTATAATGGACCTTTAACTCCTTCCTGACAAAACGTGTTAGGCAGGTCCACTGCTTTCTTTTGTTATTTTTGAAAGCTTTCTCTGAATTGGCTTAATGGATAGGATTGTGATAATTACCGGAGTTTCTAGAGAAACTGTCTAATCAGCCCTTTACTATAATGTCCGCCTATAAAGAGCGGAGACTTGGCAATTGATTGAGCAGCAATTATTTAAAGGAGTTGTCCAACATTAGAAAAATCTCGCTATTTTCTTCTAAAATTAGCGCTATAACTGTCTAATGAAGCTGAGTTGCAATACTAGACACAACCTTTGGGCAGTGGTGGAGCTGCTCTTGTAAGAAATTACACAACATTATTTCCTTCATTGTCAATAGGGTCATGGCTGTTGCAGCATCACCAGCAGCCCTCCCTGTTAATAAATTACAGACAAATCAGATGATAAATCTTTCATTACTGGGACCCCCGAGATCACTAAAACAGAGGGGCAGAGATGATTTTCTTGTCACTTCCCAGTGGATGGGCAGTATGTATACTCAACCACAACTCCACATAAACTCCCACTCATTGCAATAATAAAGATGCAGAAAAACAGAGATTTGGGACCCCTTTCTAGCAATTTGTAGGCCCCCTCTGTATTTGGTGTGAAGAAAAAAAACAAGAAAAATAAGAAGTTCAAAAATGGGGCTGCAGTTACAGTATGAGCCAATAGCAGTCTACAGGGTCAGTGTTAAGACCCATCCAGTACAGCTCTGATAGGTACAGGGGAGGACACCAACAGAATGTGGTCCCTGTGCAAAAACAGTACAAGTCCTTTGCAATCCAATAATGTTTCTGTGATTGCTGCCTTGGAGGTGGGAGTGGACCCCTCAACCTCTTGAACCCCTGTGCAGCTGCATAGATTGCACCAATGGTATGTACGATCCAGGATGGGTTCTTGCCTACTGAAAATACTCTGGTTTGCCTAAATATCCTAAATTATGAAAAATAAAGGATCAAATGTTGATTTATAAAGTAGCTACCTCCAACAGGAGGCACTAGAGAGTCAACTTTCTACCACTTGGAGGAGAGCTACTTTGCATACCTTTTTCCGAATAGAGAATTGACTGAAGTGAAGCAAATTAGGTGATTTTCACAACAAAATAGTACCCCCCTTGATATCTAAGATGAATGAAATACAGCACGTTATGGGCTCGCTCACACGACCAAATAAATCGGATGAATGCAATCTGATAAAAAAAAAAATCGGATTGCATTCGGATCAGTGTTATTCAATTAGATCAGATTGAGATCAGACCGAAAAAAAATTGCAGTATGTTGCGAGTGGATGCTAAAATCATATCACAATCGCCAACGTCAAGGTCTTCCAAAGGAGCAGGAAATTGCATCAGCACATTGCAGAAAGTTGTAAAGGGCAACCTAGAAAAAACCTATAAACACGCCTCCACAGAGATCGCGACCATACCGCTACACATTAATGTAACAATAGAAATATATGACAAACATTGATGTACCAGGGGAAAATATGTACCATAAATACCAAAATCAATTATATTATGTGCCCCTGTTCAATGGATAGGACCGAATGTGGACAGATTGCCAGATCAATACAATCAAGGGGGGGAGAGAAAGAGCCAAAATAGCAATCATAAAGTCCATATGTATACAGTGCAAATTATCATTATTGGTCAAATACACAAGTTAAGGTGGACGAAGTTAAACGGTGGATAAAACCAGCCCTGCAGTGCCAGGCGGTGGGTACGTCAAGTCATCTAGTGCATTACACAATACAGTTCAATGTACCGCCAAGGAAAGGATCCACATAGCAATGTTCAAACAATAAATAATTAAATAGTTAAATATAGGTAGATCCAAATATAGCAATGAAGAGCAAATGAACAGGTAAGGAATTTATTTGGTACAATGACCATTGGCTCAAAAACGTATCCACAACAAAATGCCTTAATCATTAGTAAACTTACAGTGGTAGCAGTGGAATTACAAGGAGCCGACCCACCCGACCCAGGACCATAGCCATTGAGATGTATCCTTGACATATATCTGCCGCCAGATGTATCCGATGTATGAGGCTGTAGAAGAGAGGATCGGCTGTGGGTACTGACGAAGCGTCGGGTCTGGAACTGCTGGGGCCGAACCTCCTATTGCGAGAGGGAAGGAGATTGGGGACGGAGCAGACTCGTAACCTAGGAAAAGGGGGCATGGCAAGTGAGAGGGTGCTAAAAGGGTTTGCGTGGGAAAGAAAAGAAAAGGGGCTTCCTACCGGGGAGCAGATCTAGTGAGGACCGTTGCCAGACTGAGGGAAGAGATAAGCTGCAGAGTAAGAGATCCCGGACCGATGTGGCAGAGACTCTCAAGTACTGGCGGGCGTGCAACGAAATGCACGCCGAGTGGAGGATTGCGAAGGACTCCATTCTTTTGCGCAGCAGCTGAATGGACTAGAGGTTCAGCGGGCAAAACCGGTGACCACCCGCTGCTGCCAGGAGTGACACCGTTTGTTAGGTGGGGATGTGAGGGGAGCCAGGGCCGTAGTCGTGGCTGACAAAGACTGCTCAATCGCACCCTCGTCTCCCAACACATGAATACAATGTTCCCTTTTCAGCGTACCTTCAGATTCACCTTCTGCACCGTCAGGGTCCCATCTGGGCTGCTGAAGTTCTGCTCTGGCGTTGTTACACATAAAGAGTCCAGTTCCAACTCAACAATAAAAATGTACTTGTTTCCGGACACAGTATGTCCATTTCAGTTACAGCCATGGCATAAGGTTCCCCACAGTATGCATCCATCACTTTCCCTGTGTCTTTCCTCATTCCTCCCAGGTTGTCCCCAGGACATACTGACCTGTTTGGTACTGCAGCATCAATCTTGTACAGCTTCACTAAGTTTAGGAGTTCCCCTGTCCGTTTCACCCCAGACATAAGGGCATCTGACCATGTACTAAGCTGCCAAATCCTGGTGATGCCCTGCATCATCTTCCTGCTGTAACCTTTGGCCACTATCAGGCCCTGGACCAACTGGGCTCTTAACTTGAACGTTGCTTCGTCACTGTGCTGCCCTGGTACTAAAGGCCTACAGGACGCCTTGGGCTCCCTGGCCCTACTGACGCTAATCAGGAAATGTTCTTGCCTTACCCACAGTAAACTCCTCCTATGAGTTAACTATATACACTATTGTGCCCCAACTAGTGTCCTAACTACTAATTGCACTTTCCCTAAGCTACAACATAATATACATCTTACAGCAGTACAGTATAAAACACTATATACAGTTATGTACATTACACTTTAATACAGAGGGGTGAGGTACACATCAGTCCTGGTACACCCCTTACAGGGAAGCCGGAAGACTCAGCACCAGCCTCAGCCGGCAGCCAATCAGCCATCGGACTCTGTGAGAGGAACGGACAACCGAGTCACGATAAGTGAAACTAATATGCAGACTGTTAATCTGAATTGCCGTTACAGTTATAAGGCTGAGGGTGAAACAGGGTATTTCCCCTTGTTTTCTCCCTGCAAGGAGATTATCCCTGTATTGATAATGTGAATAAGTGTTAACCCCTGCTCTGTGCTTCTGTGTCACTGCATCCGAGTACCTGTGCTACAAGGATAGCTCACGAGAGGAGCAAACAACAATAAGTATTCCATAAATCAATAAAGTTGTGCTTCTGTAAGGCCTAAATATAACAGTGCTAGCACGTGTACATCAACACTTTATTATTATTTCATTTACCCCACATGCACAGTTGTCTGATGTATTGTATGTTAGCCTGTAGCCAAATTTTTGTTGGCTTTATGTGGAATCCGGGATTATATTTGCCATGACATTGTTTATTCATTATGTCAACTGTGATTTATAATGACAAAATCATGGCTAACACTGGTAAATGTTGTAAACATACGTAATAGGCATTATTTTTAACATGTGTGCTATGTTTTGGGGTTTTTTTTTCTTAATTTTAACATTGAATGGCCCAGCTGCCGGGCTTTATATAGGCATGAGAGCCAACAGCGTGCCAAAAGCAGGTCTGCGGCCACAAAGAAATGGCCGCATATAAATGGCCCCATATCTATATTGAACGGCTAAATTTCCTGACCCCCATTATAGACCTATGTCCCTAAGTTCTGGCTTGTTTGAGGATTCTACAAGATTCTAAACTTGTTAGGTTGCATAATTTCAACCAAAATTACATCATTTTTTCACTTACAGAACTGAATCCAATTTACATAACAGGGAGACAGCCTCGGAGTCAGATGCTCTGTTGGAGCCAATGGTCGATTCCACCAAGGATGTTGGACCAGCACCAGGCCAATCATCAGAATCAGCCTAACCAGGCACACCAGCACCAGTTCAAGCCTCAGAGGTAGTGGAAGGACGCTGGATAAGCAGCCCTACCCTTCGAAACTTGACAACTCTCCTGTAGCTCAATTCAGTCCACGATGAGTTTGATGCAGGAAGGAGCTCCCCATCATCACCATTAGGCACGAGGTACTGTAGATAGTGGTGTTTTAGATTATCTATCATGCACGGTGCTGATGATATCCTCATGACATCGACAGGCCTGTGCAGCTGCGTGCCACGAACACCATCTACATTATTTTGGATGCATGTACCAGACCCAACAATCCATGCAAGGTGTTTGATTGCCTTGAAAGCTGGCATAGGTCTGACAGAAACAGTCTTCGCATGCCTGAGGAAAATGATGACAGCTCCCAACAACACAACCAATCACTCAAAGTGCTTCACCAACCACTTATTTATTATGGCAACATGACATGCCTAAAGCAAGGAGAGTGGGCTGGTCCAGGAGCTTCACTAGCTGGATACATTGGTGGTCAGAGGCAGCGAACGTGGTACAGGCATGGGCCTAATGAAGGTGCCTATTATGGCCAAAATAATCCATACCATTCCCCCAGGACCCTCCAGACACAGGGGCCTCCTTTACTTTCATGGTCACCTAACCCATATTTCATGTCCCAACCAAGTTGGCCACCACCGTCTATGGCAGGAAATATTCATGCCTTTCAGCAAAGATCACCATCCATATATCAAAATTTGTGATGTTTGCGTTATATTTCAAAATTTCAGTTTTATGTTTTTGTTAGTGTAAATATTTTTCATAAAAAATGACATTTTTAATTTTGGTGTTCATGTGAAAAAATATGAATGTCTATATTTGTAATTTTTTTTTTATTTAAGTTATCTTGAACACAAAAAACATTTTTTTTAACCAAAAAATATTCTTGTTGCTAGTGAAGGTAGCAAATACAACACATGTTTATGGTAGAAACATTAATTCATGGTGGCTCAGTGGTTAGCACTGTTGGTTTGCAGTGCTGGGGTTCTGGGTTCAAATCCCACCATGTCTGTAAAGTGCTGTGGAATATGATGGTGCTTTATAAGCAATGCATAGTAAATATATACCGTATTTTGCGTTTTATAAGACACACGGGATTATAAGAAGCACCCTAAATTTTGAGGAGAAAAATAAGAAATTTTTTAATAAAATGATGATGTTTCTTATAATCCGTGCGTCTTACTGCTTACCGAGGGTGGTAGCTGCTGTGAAGCGGTGTACCAAGGTCACTGCTGGTGGAGGCAAGAGTGGGGGGATGCTGAGGACCCCAGATTGGGATAAAGGGGTGTTCGGATGTGTGATGCTGCGGGCGTTTGGTGGTGCGGGGGCTCCGCTGACACTTTCCGAAAGCCAGTAACCCCCGTACTTCCGTGGTTTACTATGCGGTGGACCCTGGGAAAATGGCTGCCTGGGGCGGCACATGCGCAGCTGGAGATCTTGGCACTGAGATCTCATCTCCCGAGATCTTGGTGCTGAGGTCTCCATCTGCGCATGCACCGCCCCGGCAGCCATTTTCCCGGAGTCCACCACATTGTAAGCCATGGAAGTGCGGGGGCTTTCAGCTTTCATAAAATGTCGGCGAGTCCCCGCACCACTGAACACTTGCAGCATCGCACATCCGAACAATCAGCCCAGCCTGCAGCCTTCAGCAACGCTTCAATCTTGCCTCCTCCAGCAGCAGCCCTGGGACCCTGCTCCACCGCGGCCGGTAAGGTATATTTGCATTATTAGACGCAACCCCATTTTCCCAAAAAAATTGGGGGGGGAGTGCATCTGAAAAATGCGGTAATTCACAAAGTACCAAAACATTTTAAATTCACAGAGCAATAACTTGTGAATCTTGCCATGGTGTGAGGAAATACGTGGCAAGCATATCCCGCACCTATTGGAAGACTGTTGTCGTGTAGTCGGCACAGATGGTTCTAGGAGGGGAATGGGCACATCCTGTACATCTTCAGGACCTGGATCCTCATAACATTCATGCATGTGGATAAAGTTGTGCAGAAACACACATGCCTTGATCACACCATTCAAATTCTGTTAGCCAAGTTGGAGGGCAGACAGGTGCACCCGCCATTTAGCACACAGAATGCCAAAGGCACACTCAACCATTTTGCAAGCATGAGACAGTCGATAATTGAAAACTTGCTTCTAGTGATTGAGTCCTCAACGTGGGAAGGGCCACCAGACATGGTGAGTTAATTGCAAGGCTCATCAGCAACAAATACAGTAGATTTGGGTTCCAGTAACATCTCTATGCCGATGACACCCAATTATACACTTCTCCTGATATCACGCCTGCCTTTTTGGAAAACACCAGTGATTGTCTTACTGCTGTCTCTAACATCATGTCCTCCCTCTATCTGAAACTGAACCTGTCAAAAACTGAACTCCTTGTGTTTCCTCCATCTATTTACCTACCTATGCCTGACATTGCCATTTCCGTGTGTGGTTCCACCATTGCTCCCCAGCAACATGCCCGCTGTCTTGGGGTCATACTTGACTCAGAGCTTTCATTCACCCCCCACATCCGATCATTGGCTCGCTCTTGTTATCTGCACCTAAAAAACATTTCTAGAATTTGACCCTTTCTTACTTTTGACTCTGCAAAAACTCTTACTGTTTCTCTTATTCATTCTCGTCTGGACTATTGTAACTCTCTACTAATCGGTCTCCCTCTTAACAAACTCTCCCCTCTCCAATCCGTCCTGAATGCAGCAGCTAGGATCATATTCCTCACCAATCATTATACCGAAGCCTCTACCTTGTGCCAGTCCTTACACTGGCTACCCATCCACTCCAGAATTCAATATAAACTTATTACCCTCACCCACAAAGCCCTCCATGGCTCAGCACCACCCTACATCTCCTCCCTCGTCTCAGCCTACCACCGTACCCGTGCCCTCCGTTCTGCTAATGACTTGAGGTTAACATCTTCATTAATCAGAACCTCCCACTCCCGTCTCCAAGACTTTTCACGAGCCGCGCCAATTCTTTGGAATGCAATACCCAGGCTAGTACGATTAATCCTCAAACCCCACAGTTTTAAGCGTGCCTTAAAAACTCATTTGTTCAGACTGGCCTATCGCCTCAACGTAAATATCCCTGTGTGGCTCCTTTCTAAATTTTTTACCATAACCAGGTTCCTCGTATCATGTTCTCACATGCTTTTTGCATTTAATAGCCCTCTGTCTGTACTGTTACATATTTAGACTGTTAACTGGTTCATGCAGCAACAGTAACAACCGATTCTTACACTAGGGAAGGTCCAAACCATAAAAACAATAAAAGCAATTGTTACCATCCACTTTTCGTGTCTCCCCTTTTCCCTTATAGATTGTAAGCTTGCGAGCAGGGCCCTCATTCCTACTGGTATCTGTTTTGATCTATGTGTTTATTGCTATGCTATGCTGTAATGTCTATTGTCTGTACAAGTCCCCTCTATAATGTAAAGTGCTGCGGAATATGTTGGCACTATAGAAATAAAATTATTATTATTATTATTATTATTATTAAATACATATGGTGCTGGTTCAGTCTTTGAACCCGGGAGAAAATATGGAGATGGGAGAGCAAGATCATTATTTTGAAGCAGCCGACCCATTACGGAAGTTTTGAAGATTCGGAAATTTACTGTTCTCCCTTATGCCCCAATATCTACAATTATAAACATTGAGCTACTGTCAACTAATGCCAATAGTACGACAGAAAAATACTGTTTATAATTGTATTGTTGACAGCCAGAGTTTAATGGCTTTTTGACCCTGACGTATTTCAAATCCATGGCCCAGATGCAGTTGGGAAACTAACTTTTCAGGCGAAAACCACATTCTCCCCGCTCCCAGTCACTTTGTGCAGGCTCCAGCGTTACAACAGAATGGAGTCTAACCCATATCTGGGCATATGGAAAAATGGAAAAATAATTCAGCTCACCCCTTCTCACGTCATCCTCCTGGATATTGGATTCTCAACTTGCGCACGGATTTGCCTTTGGCTCCAGGCAGATAAAAGATAATGCAGAAAATGGTGGAGTTAATCCAGCGACTAGGACAGTAGAATTTTAAAAAGTCCAGTTTATTTTATACACATTGAAATACAGTGCAGAATGTTGCATATGTATTCCTGACAATTCCAGATATTGTTAACTTGCCCAGTAGGAATTCCAAATGAAGCGCCGAAAATTATACACCAGTAGCTAGGAACCTATTTGGAAAAGGTAACAATGCATAAATAAATTTTGTCTGAGGAGATCATAAAAATACATATGATGATTTTTTTTTTTTTTTTTTTAAAAGGAAAGGAAAAAATTAATTTTGCCACTGTCTTCAGGAACACTATATTAGGCATGCTCAGAAGCTGACCTTACTAGAGGCAACATTATATTATGTCATAAATACACAATCATATTGCAAAATGAAGCCATTGTAGCTACAGTTGCCAACAAACACAGTCACAGATGTTTACATCCAATAATGAAAAGCAAGACCACATAGATTAAGCTAGCTATAAAGCATAGCCCATGTACATGTAGCCCATAAATATGTGATGGGCCTGAAATAACAACATTACATTCAAAAAAACATACCTTAGTGTGAGAAGAAGGCGCTCCTTAGCAGAAATACTTCAGCAGATGTTGGTATTCTGTTATTACTGGCCTCAGCACCTCCAAAAGATGGTCAAATGTAGCCATGGTCATCCATCAGTAGACATAAAACTTGTTTGGATGCCTGCGCAGCTCCCGATAAAGTCTATTGAAGTGTACTTTTGTGGCCCTTTTTGTGAGTAGGGGATGGATCCAGTGTCGGTGCCGGCTCATCAGATCAGTTACAATTGGGTACGGCCCACCATACCGCCGAGATAACACCAAGTGGAAAAGGACTCACTCTGTAGTGTTGAATGTCATGTTGCCCACAACTAAATAACCAAAACCACCCTTCAGGGGTATTATTGAGGGAATATCACACCAAAATATATGTCCTCCCAGTGTGATTTCTTGAAAGGTGTCTTTTCAATAGGGATCTAAACAAGGAAACCAGTTGTTTCTTATGTATATGATTGAAAACACATGATGAAAATTGCATGGCAGACTGATGGTATTCGTATCACATACGGTCCCATGCAGAAGAAAAATTGCACAATCGCACTACACACAGATTCAGAAGAACAATTGCATAATGCTTGTCTGACTCTTCTGCTTTAAAATCGGACTGATTTTTAAAAAGCTTGTGTAACTCCAGTCTATGGCTGAACTGAAGGTGGCCACTCAAATTACAAGGGTTGTCCAGTGAAATCAAGTTTCCTGCTATCCACAGGATAACTTACTGATCGGTGGAGAGAAACACCAATCGGTAGAACTGTGATATTTTTTCTATCCTCGAAGGGGCACTTTTTCCACAATACAAAATCGCTCGACACATCGGATTCCCAACTGCTGCTCTATTCGTTCTCCATGGGGCTGCCAGAAAAAAACCACAGCAAAGCATTTGGCAGCCCCCTAGGAAATGAATAGAGAGGCTGTCAAGTATGTGCACTCCTGCTTCATTCTAATGCCCTGTTGTACCGATTAGTGTGTGTCACAGTGGTTGGACCCCAGCGATCAACAAGTTACCACCTATGGATGGATGATACCATGTTTTTATTGGACGCCTTTAAATTCTATGAAAAGGAGGATGAATGAACTCATGGAGATCAACATCCGACACTGCGGAGACACCATCACGTGTTTCTCAACGCAGTGATTCTAGAGCACTGCCCCCATCCCTTATGGGAAATATGTAAAACATGCAAAACAGAAGCCGCGGAGACACCATCACGTGTTTCTCAACGCAAGCAATGACCAGCCAGGTCTTTGCCCGGGAAGGAACAACCACGGGAAGGGCAGTCTCCAATGAAGGAAACCACCTATGCCAAAACATGGTATCCATCCACATACAGCTGTTTCGGGGTATTGCCCCTCATCAGTGTGGAGTAGGAAACTGGCTGGTAGGAGCAATGCCTAGTAAAAAGACTATGAAAAGGAGGATGAATGAACTCATGGAGATCAACATCCGACACTGCGGAGACACCATCACGTGTTTCTCAACGCAGTGATTCTAAAGCACTGCCCCCATCCCTTATGGGAAATATGTAAAACATGCAAAACAGAAGCCGCGGAGACACCATCACGTGTTTCTCAACGCAAGCAATGACCAGCCAGGTCTTTGCCCGGGAAGGAACAACCACGGGAAGGGCAGTCTCCAATGAAGGAAACCACCTATGCCAAAACATGGTATCCATCCACATACAGCTGTTTCGGGGTATTGCCCCTCATCAGTGTGGAGTAGGAAACTGGCTGGTAGGAGCAATGCCTAGTAAAAAGACTATCATAGTCTTTTTACTAGGCATTGCTCCTACCAGCCAGATTCCTACTCCACACTGATGAGGGGCAATACCCCGAAACAGCTGTATGTGGATGGATACCATGTTTTGGCATAGGTGGTTTCCTTCATTGGAGACTGCCCTTCCCGTGGTTGTTCCTTCCCGGGCAAAGACCTGGCTGGTCATTGCTTGCGTTGAGAAACACGTGATGGTGTCTCCGCGGCTTCTGTTTTGCATGTTTTACATATTTCCCATAAGGGATGGGGGCAGTGCTCTAGAATCACTGCTTTGAGAAACACGTGATGGTGTCTCCGCAGTGTCAGATGTTGATCTCCATGAGTTCATTCATCCTCCTTTTCATAGTCTTTTTACTAGGCATTGCTCCTACCAGCCAGTTTCCTACTCCACACTGATGAGGGGCAATACCCCGAAACAGCTGTATGTGGATGGATACCATGTTTTGGCATAGGTGGTTTCCTTCATTGGAGACCGCCCTTCCCGTGGTTGTTCCTTCCCAGGCAAAGACCTGGCTGGTCATTGCTTGCGTTGAGAAACACGTGATGGTGTCTCCGCGGCTTCTGTTTTGCATGTTTTACATATTTCCCATAAGGGATGGGGGCAGTGCTCTAGAATCACTGCGTTGAGAAACACGTGATGGTGTCTCCGCAGTGTCGGATGTTGATCTCCATGAGTTCATTCATCCTCCTTTTCATAGTCTTTTTACTAGGCATTGCTCCTACCAGCCAGTTTCCTACTCCACACTGATGAGGGGCAATACCCCGAAACAGCTGTATGTGGATGGATACCATGTTTTGGCATAGGTGGTTTCCTTCATTGGAGACTGCCCTTCCCGTGGTTGTTCCTTCCCGGTCAAAGACCTGGCTGGTCATTGCTTGCGTTGAGAAACACGTGATGGTGTCTCCGCGGCTTCTGTTTTGCCTTTAAATTCTAGACCTGAGAATATCCCATGCAGTGGTTGTAGTACGATCACCTGTGATGAGTTGGGGGTCCTTTCTGTAGTCATATTTCTTCTCTTGAATATCCATGAGATGTAAATGTAATAACCAGGCCGAATGTTCCCTGCTATCCACCCCCACATGATGTCCGCAGCCAAAGGAATTATGACACACACCGGTCTCGGGGATAACAGTTGCTTTTACTTCAGCAGGAACGGGAATTATAACTTGGAACAAATAAGGAACAGTCTCTAATGGGTAGTCCGCGTTAATTACAGTTCACACTTAGATGCTGAGATGTGATTGGGGTCTGGAGCTTAAAGAGCACTGGACAGTGTCTTTTGGTATTTTACAGAAGGAGGTAGATGCAGCAATTAGAAGTTACAGACCTTTACTCAAGGTTAGCTCCACAGAGTGTCACGGCACGTGCACAAGTACTTATAGATGAATGTAGAAACTGTGGTGAATCCTGTCAGAAATACTTTAGATGTGGTGAATCCTGTCAGAAATACTTTAGAATGATTTGTGTACAGGTTAGAGGGAATTCAGGCTTTTAGGCCTGCCGGAGAGCTTGAGGTAAAAACATCCTCCATGTGTGTTTTGCTCTCCCTGAAGGCATCCCTCAGACTAAAGAACATTCTAGACTTGCCTGGAAAATAGCTCCTCCTATTGACCATGTGACTAGGAGCTGGCTAACAGGAGACCGAATTCACATCTCAGTGCCTTGCAAAACAATAATTGAGTCATTGTGCACTTTCACCATTAGATGGCGACAGAACACAGCAAATGAGAAATGCATTGAATCTAAAATGGAGGTGACTAGAAATGGAGAATTACAGCTCATAAATAATGTTGAGGGCCAGTTAGAGAGTGAGCAGTAGTGTACAGAAGCTACTTACAATTCAGGATTACTTAAAGGGACGGACACACTCTGGACTGGGTCACTACATAAAGAATAGAAGAATGTAGGATGATGCAGTGATCATAAAGGGGCAAGGGTTTTTTTTAAGTCCTTATCCTTTATCCCAATGATGAAGGCTATTGGCAGCAACTCCTAGCTGCAAATGGCAGATAACAGTGGACAACACATTGCATTCAACTACACAGCAATTATATGTTAATATCAGTCCTTAAATTTTACAAAAGATGAAATCTGTGTGCATATGTGTTCAAGTTCAAAAAAAGTTGAGAAACCTCCATAGTGTTACTCTCATACTTATGGCATAAGAAAGGAAGGAGGAGATGAAAGGGTCAAACCTTACATAGTCACCTTTATAAAAGACTCTTGTTCATAGACTCAATAAATCAGTCAGACTCTAAATTTACAACATGGGCAAGACCAAAGAGCTTTCTAAGGATGTCAGGGGCAAGATCATAGACCTGCACAAAGCTGGAATGGGCTACAAAACCATAAGTAAGACACTGGTTGAGAAGGAGACAACTTCATCTTGATATTTATGTCCATCATACAAAGCCAATAGTCATACATGTGGTATAATGCACAGCCCATAGACATACATGCAGTTGTATGTCCATGGACATTGTTTACTTACTGATATTAAAAAATAAACCATTATACTCACCTTCCATACACTCTCCCGCTATGCGGTGTCCTCTACTGAGGCTAGCAGCTGACTTCAGCATGCAGGCGACGGGAATACATGACGTCATCGCAATGCGCCCCATAGTCACACCGACTTCAGCTGTTGGCCTTTGATTGGCCGGCAGCATGCTTTGCGGCGCACGGATCCGAAGGGTTTGTGTGCTGCAGTACACTTCAGCTCATACTGTGTATAGAGACGCTATGTGGGGGCTATTACTGTATACAGAGGGGCTATGTTTGTGATCACACTGTATAAATGGGTCAATGTGGGTGCTCATACTGAATATAGAGAGGCTATGTATGAGCTCATACTGTATGAAGGGGGCTGTGTGTGGGATCTTCAGGTATAGGGGGCTGTGCGGGCTCATACGGCATATAGGGAGATGTCAAATTACTTACTTCTGCTCAATATTAAGCGATACAATTAATATAAAATAGTTAATATGTTAATATTAATATTGAGCAGAATTAATTTACGGTGAAGAAGAAAAAAAAAAGTGTTCAGTTCCCCCTTTGTACTTCTATGTTGCTTCCGAGCACTGGCCACAGCTCTGTCAGGCAGTAGATAAAATGTAGAAAAAACAGTCCAGCTCAAGAGGATAAAATCCAAAAATATTTATTTAGATATCCATAAAATAAATATACAGAATACAAACATTGCATAAACCGCGCTTCGAACTAGAAGTTCTTAAACTCAATTTTTGTATTCTGCATATTTATTTTATGGATATCTAAATAAATATTTTTGGATTTTATCCTCTTGAGCTGGACCGTTTTTTCTACAGAATTAATTTTCGCCTATTGGTTCCTCCCTCCACAACAGTCACTGTCTTTCATCCCTTGGGAAAAATACTTGCCTACCCCTGCTCTATGTTATCCGTAGAAGGGAAGCAATAGTCAGAAAGTCATGGCAGTGTTTAGCAACAAGACATTTTAAAAAAAGATGTCTATTTTATACCACATACCTAGTTGTCAGGTTATATAACACTGTTTGCTTGCAGGCCGACTAAAGTGAAGTCTGCTGTATGGTAATGGCTGCTTATAAACATAGTTACTATACCTTATTTTACAGTTGGAGGACTGCTCACTGCAGAGTGAGGAAGCGGCATGCTGATACAATGCGCTGGCTGCAGTGTCGTTCTGTGACATATAGCCATGAAGTACCACAGCAGCACCACCAGCGCATGCCTACCAAAGGTCAAGGGGGTAGACTGAAGTCTTTAATGCAGGTAACCAGTTTATTAGGAGAGTCTAGTCTGTAGGAGCCAGAACTCTTAATGGTTGGTAGGGGATTAATTCTCACTGCAAAATGCAAATAAATTGATATAATTTAACCCCTTTACTCCCAAGGGTTGTTTGCACGTTAATGACCGGGCCAATTTTTACAATTCTGACCCTTTATGAGGTAATAACTCTGGAACGCTTCCATGAATCCTGGTGTTTCTGACAAAGTTTTCTCGTGACATATTGTACTTCATGCTAGTGGTAAAATTTCATTCATATAACTTGTGTTTATTTGTGAAAAAAAAGGGAAATTTGGCAAAAATTTTGAGAATTTCGCAATTTTCCAACTTTGAATTTTCATGCCCTTAAATCACAGAGATATGGTACACAAAATACTGAATAAGTAACATTTCCCACATGTTTACTTTACATCAGCACAATTTTGGAATGGTTAAAAGTTGTCCAGCGATTTGTCATTTTTACAACACCATTTTTTTTTTTAGGGACCACATCACATTTGAAGTCACTTTGAAGGGTCTATATGATAAAAAAAATACCCATTCTAAAAACTGCACCCCAGAAGGTGCTCAAAACCACATTCAAAAAGTTTATTAACCCTTCAGGTGCTTCTCAGGAATTTTTTGAATGTTTAAAAAAAAAATGAACATTTAACTTTTTATCACAAAAAAATTACTTCAGGTCCAATTTTTTTTTCATTTTACCAAGGGTAACAGGAGAAATAGGACCCCAAATGTTATTGTGCAATTTGTCCTGAGAACCACTGTTTCGGCGCATGGCAGAGCACGAAAGGGAAGGAGCGCCATTTGACTTTTTCAACGCAAAATTGACTGGAATTGAGATCAGATGCCATGACGCGTTTGGCGAGCCCTTGATGTGCCTAAACAGTGGAAACACCCCCACAAATGACCCTATTTTGTAAACTAGACCCCCCAAGGAACTTATCCAATTTGTCCTGAGTACGCTGATACCCCATATGTGGGAGAAAACTACTGTATGGGCACACGTCGGGGCTCGGAAGGGAAGTAGTGATGTTTTGGAATGCAGACTTTGATGGAATGGTCTGCGAGTGTCATGTCGCGTTTGGAGAGCCCCTGATGTGCCTAAATAGTGGAAACCCCCCCACAAGTGACCCCATTTTGGAAACTAGTCCCCCCAAGGAACCTATCTAGATGTGTGGTGAGCACTTTGAACCCTCAAGTGCTTCACAGAAGTTTATAACATAAAGCCATAAAAATAAAAAAAAATTTGTTTCCACAACAATGATCTTTCAGTGCCTATTTTTTTATTTTCCCAAGGGTAACAAGTTTTTGTGCAATTTGTCCTGAGTATTCTGATGCCCCATACGTGGGGGTAAACCACTGTTTGGGCACATAACAGAGCTTGGAAGGGAAGGAGCACTGTTTGACTTTTTCAATGCAGAATTGGCTGGACTTGAGATCAGACGCCATGTCGCGTTTGGAGAGCCCCTGATGTGCCTGAACAGTGGAAACCCCCCGAATTCTAACTCCAACCCTAACACCAACACACCCCAAACCCTAATCCCAGCCCTAGCCATAACCCTAACCACAAACCTAACCCTAACACACCCCTAACCCTAATCCCAACCCTAACCCTAGCCCTAGCCCTAACCCTAATGGGAAAATGGAAATAGATTTTTTTTAATTTTATTATTTTTCCCTAAGGGGGTGATAAAGGGGGGTTTGATTTACTACTTTTTTATTTTGAACCAAAATGAACAAATAGGAAAAATCTATTGTTGCCGGGTGCTGGCCGGCAGATCATGGCAGGTGCATTGCGCATGTGCCCGCCATTGTCTTCCCGGAAGAAGACGCCAAGGGCTGGGGAACACAGCCGGAGGGACGGGGGAACACTGGAGGTACTGGGGGGGCTCGGGGGACCCCATTTCTCTCTTCTCTGATGCGCTAGATCATATCAGAGGAGAGGGAAATAAATAGGAAACCGACCCAAATTCTGTTCTCCGGGGTCTCAGCTACACCTGGTAGATGATACCCTGGAAATTTTCCGACACTGGGGGAAATTTCCGCTGTTAAAAGGCGTATCGGCGGTCATTAAGGGGTTAAATAGTAACCATTGTTGTAATGTTTGTTTCCTAAATAATTAGTGCATGTGGAAATAAGAAACTTTGTAATATACAGTAATATATTAGAGAAATTCTCTTCTTTCTCCTGCTGGATTGATTTTTCATTTTCAAAATTCCCAATTCACGGTAAAATGTGTGATCTGCGAATATATATTTTCCTATAACTGATACAGGAGATGGCAGTTGGTTCTCATGAAGTTAAATGGAGAACAGTAACTGTTATTTCAGGAGAACTTGCAGCAGGTTGTCCGTGTCAGCCTCTAGCTCCTCCATAGAATTTTAAGAGCACCACCTCTCATTTATCATTAAGTAATGGGAAAATCTGTCTTCCCTGCATACGGATTATACCTTTTGAATTAAGCATGAAACCTCAATTCAGAAGGAGAGAGAAACACATTTCTTTGGTAAGATATAAATATATAATGTATAATGCAAAGTTGATTAATTTATGAAAAAAAAGTTAAAGCAATGGTTACTCTTTAACAATTTGAATGCAACTTGTCCACAACTGGGTCTTAAAGGAAGAACTTTGAAATAATAAATAAATAAAGGAAAGCTGTCAAAGAGGCTATACTATGCCAAAAATCAAGTATGCAGGTCATATCTGTACTACAAACCCTCAAAGTGAGTAATGTTCATGAAGCAGAAGTAATCTTCTGTATGACAGGTCTGGAATGTCCTGAGAACTAATGGTCCACAAAACATGGTGATCATTCAACATCTGAGCATCCCCCTCCCATCTGTCACATATGATCTTCATTGTCCCTGCAGCCAATTATGTAGAGATTCTGCAATGGGTGTAAAAATTTGAGTAATGATTGATACTCTCCTATAACCCATCATTTCCTGACACTTAAAGCTACAGTCATGTTTCACCACCTGGATAAATGCTTACATTCACTTAGACTCTTTTTCAGGCACATTCTTAAACCATGGGATCTATATGATGAGTTTAATGTCAGATGCAGACAAGTGAATATTCTATCTGATGTTTTCCACTGACTCATTGACTTGCATGGCCGAGTGTGATCCAAATATCGGATCAAACTTGGCCATGCTGCAATGTTTTTCTTCGGATAGCTTCTGTCCGAGGAAAAAATTGGACATGGGCACATCCCCATACAGTAGACTAATGTTTGTCCAAGTATGAGCCAATGTTTTGTTGGATCACACTCGGATCGAAAATACAGCCATCTACACCTGCCCTAATTCTCCGCAATTTATAGTAGGTATGCAAAGTAAAGAGTGAGTATGGATTTTCATTCTTTTTGGAATGGACTTAGTGGAATCATGGCGTCACTACTTGGGGTGTCTTGAACAAGCTGTCAATTCCTGGCAAAAGTCACTGCACTCACCAAGACATATAGAAAAACGTATTTTAATTCATCAGAACAAAAACATGGTACAGGAGCCTACGGCTGTTTCATGTAATACAACACCTCGTGAGGCCCTGATGAGACACTGTATTTCATAAAACAGTCGTAGGCTCTTTAACCATGTTCTTATGCCACTAATGGAATAAAATATTTTTGTATATATATGTCTTGTTCTATAGATCTTGTTCTATGTCTATATTCTGTGTGGCCCCAAAGACTAGTACCTTTCCACAGAGCACCACCAATAAGACGACAGCTAGTCCATAAGCACGTGAGTGATGTGGGATTTGTCGTTCTACAGGATGGCTCGGTGTCAGCCTTCTTCATCTTTCTTGCTTTCTTTAAGAGGAATGTATCACCAAAAAATGACCTGTTGTATATGTAATGACCAGGCCGAATGTTCCCTGCTATCCACCCCCACACGGTGTCCGCAGCCGAAGGAATTATGACACACACCGGTCTTGGGGATAACACTTGCTTTTACTTCAGCAGGAATGGGAATCATAACTTAGAACAAATAAGGAACAGTCTCTCATGGGTAGTCCACGCTAATTACAGTTCACACTTAGATGCTGAGATGTGATTGGTGTCTGGAGCTTTAAGAGCACTGGACAGTGTCCTCTGGTATTTTACAGAAGGAAGTAGACATAGCAATTAGAGATAACAGACCTGTACTCAGGGTTATCTCCACAGAGTTTCATGGCACGTGCACAAGTACTTATAGATGGATGTAGAAACTGTGGTGAATCCAGTCAGAAATACTTTAGATGTGGTGAATCCTGTCAGAAATACTTTAGATGTGGTTTCTGTTTAGGTTGGAGGGAACTCAGGCTTTTAGGCGTGCAGGAGATCTTGAGGTAAAAACATCCTCCACGTGTGTTCTGCTCTCCCTGAAGGCATCCCTCAGACTAAAGAACATTCTATGAAAAATGAGGATGAATGAACTCATGGAGATCAACATCCAACACTGCGGAGACACCATCACGTGTTTCTCAACGCAGTGATTCTAGAGCACTGCCCCCATCCCTTATGGGAAATATGCAAAACATGCAAAACAGAAGCCGCGGAGACACCATCACATGTTTCTCAACGCAAGCAATGACCAGCCAGGTCTTTCCCCGGGAAGGAACAACCACGGGAAGGGCAGTCTCCAATGAAGGAAACCACCTATGCCAAAACATGGTATCCATCCCACAGACAGCTGTTTCGGGGTATTGCCCCTCATCAGTGTGGAGTAGGAAACTGGCTGGCAGGAGCAATGCCTAGTAAAAGACTGTGAAAAATGAGGATGAATGAACTCATGGAGATCAACATCCAACACTGCGGAGACACCATCACGTGTTTCTCAACGCAGTGATTCTAGAGCACTGCCCCCATCCCTTATGGGAAATATGCAAAACAGAAGCCGCGGAGACACCATCACATGTTTCTCAACGCAAGCAATGACCAGCCAGGTCTTTCCCCGGGAAGGAACAACCACGGGAAGGGCAGTCTTCAATGAAGGAAACCACCTATGCCAAAACATGGTATCCATCCACAGACAGCTGTTTCGGGGTATTGCCCCTCATCAGTGTGGAGTAGGAAACTGGCTGGCAGGAGCAATGCCTAGTAAAAGACTGTGAAAAATGAGGATGAATGAACTCATGGAGATCAACATCCAACACTGCGGAGACACCATCACGTGTTTCTCAACGCAGTGATTCTAGAGCACTGCCCCCATCCCTTATGGGAAATATGCAAAACATGCAAAACAGAAGCCGCGGAGACACCATCACATGTTTCTCAACGCAAGCAATGACCAGCCAGGTCTTTCCCCGGGAAGGAACAACCACGGGAAGGGCAGTCTCCAATGAAGGAAACCACCTATGCCAAAACATGGTATCCATCCACAGACAGCTGTTTCGGGGTATTGCCCCTCATCAGTGTGGAGTAGGAAACTGGCTGGCAGGAGCAATGCCTAGTAAAAGACTGTGAAAAATGAGGATGAATGAACTCATGGAGATCAACATCCAACACTGCGGAGACATCATCACGTGTTTCTCAACGCAGTGATTCTAGAGCACTGCCCCCATCCCTTATGGGAAGGAACACTGATGAGGGGCAATACCCCGAAACAGCTGTCTGTGGATGGATACCATGTTTTGGCATAGGTGGTTTCCTTCATTGGAGACTGCCCTTCCCGTGGTTGTTCCTTCCCGGGGAAAGACCTGGCTGGTCATTGCTTGCGTTGAGAAACATGTGATGGTGTCTCCGCGGCTTCTGTTTTGCATGTTTTGCATATTTCCCATAAGGGATGGGGGCAGTGCTCTAGAATCACTGCGTTGAGAAACACGTGATGGTGTCTCCGCAGTGTTGGATGTTGATCTCCATGAGTTCATTCATCCTCATTTTTCACAGTCTTTTACTAGGCATTGCTCCTGCCAGCCAGTTTCCTACTCCACACTGATGAGGGGCAATACCCCGAAACAGCTGTCTGTGGATGGATACCATGTTTTGGCATAGGTGGTTTCCTTCATTGGAGACTGCCCTTCCCGTGGTTGTTCCTTCCCGGGGAAAGACCTGGCTGGTCATTGCTTGCGTTGAGAAACATGTGATGGTGTCTCCGCGGCTTCTGTTTTGCATGTTTTGCATATTTCCCATAAGGGATGGGGGCAGTGCTCTAGAATCACTGCGTTGAGAAACACGTGATGGTGTCTCCGCAGTGTTGGATGTTGATCTCCATGAGTTCATTCATCCTCATTTTTCACAGTCTTTTACTAGGCATTGCTCCTGCCAGCCAGTTTCCTACTCCACACTGATGAGGGGCAATACCCCGAAACAGCTGTCTGTGGATGGATACCATGTTTTGGCATAGGTGGTTTCCTTCATTGGAGACTGCCCTTCCCGTGGTTGTTCCTTCCCGGGGAAAGACCTGGCTGGTCATTGCTTGCGTTGAGAAACATGTGATGGTGTCTCCGCGGCTTCTGTTTTGCATAAAGAACATTCTAGACTTGCCTGGAAAACAGCTCCTCCTATTGACCATGTGAATAGGAGCTGGCCAATAGGAGACCGAATTCACTTCTCATATCCTTACAAAACAATAATTGAGTCATTGTACACTTTCACCATTAGATGGCGACAGAACACAGCAAATGAGAAATGCATTGCATCTAAAATGGAGGTGACTAGAAATGGAGAATTACAGCTCACAAATAATGTAGAGGGCCAGTTAGAGAGTGAGCAGTAGTGTACAGAAACTACTCACAATTCAGTATCACTTAAAGGGACGGACACACTCTGGACTGGGTCACCACATATAAATCAGATTTGCTATGACAAATGTATCTTTTGGCAATGTTTTCTTTTTCATATCAATAAAAATCTTGCAATTTTAACTAGGATTATTCTAAACTCCTACTTTCTTTTGTTTCAGGAAGTTCACGTGTACATTAACAGCAACAGGATGACTCAGATCCTATCTTTTGTATAGAAGCATCTAGTGAGCATGCAAAAATAACACTGAAAAAGGAGCCAGGAAGGATTTGTGGACTTGTTCGCGCTGCTGATTATTGAAGACGTCAATTTCAGAAAATGAATTTCATATATGGTTTTATTTGACGCTTTTCGAAGTATAATACACTTCTTCCTCAGGAAAAAACATACAGCATTGTAAAAGGAGGGGGAAGCTGTGACATCGCCTATTGTGATTGGTGGATCCTGGTATCAGCTGTATATAGAGATGTTACCTTCATTGTAATCCTGCCTCTGATTATAATGAGACTACTGAAAAGTCATTTTGTAAATAACAGGAAGTCTGATTCTAAAATAGTTCAGATGTCAGAGTGAAAATTGCAGAATTCTTTTTTGCTATATACAGCTGATAGGAAAAAAAAGACCATTTGTGAAATGATAATATACTGTAGATTGAGTCTTTCGTACCATATTCTATTAAAGGTGACCCTCATAACTCCTTAGGGTGGGTTTTACAATATACAATTTTCCATAGGATTCAATTGATTCCGACTGTCTCTATGAATATTTGCAATTACCTGTGTACTCAATCCACATGGTTCAGCTGTTATTGTTTATCAAATTGGTTCTCCTTTTTGAGCAACCCAGTGGATGCATGGATAAAAGGCTGATCTTAAAGTGTCCTCTTGCTGTGACCTGTGAAAATGTTATCCTTTGATGAATTTCTCTGACATCTAATATTAGTGGAAAGATAGAGCAAACATGACAATCATTAGTCCCCCTAGAAATATAACGCTTAAGACAAGTTATTTTTTAATCAGTATTATTGTTTTTATTTATAATTTAGGTTTGCTAGACTGAACGTTCCATGGCTCCATACAACTTTTCTCAGTTTGGATATGCTGGGGAGAAAGGGTAGCAAATCTTAAAGTGATTGTTCAGGATTTTTTTAAAACAGTCCAATGGGAGAAAATGACCTAAAACATTAAAATAGGCATTATTTACCTACTCAGTAGCCCGTCATTCCAGTGCCATTGACCTATGTTGATCGCATCAGTTCTGTGAATGACATCACTAAAATACTGGCTGAAACCACTGACGTTAGATAATAGGTAAGGTGAATAATATTTATCTCATTATTTTACCCCATTTTCTGTATATAGGTCATTTTTGAAAAATCCCAAATAATCCCTTTTCAATGTCTAAATTACCCTATAAATTCTAGAAAACTGACTAAATCTAGCAATAAAAAATATCCTTAGGTATTAGAACCAGCAGCAAATTTAATAACAATAACAAAGATAATAAAAGGGAAAAGAAGAAAGAAAGCAGATCAAGAGCTTTAGAAAAGTACTGAGCAACCAGGGTGATTGTTGCTTCCTCCTCCGCAGTGTTTGCTTTGTCTGTCTGCAGCCCATCCTTTATCTGTTGATTTGCATTGTAATGTGTGTACTTTCCACCTAAGTAAATAAGAAATAGCTGGTTGTATGTACAACAAAAATACCATCATTGCTGTTGGCAAAATAGGAACATTTAAAGGAACATTTACACCAACAGATAATCAGGCAGTGAAAATTCATAGGGATGTTCTTTCCCAAGCTTGGAAAGGTCCACAGGGGAAGAGGTAAATTCCCCGGTAGGCCCTATATGTAGGTGTGGGCCACCCACTCCCTATATGAGCGGTGGTTGGCACAAAACACTTGATTTGCTATTGACAGAGGCAGCATCTAATTATTCATGTAACAAACTACCCAGCGTATTGTTATATGGAAACATAGGCAAATTTGTGACTGAGGGTAATGTAATAATTCCATGTGCTGAACAGTGGGATCCCAGAGTCAATGTTACTGGTGGGCCCTTGGAATCCCAATCTGACACTGCTTTTTACAGATTATCCTCCGTTGCCAACACCCAATTGGATCATTTTTGCTGGCATAAAAAGCAATGTTTTTCACGAAAATGTATAAAAAGATTGATAACTGGCCCTAACAGTCAAAATAGTGCATCTCTACACGGCTGACACTGGCAGCACTGATTGTGTAATGTCAGACTATACACAAACACACACACTGGCAGCACTGATTGTGTAATGTCAGACTATACACAAACACACCTTATCGACAAAGGAATATATTTACATGCCATATACATTTATTAATAAACTTCCAAGAGGAATAGCAAAGAAACAGCAACGTGCGAAAAGATGATCCAGAACTGTTATCTCATGGGCAATACTAGTATTTTCTAATGCAGAGAAGTCTGGAGAGCAGATATAATAATGGATATGTCATAAATGGGGTCATAATTATACAGATCAAAAGATGGGGGGCTATGAATCTCTGCCTGCACCCCCTGCTGCTGAATCTGAAAAGCAGACATTAAGTGTGTATACAGGGTAATTAACAAGTAGCTGACAGTTGTGGAAGAGCAAACTTTGACTGCATACATCCTAATTACTAAAGAGGTGCAAATCCAGGCAAGGTGACAAATAGTGCTTAGCAAACAGACTGAAGAGCTCCATGTCAGGAGACATTGTATTACAATGGAAGTTCAATATTTTCAATGCCATTTCTATATAATCCCAGGTTGACACAATCCATGTCCATTATCAGTGGTAATATTCACATTTGTGGGTGTGAATACTTTTCCGCCCAATGATGACAAAAGTATTCTCAGAGTGATACCTTTATTGGCTAACTAGAAAATAATATGTTTGCAAGCTTTCAGAGCACAGAGGCTCCTTCTTCAGGCCAGATAACAAATGGATTAATAAGAAAAAAGCACAACATTTAAGGGATACTACAGTCATGGCCAAAAGTTTTGAGAATGACACAAATATTAATTTTTACAAAGTCTACTGCTTCATTTTTTCTAATGGCAATTTGCATATACTCCAGAATGTTATAAAGAGTGATCAGCTTAACAGCAATTACTTGCAAAGTCAATATTTGCCTAGAAAATGAACTTTATCCCCCAAAACACATTTCAACATCATTGCAGCCCTGCCTTAAAAGGACCAGCTAACATCGTTTCAGTGATTGCTCCATTAACACAGGTGTGGGTGTTGATGAGGACGGGGCTGGAGATCAATCTGTCATGATTAAGTAAGAATGACACCACTGGACACTTTAAAAGGAGGCTGGTGCTTGGCATCATTGTTTCTCTTCTGTTAACCATGGTTATCTCTAAAGAAACACGTGCAGTCATCATTGCACTGCACAAAAATGGCCTAACAGGGAAGAGTATCGCAGCTAGAAAGATTGCACCTCAGTCAACAATCTATCGCATCATCAAGAACTTCAAGGAGAGAGGTTCCCTTGTTGCCAAAAAGGGTCACGTGTGTTATGGGTTCGCCTTGCGGCATCATCTGCGACCTGACACACGTGAACGTGACAATGACCTTTTAGTATTAAGACTTTTAAGTCCGTCATACAATGTCCAGTTCCAGAGAAATGTTTTCCCACAGGCGTGTCCATTTCATTCCTGATTGTATGTCTGTGTAAATTCATCCTTGTTTGTAGTTTTTGCATGGTTTCCCCAATATAGATAGCTCCAGGGCACATTTTAAGGATGACAGAGAGAGAAAAATTTGGGAATTTAAACTTATAAGGATGTTCGATACTTTGACACTAGGACTCAATATAACACCTGGATTTATGACTCACTACATGGACACAGTTCACACTTCCATCAGAAGGACTTCAGACAACTAAGAACATCATTCCCACTGCCTCTCCATTTGTAAGAAAATGCTAATTCGATTTCCTTGACTCATCTTTAGCAGGCATCACACCTCCCACCTAATGAAGAAATATCCTACTGTAGTATCCCTTAAATGTTGTGCTTTTTTCTTATTAATCCATTTGTTATCTGGCCTGAAGAAGGAGCCACTGTGCTCTGAAAGCTTGCAAACATATTTTTTGGTTAGCCAATAAAGGTATCACTCTGAGAATACTTTTGTCATCATTGGGCGGAAAAGTATTCACATCGATTTTACTGGCTAACATGCTACCACAATATAATTTATTATTGTACATCACATTTGTGGGTAAAATTGCAAAAGTGTTGGTAGCTGGCAACTCACAAGACACAATATCTCCATGAATTATGGATATATAATATTCATGAATGGCAGGGTTGGGGAACCTCTGGCCTGCGGGCCGCATGCGACTTTTCATGCGGCCTGCTCATGTAGCCCCCCTCATAGAATGTAATGTAGCTCCCCCATAGGGTATAATGCAGCCCCCCTCATAGGGTATAATGTAGCTCGCTCATAGAGTAAAATGTAACCCCCTCATAGGGTATAATGCAGCCCCCTCATAGGGTATAATGTAGCCCTCTGCATAGAATATAATGCAGCCCCTCTAATACAGTATAATGCAGCCCCCCATCAGGCATCGTGCAGCCCCCTCATAGGGTATAATGTAGCCCTATCATGGGGTATAATGTAGCCCCCCCATAGAGTATAATGTAGCCCCTTCATAGGGTATAAATGCATCCCCCTCATAGGGTATAATGCAGCCCCCCATAGAATATAAAGTAGCCCCCTCATAGGGTATAATGCAGCCCCGCATAGAATATGATGTAGCCCCCTCATAGGGTATAATTCAGCCCCCATAGAATATGATGTAGCCCCCTCATAGTGTTCAGTGAGTACAGAAATTATTCAGACCCATTTAAACTTTTCACTCTTTGTTTCATTGCAGCCGTTTGGTAAATTCAAAAAAGTTAATTTTTTTCTCATTAATGTACACTCTGCACCCCATTTTGATAGAAAAAAAGCATAAATGTAGCATAAATGTAGAATTTTTACAAATTTATTAAAAAAAGTAAAACTGAAATATCACATGGTCATACTGTAAGTATTCAGTCCCTTTGCTCAGGCACTCATATTTAAGTCACAGGCTGTCCATTTCCTTGTGATCCTCATTGAGATGGTTCTACTCCTTCATTGGAGTCCAACTGTGTTTAATTAATCTAATAGGACTTAATTTGCAAAGGCACACACCTGTCTATATAAAACCACACAGCTCACAGTGCATGTCAGACTAAATGAGAATCATAAGGTGAAAGGAACTGACCAAGGAGCTCAGAGACAGAATTGTGACAAGGCACAGATCTGGCCAAAGTTACAAAAAAGTCTGCAGTACTCAAGGTTACTAAGAGCACAGTGGCCTCCTAATCCTTAAATGGAAGAAGTTTGGGACCACTAGAAGTCTTCGTAGACCTGGCCGTCCTGCCAAACTGAGCAATCGTGGGAGAAGAGCCTCGGTGAGAGAGGAAAAGAAGAACCCCAAGATCACTGTGGCTGAGCTCCACAGATGCAGTAGGGAGATGAGAAAAAGTTCCACACAGTCAACTATCACTGCAGCCCTCCACCAGTTGGGCATTTATGGCAGAGTGGCCCAACAGAAGCCTCTCCTCAGTGCCGGACATATGAAAGCCCGCATAGAGTTTGCTAAAAAACACATGAAGGACTCCCAGACTATCAGAAATAAGATTCTCTGGTCTGATAAGATGAAGATAGAACTTTTTGGTGTTAATTCTAAGCGGTATCTGTGGAGAAAACCAGACACTGCTCATCACCTGCCCAATACAATCCCAACAGTGAAACATGGTGGTTGCAGCATCATGCAGCATCATGCTATGGGGGTGTTTTTCAGCTGCAGGGACAGGATGACTGGTTGCAACTGAAGGAATAAGGCCGGAGTCACACTGCATTCAGGCAGTCCATTAACGTGGTGTAACGCAGTCCGTTAACGCTGCCATTGGCCCCTATTGTCGGGCGCATCGCGACGTATGCCATAAAACGGCATGAGTTTGCAATGTGCCGTCATTCAGTGACGGAGCCTAGGACGCAGGCTGCAGCGTCTGAGGTTCCGTCACCACTAGCACAGATGAATCATCTGCGCTAGCGGGTATAGCTTAACGTGATCGCGTTATGCTATACAGTTAACACAGCCCGTCAACGCTATGCGTTGAACGGGCTGGGTTAATGTAATGTGAACCTAGCCTAATGAAAGCGGCCAAGTACAGAGATATCCTGGATGAAAACGTCTTCCAGAGTGCTCTGGACCTCAGACTTGGCCGAAGGTTCACCTTCCAACTGTTAGGCATGAGATTTCTGTGTCTGCTCTGCAGGAATCCAGAGCCTCACATTCTGTGGTCTCCTGCTGTCTATCTACTGCAGAGAAGATTACTTTGCAGCAGACCGCTCCAGAGACTAATTTTCTCTGTGCTCCTACTGGGCATGCTCACGAGACGATCTCCCATTGGAGATCGGGAGTCATGTGCGCAGGTCCTGCTCCAGATCTCATTGGCCCATCTCGGAGATCTGGAAGGTCCCGTACGGCTATAAAAAGCACGCATGACCTTTCGGCCATGCGCTAGTATAGACTATACTGCTATGTGTGAATGGTGACGGATGTATAATTCTGGTGACTGACTTATTATGAAACCTCTTCCCTCTGATATTACGCATGTGGATAGGGAATTAGTTCAGCAGTCAGCGCCAGTCAGTGGCAAGCCTTAGGCCACTGTGCACACTGCACCTCTGCGCTAGCGTCCGGCATTGCGCCTGCTTTGTAGTTGTGTCATCCTGCGGCAGTGTCCTGCGCCGCGATGCAGTTGCAGCCCTTCTTGGCGCTCGCAGTAGCGACGCCGCACACGGTAGGTCTAGACGGATGCAGCCCTCTGTCTTAGTTCCTGCTCCTGTGACCTGATACCATGTGTGCATTTACCTGAGGCCTGTGACTCTAACAGACTCAGTGTTTTTGTATGTTTATGTTGCGGCGCCTCTGTGTGTGAACAGAGCCCGCTTTGCGCACTTCGGGGTGAAGTCTAACCCGTGCGCATTATACCGCCATATTGCTTGTCTGTCATTACCTAGCAGCGGTGTAACACCTACTGCACGGTGGACCCTGAGCGGCGAACGCACTTTATTTTTATTTAGTGCGTTCCGCCATTCCTAACACCAACAAGATAATGAGAAAACCAAAAGGAGGGACCATAAATATAATAAGTCAACTTCCAAAAGGTAACAAACCCAAAAAAAAGGGAAGTGCCAGACAAGAGTATAATTTGAGAAATTTATTAACAAAATAATTTTAAAATTACACCAAAATTAGACAAGATTTGTGCAGAACAAGGTAGAGCGAACTCCAAGTAACACAAATAAATTCATGTGAACCAGGAATATATTGTAGCATGTAGTTTATAGACCAGAAGCAAGTACCAGTGTTGCACTGGCTATTACTTACCGAAGAACCAAAAATTTGATGTTACTTATTACGCTATCTGCCCTTGTTCTCTGATATATGTGGGTATGACTACCCGTAAACTGAAGATACGTACTCGAGAACACATTCGTGATACTGTAAATGCCCGTGATACCAATAATTTAACTTTGCTAAAACCAATACCTCGGCATTTTAAGAGAGTTCATGGGTGTAATTCCAACCTACTCCGAGTTATTGGCATTGATCGACTTTTAAACGATTCATGTGGCGGTGATATGAAAATGAAGTTGGCACAACTAGAAACAAGATGGATCTCTAAAATAGGTTCACTGCAGCCTCATGGACTAAATGAAGTAATCAGCTTTGCTACCTTTCTCTAAATTAATTTTGTACTGATAGTGCTCTTATTTTTAATTGTTTTTATATTTTTTTAACTTTATTTTATTTATACCTTTTTTTAGCAACTTCTGCTCATTGTGATGGAACCTGACCTGTGTTTTTTCTCTCTGACTTGGTGGCCCAATAGATCTTCGTGTCAACACTATGCATCTTTTTCACTATTTATATTTTTGTAATTATTAATTTATTCATTAATTTATTTTTAATGTTATTTAATATGCATTGTCTAACTGACATATTTTTATTCATTTGCACTTTATGATGATGAATCATGTATTGCTAAATTATTGTAGTACATGATTAATTATATGACTCACTGTATGTGATTCAATATCTATATGCATTTTATGGTAGTTGATTTTTACTGTACGTGATTGATTTATGTATATTAATTGAATTACATGTTTATATCTGTTGTGTCATATATATAATACTTCAGCCATTTAGCACTTGACAACATTTATAATTAGTATTGCTAATTAACCATCCACTGCCTTTTTCACACATTTCATTTACACCTCTTCATGTTCTCTTTATACCTCATTCACTTCATCATGCTTTCCCTGGTCCATCATGGCGTTCTTTGCACTTCCTGCGGTGTGCGCTTGTACCGGGCGGCTGGACCGGGTTGCCATGTTAATGCGTCCCGTCGCGTCATCTCTCCCTCCTTCTGACGCATTGAAGGTGGGCGGGGATTGATAACGTGGGATGTCGGGTCTGTCGCTTCCGGCTCCCTGCATGCCCGACATCAGCGCCATTACCTCCGCAGCATATATATAGACGGCACTATCACTCCTCCTCACTTATGCCCCCTTGGAAGAAGCGGTTTTAAGCGAAACACGCATCGGGGTTCCACTCCCAGCAACATCACCAGGTAATATCTATTATTCAGCAGCCATTCTGATCAGCCTACTTTCATTGACAGTATGCTACATAGTTTTGCACTTTATGTATGTGCCTTACTTTTTGGACATTTTTTCAGCTACATTGCTGTACATACATGTGTTTATATATACTTATAGCACCTTAGCACGTTGCACTTTTTCCCATATTATACTAGTATATGATTGCACTATTGCTCTTATGTTTATTAGTCCAGTCTCTCACCCCTATTGATTCTATAACCCACATGGGTATTATAACTTGATAAATTGGGTATTTGCTTCTGGTCTATAAACTACATGCTACAATATATTGCTGGTTCACATGAAATTATTTGTGTTGCTTGGAGTTCACTCTGCCTTGTTCTGCACAAATCTTGTCTAATTTTGGTGTAATTTTAAAATTATTTTGTCAACAAGATAATGACCCTAAGCACACAGCTAAAGTAACAAAGGAGTGGCTTCAGAACAATTCTGTGACCATTCTTGACTGGCCCAGCCAGGGCCCTGATCTAAACCCAACTGAGCATCTCTGGAGAGACCTGAAAATGGCTGTTCACCATCCCACCTGACAGGACTGGAGAGGATTTGCAAGAAAGAATGGCAGAGGATCCCCAAATACAGGTGTGAAAAACTTGTTGCATCATTCCAAGAAGACTCATGACTGTACTACCTCAAAAGGGTGCTTCTACTCAATACTGAACAAAGGATCTGAATACTTATGACCATGTGACATTTCAGCTTTTCTTTTTTAATAAATTTGCAATAATTTCTACATTTCTGTTTTTTTAGTCAAGATGGGGTGCAGAGTGTACTATACGCGTAATGAGAAAAAAAATGAACTTTTTTGAATTTACCAAATGGTTGCAATGAAACAGTGAAAAATTTAAAGGGGTCTGAATATGTTCCTTACCCACTGTGTAATGCAGCCCCCTCATATAATATCATACAGCCCCTCATATAGTATAATGCAGCCCCCCACAGAATATAATATAGCCCATTCATAGGATTTAATGCAGCCCCCCATAGAATATAATGTAGCCCCTTAAGAGTATAATGCAGCTCCCTCATAGGGTATAATGCAGCCCCCCCATAGAATATAATGTAGCCCAATCATAGGGTATAATGCAATCCCCCTCATATAGTATCATGCAGCTCCCCCTCCATGGGATATAATGTAGCCCCCTTCACAGTATTATGGTCATCAATACTCACTGACTTACATATATATATATATATATATATATATACTAGCTGAAGAGCCCGGCGCTGCCAGGGCATAGTAACTAACTGTGGTTAGTTATAGAAAATTATAATTATCCTCCATCCCATAGTCCCGTGCCATATACCCATCATACAAATCCACGATCCCATAGGCCCGTGCCCATATACCCATCATACATATCCTCCATCCCATAGTCGATTGCCCATATACCCATCACACATCCTCTATCCCATAGTCCCATGTCCATATACCCATCACACATCCTCCATCCCATAGTCCCATCCTATGCCCATATACCCATCATACATATTCGCCATCCCATAGTCCCATGCCCATATACCCATCATACATATTCGCCATCCCATAGTCCCATGCCCATATACCCATCACACATCCTTCATCTCACAGTCCCATATACCCATCATACATATCCTCCATCCCATAGTCCCGTGCCCATATACCAGTCATACATATCCTCCATCCCATAGTCCAGTGCCCATATACTCATCACACATCCTCCATCCCATAGTCCCGTGCCCATATATCCATTATGACATCATCATCACCAAGGCAACCGTTATGACATAACCGTCACCATTGCAACCTATGATGAATCAGCGTCGCCATGGCAACAATTGTGACATCATAATGAAGGGCGGGGCTTGATGCACACACACTTTTTCCCCATTATGTAGATAGGGGCAAAATTGTTTGGTGAATTGGAATGCGCGGGGTTAAAATTTCGCCTCACAACATAGCCTAGGACACTCTCGGGGTCCAGACGTGTGACTGTGCCAAATTTTGTGGCTGTAGCTGCGACGGTGCGGATGCCAATCCCGGACATACATACATATATACACACACTTGAGCTTTATATATATATATATATATATATATATATATATATATATATATATATATAACAATACTCACCTCTCCTCCTTATTCCACCACTGATCCCGGCTCTGCTCTAGTCTCAGCAACTGCACTGTCATTTGCCCAGCACATACAGCATGGAGCGCAATAAAGTGATGTCATCGTACACCGGCTGTGTCAGAGGTAGAGGGGAATGATGGGGGAGGGAGCGTCATCTGACGCCCTCTCCTCCACTATTGCTTTCAACTGTATCAGCATCATAGATATATTCATTCTCTTTAGTAAAGAAAATGAATATTCACTCCTCTCTATGCCCATGGGCATGAGGAGCACTGAATATTCATTTTTCTTTAGCAGCGGGCATGTGCCCTTAACAGCTGCAAGTGAAATCGCATTACATCCGCGGTTGCTATCATGTTAAATGGAAGTGCACCACTAGCTGTGCCCATCTGTGCCCCGTCACATGATCACGGAGTGCCAATGGGTTGGCTTGACAACCAGTGTCTGCAGGAAACCCCTGTGGTTGACATTGCCGGCCACTTCATAACAAGTGAGCATTTTTGCTACACATAGCAGAGCTGAGTGATCAGAAAATCGCAGCTTCAAGTCTCCTAAGGAGATCATTAAAACAAGTAAAAAGTTAAAGAAAAATGTTTTCAAAAATATTACAAAAATTTAAAATATATAAAAGTTCAAATCACCCCCTTTTGCACCATTCAAAATAAAACTATAAAACAAAATAAAAAATACATATATTTTGTATAAAACACCCAATCTATCAAAATATAAAAATATTCAATTTGATCAGTAAACAGCATAACAAGAAAAAAATCAAAAAGTCAGAATGACTTTTTTTGGTCTCCACAACAGGCGATCAAAACATTTTATGTATACCCAAATGGTATCAATAAGACTGTTAGCTTGGCGCGCAAAAAATAAGAGCTCACTTAGTCCCAGATCCTGTAAAATGGAGATGCTATAAGTCTCAGGAAAATGGCTCCATCTTTTTTTTTTACAAACTTTGGATTTTTTTTCACCACTTAAATAAAAAGAACCCATACATATTTGGTACCTACAAACTCATAATGACCTGAAGGATCATAATGGCAGGTCAATTTAAACACTTAGTGAACATGGTAAAAAAAAAAAAAAAGAATAAAAAATTGTGAAATTGCCCTTTTTTTGCAATTTCACCGCACTTGGAATTTGTTTTCCAGTACAATATATAGCTAAATCAATGATGTTTTTCTAAAGTACAACTCGTCCCGCAAAATAACAAGCCCTCACATGGCCATATTGATGGAAAAATAAAAAAGTTATGGCTGTGGGAAGAAAGGGAGCAAAAAACGGAAAACCCCAAGGTGGTAACAAACTGGTACCAGTCGTGGGTTCCGAACATTTTAATTGATACAATAGCACAATTATTATAAGAAAGAAGGACAAACTGCTTGTCTCATTCATGCTTTTACCTTCTACCATCACCTGTAATTGTTTTTTTTTAAAGGGAGGAAAAAGCATTAGCGTGCACATTCCCAGAATATCTTCAAATTGCACCTGTTCTAAAAAAAAGAGAAAGGTATGATATCCCTTATCATTGCCTAAATGTATATAATGAAGGTAACTCTACAAGCCGGGCCTGTTTACCAACTTTATGATCAAGGTGAAGCGAAGATTGCAAAATGTAAGTGACATTACTGCAAGCTAAAGTCAACGTTACTATAACCTATGAAGCCCAACTTCCTTTTAACTTTCAAGTTACCGTATGTTTGACTTTCATGACCCAACACACTGACTTATATGTTCAACAAATCCTTCAATAGGGACTAGGGGCTTGTGTTATTAGCTGAGCAGCCGAAAAACCACTGCTCTGTATAGCAGTGGCTTAGTTAATAAAACCGAATCAAAACCACCAATATATTTGAAAGTGTAAGGCCATCATGAAAACTAATATCAAAAAAGTGAAATATGTCCTATTAATTCTTTTAATCAGTATATCTAAATATAGCAAACAGGAAAAAGGATAGTAATCATCAGTACTCAATAATCAATCTGGACACCCTGATTACCAGATGCTGCACAAAAGTAAGGAGAAGAAGAAAAAGGTAAATCCGAACCAACACAACCAGCCAGTCCTAAATCGTGAGGGCATCCGTGTCTATGATTTCCCAACTGGACATATTGATCTCTGTGTCCAGGATATGTACATTGAAAAAAGACACAGGTCCATCAGGTTCAACTTTTCTCCACCAGCTCTACATTCTCTATCACTTATACCCCACAAGGTATTTCATTAAATGCTGATATAGTATCTGCCATTACTAGCTCTTGTGATCGGGCATTCCGCAGTCTGACTGCTCTAACTGAAGAGATTTGAGATGACTGAATTTATTAAAAGTGAATTTTACAAAAATCCTCATTGTTGAGAATATGGATGCTTTGTTATTTGTTCCAAATGAATACATCAAAATGGTGGTGAATCGCAGCCACTTTCTTGCTGGAGTAGAAGGAATTTGTCACCAGTATTCTGTTGTAGGTTACTAGCAAGTGCGTAGGATTCAGTGACGAGCAGAAAGCAGAGCAAGGGTTAACGGGTGTTTTTTATATACGGTATATGAAAAACGGAAAAAAGGACTAATAATGCTTTCTCCACGCAGGGAGTTGGTATACACAAGATGCACAGTAGTGCGGTGAGGACAGATAGGTTGGTGAACAACAAAAGACAGTAACGGGCTGTCCTCAACTGTAAACGGCGGTAAAACACAATAACAAACGGCGGGTAATAGCTTTAGATTCAACTTATCAGTCTCTGTTGTCCGGAAGGAGGTGGTTGGAAGATCCCACGATGACGCCGCGGTCGGCAAGTCATGACATAGAAGCGGTCCTGAATGTACTGAAGACACTGTCTCTTTGCGGAGGCGAAGAGTTCTGAAACTTTCCGTAGTCCACTCTGTGTCCGGGTACTTGTAGCTCCTGTTCCAGGGGAGGAGGAGGAATCCGGTATCAAGGCCGCAGCCGCAGCTGTCGCTATGGAGTCTCTCACAGGGGCTGCGCTGCACAAGCTGTCAGCGGGTAAGCGTCACACGGTGCGGTCAGGGATTCTTGCCTGTGGTCGCGTCTGGGCGTTGTTCCCTCGGGGATTGCAGTCCCTAATGCTGATGCTTGCTGCAGGGAAGGGTGAACTGGAACGCGGGCTGCAGTCTGCTAAGTTTACCGCAGGGAGGGAGCTAACCTTCACCCTTCTGTCTTCCCGCAAAAATCCCCTTGTTCCCGTGCTCAGCCCCTTTTATCACAGACCTGCCCTTGGCAGCAGGGGTTACAGGTCTGTCCCAGTCAGAAATCCCGTCCCCCTGCAATATTAGTGACAGTCCCAATGGTTCCGGCCCAGAGACACTGTTATCTTTACTGTTCTGGTGCTTCCTCCCACACTGTCACCTAATCTGAAAGCAGCATAATGTAGAGACAGAGACCCTAATTCCAGCAATGCATCACTTACAGTGCTGCTTACTATAGTGTTCATAAAGTCACTGTTTTATCAGCAGGAGATCATCATTAGAGGATTAGTTAACATGCTGCCAGGTAGTCCTTCACATTCTTCTTTCCTGCATGCTGACCAACGCAAGAAGCCTGACCAATAAGATTGAAGATCTGGAGTTGGTAATGTATGAGGAAAAATATGACATCGTAGGAATAACTGAGACATGGTTAGACGACAGCTATGACTGAGCGGCTAACTTGCAAGGATATGATTTGTTTAGGAGGGATCATAAAAAAAGGAAAGGGGGTGGAGTCTGTCTATATATAAAGTCCACTTTAAAGCCCACACTAAGAGAAGATATACAAGAGGGAAATGAAGAGGTGGAGTCTCTATGGGTGGAGATACAAGGCGAGAAAAGCAATAAAATCCTCATAGGGGTTTGCTATAAGCCACCAAATATAACAGAAACCACTGAAAATGTATTATTGAAACAAATAGACAAAGCAGCAAATCACAATGAGGTGATTATTATGGGGGACTTCAACTATCCCGACATAGACTGGGAAACTGAAACCTGCGTATCTCAGAAAGGAAACCAATTTCTGTCAGTGACCAAGGATAATTATCTGTCACAACTTGTGCAGGGCCCAACTAGAGGGACAGCCCTTCTGGACTTAATCTTAAGCAACAGGCCAGATAGAATAACAGAAGTACGAGTCGATGGGCACCTAGGGAACAGTGACCACAATATAATACAATTCCACTTGTCCTTCAGTAAGGTGCCCTGGACGGGGGCTACGAAAACGCTGAATTTCAGGAAAGCAAAGTTTGATCAGCTTAGAGAGGACCTTCGCCGAATTGATTGGGACAATGTCCTCAAAAATAGGAGCACAGAAAATTAATAGGAAATATTTAAATCAGTTTTACACACCCACTGCGAGCTAGCCATACCGTACAGAAATAAAAGGGCTAGGAACAGGAGAACACCAATGTGGCTAAATAAGGATGTAAAAAGGGCAATAAATAACAAGAACAAGGCATTTAGGAAGCTAAAACAAGAAGGCAATGAAGAAGCATTAAAAAGTTAGAGAAAAAAATAAAATGTGTAAAAAAACAAATACATTTAGCAAAAGTGGACACTGAGAGACTCATTGCTAAGGAAAGTAAAACAAACCCCAAACTATTCTTTAATTATGTAAACAGTAAAAAGATTAAAATTGATGGTGTCGGCCCTTTAAAGAACAATGAGGGTGAAATCATACAGAGCGATGTGGGAAAAGCAAATGTTTTAAATACTTTTTCCTCAACAGTGTTGTTCACACAGGAAAAGGATTTGCCAGGGGAAATGCAGAGTGATAATGTAAACTCCCCATTAAGTATTACCTGCCTAACCCAGGAAGAAGTGCAGAACCGCCTTAGTAAGATTAAAATTGACAAATCACCAGGGCCTGATGGCATTCACCCTCGGGTATTAAGGGAGTTAAGTAATGTGATAGACAGGCCTCTATTCCTTATATTTAAAGACTCTATAGAAACAGGGTCTGTTCCTTTTGATTGGCGGCAAGCAAATGTGGTACCAATATTCAAAAAGGGGTGTAAAAGGGAACCTGGAAACTATAGGCCGGTAAGCTTAACATCTGTTGTGGGTAAAATTTTTGAAGGGTTTCTAAGGGATACCATTATGGAATATCTCAATGTTAATAAATGTTTAACTCCATATCAACATGGATTTATGAAGGATCGCTCATGTCAAACTAACCTGATCAGCTTCTATGAGGATGTAAGCTCTCAAATGGACCAAGGAGAATCATTGGATGTCATTTATCTCGACTTCGCTAAAGCATTTGACACTGTCCCACATAAAAGATTGGTAAGTAAGATGAGAAAGCTTGGGCTAGGGGAAAATGTGTGTAGATGGGTAGGTAGCTGGCTTAGTGATAGAAAACAAAGAGTGGTTATTAATGGGGCATACTCAGATTGGGCCAGGGTTACTAGTGGGGTACCACAGGGTTCTGTATTGGGCCCCCTACTATGTAATTTATTTATTAATGATCTAATGGATGGCTTACACAGTAAAATATCAGTATTTGCAGATGATACAAAACTATGTAAGGTAGTTAACACAAAGGAGGACAGTTTGCAACTACAGACAGATTTGAGTAAATTGGAGAATTGGGCTGAAAAATGGCAAATGAGGTTTAACACAGATAAGTGTAAGGTTATGCACATGGGAAGGAGAAACAGATGCTACAATTACTTACTAAATGGAAAACTGCTGGGGAAATCAGACATGGAAGAAGACTTAGGCATCTTAGTCAATAAGAAGCTAAATTGGAGTGCCCAGTGTCAGGCAGCTGCCACCAAAGCAAATAGGGTCATGGGATGCATTAGAAGAGGTCTGGGGACACGAGATGAAAACATAATTCTCCCTCTGTACAAATCACTCGTCAGACCACACTTGGAGTATTGTGTGCAATTTTGGACGCCGGTGCTCAAGAAAGACATTACTGAACTTGAAAGGGTTCAAAGGCGGGCTACTAAAATGATAAATGGAGTTGGTTCACTACAATACCCAGAAAGGTTATCAAAATTAGGTCTATTTACTCTAGAAAAGAGAAGACTAAAGGGCCTGTCACACCAAGAGATATCGCTAGCACTATCGCTATAACTTGTGACGTTATAGCGATATTGCTAGCGATATCGCTATGTGTGATACTTACCTACAACACGCTCCAACGCTGCTTATCGCTGATCACGCGAGAACAGGCTGGACTGTTTCTCGTCGTCAGCTTCCTGCGGCGCTTCCTGCTGTGACGACGAGCGACGAGTGGAGCCGGGCGGGAGGACGCAGGATCGCCTGGTGTGACAGGTAAGTAGCGACCCCCGTCCCCAGTGATGTCGCTAGTGAGATCTGCCTGTGTGGCAGCTCACTAGCGACCACTTAGCGATGTACCAGCGATCCTGACCGCGTCATATCGCTGGTCGGGATCGCTGGTGCATCGCTAAGTGTGACAGTACCTTTAGGGGAGACTTAATATATATGTACAAGTATATCAGAAGGCAATACAGAGATCTCTCCAATGAACTGTTTGTACCAATGACTGTGACAAGAACAAGGGGGCATTCTCTTCGTTTGGAGGAAAGACAATTTCTGCACCAGCATAGAAGAGGGTTCTTCACGGTAAGAGCAGTGAGGCTCTGGAATTCTCTTCCTGAGGAAGTGGTGATGGCCAACTCACTGAATGAATTTAAGAAAGGAATGGATGCTTTTCTTGTGAGTAACAGTATAGAAGGTTACGAATAACAGAATATTATAGGTAGATGGTTGACCCAGCTTAGGGGAAGGAATTTTTTTCCCTATGGAGAAAATTGGCTTCTACTCTGTGGGTTTTTTGCCTTCCCCAGGATCAACAATGCAGAACAACTGCACTAAAAATAGGCTGAACTAGATGGACATAAGGTCTTCCTTCAGCCTTCAAAACTATGTTACTATGTTATGTTATATTCATGAATTTGTATAACCCCGTCCTTGCCACTGATTGGCAGCTTTCTGCCTATGCACAGTATACACAAGTAGTTGCTAATCAGTGGTGTGGACGGGGTTATACAGAGCTCAGCATTCAGAGAACTGCTGTGTCTAAAACAGTAATTTTATCAAAATGACAGCAAGCAGCTCAGTAAGTGACACATTACTGGAATCTGGGTCTCTGCCCTTGTATCATGCAGCTCTCCTGTGGGGTAGCAAAAACCTGGTGACAGATTTACTTTTTTAAAAAAAGATACCGCTCATCTCTCTGGCTGCCTCTGCTGCTCCCTACCCACTGTCTGATCCCCCAGGTATCCGTCGCTTTGCATCTCAGGCTTGCTATTCACTGTAGGGCTGGCGTCAGACTTGCAAGAAACTCGGACGAGTCTCGCACGTCAATACAAGGATTGTTGATCCTGGATACATGGACGTCGGTTGTGATATTTGTCATTTGGCGGAGCCTGGACTGTGACTGCAGACTATTCTGGTGGGAGATACAAAATCTGTGTGCCGACCAAAAGTTGGGAGACAGGGAATATCGCCTGATACCTGGATAGTGGGACTATTGGGAAGGCATCTTGTGTATTTAGGACATTGTATTTTGGCCACTTACCTGGATTTATTCTACATCCATGGATCTATGGAAGAAAAAATAGTTGCCTCGTTTAACTGCCTAGGTGATTTTTGACCAGCGATTTCTCATTTACTTAGGGACCACATCATATTTGAAGTGACTTTCAGGGGCTTATGTGATAGAAAATACCAAAAAGTGACACCATTCTAAAACCTGCACCCCTCAAGGTGTTCAAAACCACAATCAAGAAGTTTATTAACCATTCAGGTGCTTCACAGAAATTAATGGAATGTGGAAAAAAATGAACATTTAACTTTTTTTCACAAAAATTGTACTTTAGACCCAGTTTATTTTCTCAAGGGTAGCAGGTTAAAAAGGACTCCAAAATTTGTTATACAATTTCTTCCGAGTACGCTGATACCCCATATGTTGGGGAAAGCCACTGGGCACACGAAGAAAGCAAGGAAGGGAAGGAGCGCCATTTGACTTTTTTGAATGTAAAATTTGCTGAAATAATTAGCGGACCCCATGTCGCATTTGGAGACCCCCTGATGTGCCTAAAAAGTGGAAACTGCTCACAAGTGAAACCATTTTGGAAACTATGCAACACAGGAAGCACATCTAGATTTGTGGTGAGCACCATGAACCCCAAGTGCTTCACAGAATTTTATAATGGTGAGCCGCGAAAATAAAAAAAATCATATTTTTCACACAAAAATGTTTTTAGCCCCAAATTTTGGATTTTCACAAGGGTAACAGGAGAAATGGCACCATGCAATTTATTTGTTAAATTTCTCCTGAGTACATCAATACCCAATATGTGGAGGAAAACTACTGTTTGGGCGCACGTCAGACCTTGGAATGGAAGAAGCGCCATTTGACTTTTTGAGTGCAAAATTTGCTGAAATTATTAGAGGACGCCATGTCGAGTTTGGAGATCCACTAATGTGCCTAAAAGGTGGAAACCCCCACAAGTGACCCCATTTTAGAAACTAGACCCGTCAAGGAACTTATCTAGATGTGTGGTCAGTACCTTGAACCCCCAAGTGCTTCACAGAAGTTTATAACATGGCATGTTGAAAATTTAAAAAAAAAAAAAAAAAATCACATTTTCTGCACAAAAATGTTTTTTTAACCCCAATTTTTTATTTTCATAAGAGTAATAGGAGAAAATTGACTCCAAAATATGTTGTGTAATTTCTCCAAAGTACGCAGATACCCCATGCTGTTTGGGCACACAGCGGGCTCAGAATGGATGGAGTGATGTTTTGGAAAACAGATTTTAATGGAATGTTCTGCGGGTGTCATGTCACATTTGGAAAGCACCTGATGTGCATAAACAATGGAAACCTCCCACAATTGACCCCATTTTGGAAACTATATCCCTCAAGCAATTTATCTAGATGTGTGGTGAATACCTTGAAGCCCCTGGTGCTTCACAGACGTTTATAACGTTGAGACATGAAAATAAAAAAATTCAAACTTTTTTCCTCAAAAATGTTTTTTAGCCCCAATTTTTATTTTTACAAGGTTAACAGGGGAAAATGGACCCCACATGTGGTTGAAAACTACTTTTGAGGTACAGTGCAAAGCTTAGAAGGGAACATGAGCCATATTAGAGTTCAGATTTTGCTAGACTGGTTTGAGGGTGCCATGTCACACTGATTGAGCCCCCGAACTGCCATAACAGGAGAACCCCTCATAAGTGACCCTATTATACAAACTACTGCTTTCAATGAATTCAACTATGGGAGCAGTGATCATATTGACACCACAGGTGTGTCACAACATTTTATACCATTGAGCAGTGAAGCTCAGTGGTAGTCACTGAGGCTGCGCAGACTCCCCGACTGACCTAAGGTGAACTCACCAGCGTGGGAAAGTATTCAGATTAAATAGAATTAGAGGTGGGCACCACACTCAATGTTTACCAATACAAAAGCCGGGTGCAACTATGCGCCACTGTGAATGAAAAGATAGAGACAGAAGCGCAAGAAACAGTGCACAAACAGCCCAAATATGTATATATAAAAGGCTTTATTAGACATCAATGCCTGACAGACAAAACATGCATATTAAAAACACCATAAAAATACAAAGTGCATGGACAATTCAGACCTAACAAGGTAGACTATTCAGCAATATTTAATAGGAGTGCCTCAATAAATAGCTGGTCAGTGAGTAATACACACATGTGACTTAAGCTAGGCCATATATACATATATGATCATATATAGAACTAATATTACATGAATATATCCTGTGGCATAGAGTAATTAATATAGACTTATAAAGAATTGAGCTTTGCTACTCGCTATAATATTAATAAGTCCCTATTATCGGTAATTTGTGCTATGCCCAAAGGCGCCCTAGGCAAGTGACCATGTGCTTTAGCACACTGACATGCATGACTAATTACCAATACACGCACTCCACAATGACAGGTCTGTCCGGTCCGAAGCGTGTCGCTGTCCCCAAGACAGCTTCGTTCAGAAACTTTCCCATACTAATCAGTTCATCTCCAGTCAGGCAGGGAGGCTGCACAGGCAGCTTCTCAGTCATTCCTCTGTGGTTTACAGTCGGGCCGGTCACATTAGCACCACTCCCGATTGTAAACTATTTAACCCCTTCAGATGGATTGCGGCGAGGGACTTGACTGTGTGGCAGACAGGTATGGATATTGTTGCTTTTTTATTTTTGATTTTTTTCAGGGGAATAATGGCTTCGATTAGATTGGGAGTGTAATAAAGATGGCAAAAACTGTGTATTTATTTACTTAATTAAAAGTCTTTTTTCTAATGTGTGTTTTTTTAACCCCTTTCTGACTAGTAGATTAATAATGGATAGGTGTCTTATTGACACCTCTCCATTATTAACCAGGCTTAATGTCACCTTACAATAGCAAGGTGACAGTAACCCCTTATTACCCCATATGCCACTGCTACAGGGCAGTGGGAAGAGAGCGGGTAAGTGCCAGAATTGGCACATCTTACAGATGCGCCTTTTCTGGGTGCAGATTTTTTAGCCGGGGGGCCCAAAAACAATGGTCCCTCTCTTGGCTATTAATATATGCCCTCAGTCACTGGCTTGCCCTCTCTGGCAGAGAAAATTGGGTGGGAGTCCACGCCAGTTTTTTCCGTGAATTAATCCTTTAATTTAACACCTACAGCTCCAAAATTTTACACACATACACTACTAACATTATTAGTGGGGGACATATAAAAAAATAACGGATATGCAGTGGTATACTGTATGTAAACCATGTTTCATATCCTGTCAGGTTCTGTAATGATTTTACAGAAGCCGACAATTGAATTATCGGCTATTCTGCTATCTACCTCTGTATGAAATATAAATATATATATATATATATATATATATATACAGTATGTGTCTCACTGACTATATATATATATATATATATATAAACACACACTGTATATATACACTGCTCAAAAAAATAAAGGGAACACTAAGATACCACATCGTAGATATTATTGAATGAAATATCGCAGCTGCAAATTTTTATTCATTACATAGTGGCATGCATTGAGAACAAGAAAACATAAAAATGATCAATGTAAATCAAAATTAATATCCCATGGAGGTCTGGATTTTGAAGGATACTCAAAATCAAAGTGGAAAATCAAATTACAGGCTTATCCAACTTCAGTGGAAATGCCCCAAGACAAGGAAATGATGCTCAGTAGTGTGTGTGGCCTCCACGTGCCTGTTTGACCTCCCTGTGACACCTGTGCATGCTCCTGATAAGTCGGCGGATGTTGTCATGAGGGATCTCCTCCCAGACCTGGACTAAAGCATCCACCAACTCCTTGACAGTCTGTGGGGCAACGTGACGGTGGATGGAGAGAGACATGATGTCCCAGATGTGTTCAATCGGATTCAGGTCTGGGGAACGGGCGGGCCAGTCCATAGCTTCAACGCCTTCATCTTGCAGGAACTGCTGACATACTCCAGCCACATGAGGTCTGGCATAGTCCTACATTAAGAGGTACCCAGGGCCAATCGCACCAGCACATGGTCTCACAAGGGGTCTGAGGATCTCATCTCGGTACCTAATAGCAGTCAGACTTCCTCTGGCGAGCACATGGAGGGCTGTGCGGCCCTCCAAAAAAATGCCACCCCACACCATTACTGACCCACTGCCAAACTGGTCATGCAGAAGGAAGTTGCAGGCAGCAGATCACTCTCCACGGCATCTCCAGACTCTGTCACACGTGCTCAGTGTGAACCTGCTTTCATCTGAGAAGAGCACTGGGCGCCAGTGGTGAATTTGCCAATCCTGGTGTTCTGTGGCAAATGCCAAGCATCCTGCACGGTGTTGGGCTGTGAGCACAACCCCCATCTGTGGACGTCAGGCACTCAGTTCATCCTCATGGAGTCGGTTTCTAACCGTTTGTGCAGACGCATGCACATTTGTGGCCTGCTAGAGGTCATTTTGCAGGGCTCTGGCAGTGCACCTCCTTGCACAAAGGCTGTGGTAGCGGTCCTACTGCTGGGTTGTTGCCCTCCTACGGCCCCCTCCTTGTCTCCTGGTGTACTGGCCTGTATCCTGGTAGCACCTCCAGCCTCTGGACACTACGCTGACAAACACCGCAAACCTTCTTGCCACAGTTCACATTGATGTGCCATCCTGGATTAGCTGCACTACCTGAGCCACTTGTGTGGGTTGTAGAGTCCGTCTAATGCTACCACGAGTGTGAAAGCACAACCAACATTCAAAAATGACCAAAACATCAGCCCAGAAAGCATTGGTACTGAGATGTGGTATGTGGTCTCCACCTGCAGAACCACTCCTTTTTTGAGGGTGTCTTGATAATTGCTAATAATTAATTTCCATCTGTTGTCTATTCCATTTGCACAGCAGCATGTCAAATTGATTGTCAAACAGTGTTGCTTCCTAAGTGGACAGTTTGATTTCACAGAAGTTTGTTTTACTTGGAGTTATATTCTGTTGTTTAAGTGTTCCCTTTATTTTTTTGAGCAGTATATATATATATATATATATATATATATTTTTTTTTTTTTTTTTTTCACGAATATTTGAGGCTATAGACCCATTATAACATTTTGCAAGCCGGCGAGAAAATCTCGCTGTACGGATATTTTGATGCGAGGAAGTCGCATCCTCGCATCAAAAATGGATTACATACAGATCACTGTTCATGAAACATTGATGCGATTCTCGGCTGTAAAAAACAGACCGATTTTTATACGTTGTGTGTGACTCCGGCCTAACCATGCCATCCTTAAGACTTTATGGGCATTTTCCTTTTTTTTTTTTTTTTGAACATCTTAAAGATTGCATTAAATGGTAGCATTTATAAGTCTGTGTTTTTTCCCCGAGAATTTTGAGCAGAAACTCTACAAAATTCTTGTCAAAAACTCATGACGGTCTTCCAATTGATTTTTGTGGGCATATCCACTTTCCTTTTTCTAAAGTTTTTTGAATTTTTTTTTCCTTTTTCTCCTCTTGAAGTTTTGAAAAACTCCTGAGGGGGAAAAGGTCACTTGTTAGAGCGGATTCACAAGGATGCCTCTTCAAACACTCAGTCCAATCAAAACATAAGTCTTCAAAACAGCGGCAGGAAAAATAAGACTTCTCCAAAACAATGCTTTCTCAAGTGCTTTTGGCTTGAAAGCTTGATGTTTTTAAACTGAAAAGTATGAACATAGCACTTGGTGACTTTAAAGCACCACTCCAGCAGTTTTTTTTCTTCAGCGCTGGAGTGGCGCTTTAAAAGTAAACCCCCTGCCCCTGTTATTATGCTCACCTTCCCGCGGCTTCACCTTTTACCGATGCCGCTGCGGTCCTTCGGCATCATCTTGTGACGGTAGTTTCTAACTGGCCAGAAGTATGCATAATTTTCTTAAAATTTTTGTTTCATTCACTTTTTTGTTCTAAAATTTTACAACCTGAATGACCATGCCTTGCCCCTCCTAGTTTTGATCCTGGGTACGCCCATGTATACGCAAGTCTGCCACCTGCGTCTTTGAATGCATAGTGGTGATGGGATTTCATAAAATCCCTTTCACTATGCTGTAACATCTGGACGCTGCGGCCGTGCGCAGCATCCAATCCACAGCATTTCCTGACCGTGGAAACATACCCTTAGGGTATGTGCACATGTTGCGGATTTGCTTTTGTAAAAATCTGCACGGATTCTTCCTCTCTTGGCAGAAAATGCTGATGAAAATCCACGATGATTTGATGCGTTTTTGATGCAGATTTTCATGCTGATTTTTCATGCGGATTTGAAAGCGGATTTGTAAGCTAAATAAAGATATATTATTTAACAAAAAAAATGAATTGTGATGTCATTTCCATGTACAATTTCTTCTTTTACATTCTCCATTCTCCATTGAAGACCATAATATCATTACATACCATGTTCAAATATAATGTTTACACACACAAAAGAAATATAAGTGAACATAATATATACTGCTCAAAAAAATAAAGGGAACACTATTCCATTTGCAACAGGCTGTTTGTGTTCCCTTTATTTCTTTGAGCAGTATATATCTGTATATGTATTTGTAGATAGATCGTAGGAGATCCAGGAAGTCAGGGACTAGCTGTTTGGCGAGTATGAATGTGTTTTTTTTCTACTATTCAACACAGTCGCCGGATGATGGGACTAAATAATGCATATTACCTGAAGAAAGTAGCAAATGGCAAACAGAGGGTCCCTGTGTCCGCCCCAACGCGCGTTTCGGAACATCTTCGTCAGGGTAATATGCATTATTTATATGCAAATACATTTTGAAATTTGCTGGATTTGTTGCCTATCAGCTTGGTTAGTAACCATTATACCACAGGTATTTCATTAGGATATGTTTGCTGATTAGGCCTTTGGTGTATATATACTGTTACGTGGCATTTGCCATTTAGTTATGGTATTTCCTTCTAGTACTGGCAACTTGGTTTTCTGTGTCCTGATCCGCTGGCAATGATTTTTTAGCTACGAAGCATGTTGTATTTGTTCCTTGCCTTACCACTTAAATAAAGCAATTTTATTATGACCATTGGTTGTGTTTTGGATTCGTCCTCCCCCTTGTTCTGACTTATTAAAGGGAATCTTCCATCGGGGTTTCCATCTGAATCACTTATTTTAAAGATTTACACAGAAATCCCGATGCAAGCGCTCAGCATAGAGTGCAGGATAAATATGAGCCGAGCCTTAGGTCGGAGTCACACTTGCGAAAGTGATGCAAGAAACTCACGCGAGTCTCTCGCATCAATACCATTTTTATTTACATTGGTCTTTTTTAGCACGTTTTATTCCACTTTTTGTTCGGTGGTATGATGATAAAGCATAGTTTTTTTACTTGCTTTTTATTTATTTTTTTAACGGTGTTCACTGAAGGGGTTAACTAGTGGACCAGTTTTATAGGTTGGATTGTTCCGGATGCAGCGATATCAAGTATGTCTACTTGTTTTATTCATAAATAACTGTATGTATTAGATTAATAATTTTTCTTTTTTTGATCTTTATTTTGTGATTTGAAAAAAAAATATTTTTACAATTTTTTTAACTTTTTTTTAAACTTTTATACATTTCCCCGGGATGGGACATCCACTACACACTGACAGATTGCTGATCTAATACTCCACAAGGCAGCAGCATTGCAGAACATTAGATCAGCGTCTGACATGCAGGGTGGATATGAACATGAGATGACAGACCACTGTCCCTGGGTGACCTTAGGGCCATATTTCTGCCTGGGGTCACCATGGAGACCATCGACTCTACAAGATTGCATCGTGCTAATGGGAGCACAGAGAGAGCTCCCTCCCTCAGCGATGCCCCATGATGTCGCTATCAGTATTAGGGCTCATACTTACTTGCGAGAGACTCGCACGATTCTCGTGCGAGTCTCTCGCATGAAAGCCTGGCACTGCCACCGGCACTTGGACTGGAGTGTGCGGCTACATGTATGAGCGGCTTCACAGGGGTTAAACTCTTGCGATCAGCGCTACATGTATTTAAACATGTAAATGAGATCTCCTCTGAGTTGTCTTTTTTCTAAACTAAAGAAACCCAACTTTTCTAACCTTTCATCATAGGGAGAGGCCTTCCATTCCATGTAATAATCCAGTTGCCACCACTGAATTTACTCTAATCTCCTTTTTAAAATTTAGTGCCCCAAACTGTATTTTATAATCAAGATGTGGCTTTATGATATGTTCACACAACATGTTTTCGACCCCGGAATAGGATGTTAAATTTTCCCAGGAAAATTGTCAGAGGTCGTTTTTCTGAGGCGGCTTTGCCAGTGATTTTGCCATCGTTCTAATGGCGGCTCTGACCTTTTCTACTGTATAATGTTAAGCGAATCGGTCAGCAGGTTTTTGCTACCTGCTCTGAGTGAGAGTGACTGAATGCTACCTGAGAGTGACTCTTGAAGAACCAGATAGATGAGCCCATCGCTGGATCTGTAAGGCTGGGTTCACATCGCGTTAGGTGCCATCCGTTTAACGGATCCGTTACTAAGTGGCACTAACGCAATGTAACGGATCCGTTAACGCACCCATTGCCAGCCATTATCGTAACGCATCCTAAGGCATGTCAAAATCGGCATGCGTTAGCAATGCTCTGTTACTTTGTGATGCACCTTCAAACGCGGTCTACTGCGTTTTCAGGTACGTTAGGTCAAACCCACAACGAACGGACGCTTTCGCTGTGCATAGACCTCTATTACTAACGCATGCCGACGCAATGCTACCATGCGTTAGCGCATGCGTTAACACGATCGTAGAAAAAAATAGATTTAGTGCATCATCGTTAGCGCAGCCGTTTAACGGATCCGTTAAATGGATGGCACTAACGCGATGTGAACCTAGCCTAACGGGCACAAATCTCCACTTTGGCTAACATTCCAGCAAGGTGTAAGTGGAGTACTGCTGTGGGCTGATATTATAAAGATGAGCTAGTTCAACTTTTTCAGGCTGAAAATAGACTCAAGTCAACTCCCAAATCTACAGCCAGTTTTTTGAAGACACTTTCTTCAATTAGTGGTACAAGAATAAGTCTGCATCTTTGATGAAGTCTACATTGCTTGGCTACATTTCTTGGCCCAGTCTTGACATTTACACTTCCGCATCTTGTTCAATTGTGATCGTGTTTCAACCTTCGTCACCTTGGCCATGTCTCTGAGCACTGAACACCTTGTACTTCTGAACTCTCCAGGGAGGTTGCAGCACTGGAATATGACAGCACTGGAGGATAATGGGTTCCTGGCCACCTCACGTTTGATTCTTCTCAAATCTTAGTTAATGTGTGTTTCTTTTCTCAACACATTTTTTTCAATAAAGCTTTTGATGGTTCCGTGATCTCACCCCAATATCTTAGCAACTTCAAGAATGCTGCATCCTTCTGTAAGACTGAACAATTTTTGACTTTTCAGAATGAGCTATATCTCTTTTTTGTTCATTTTGCCTGAGGAAAACAAGCACCTAATAATTCTGCACTCTTTGATAAAGAGTGTTATTTCCTTAGACCTCCCCTGCCTCATTACAAAAATTCACATCACCTGATCTGCTTCATCCAATAAGCATTCAAGTGTATACAGCTTGGAGTTTATAAATCTGCATAAAACTAATATGGTAAAAATACTCACATGCCAAATAATTGTGGACACTCTACATTTTGATTTAATGTACAGGTGCTTCTCACAAAATTAGAACATAAAAAAGTTAATTTATTTCAGTTCCTCAATACAAAAAGTGAAACTCAGCGGTCACATGGTACTGCTCATTAAATTCATGAATATGTGCATATTCATGAGTTTAATGAGCCGTACCACGTGACCGCTGAAGGCAGGAAGGGAGATAGCGGAGAAGCTGGGGGCTGCAGAGACCGTACCAGGATGGGTAAGTATAGCGATACTCACCTGTCCGGGGTCCATCGCTGCTTGCTGCTGTCTGGCACGTCATCTGTCAGTGACGTTCAGACAGCAGAGGGTGCGGTGACATGGTTAGTGCGCGCCGCGCCCCCTGCAGTCTGAACGACACTGACAGATGATGTGCCAGACAGCAGCAAGCAGCGATGGACCGGGGGACAGGTGAATATCTCAGGTGCCAGCAGTGACACCGGCACCTGGCCCCAGCGACGAAGAGGTATGTCATTTTTTTATTTTTCAATGCAGCAGTGGCAACACATGGCGGCATAATCTATGGAGCATTTTATGGGGGCATCATATGAGGGCATAATCTATGGAGCATTTTATGGGGGCAGCATATGGGGGCATAATCTATGGAGCATCTTATGGGGGCAGCATATAGGGGCATAATCTATGGAGTAGCATATGGGGAGATAATAATCTATGGAGCATCTTATGGGGGCAGCATATCGGAGCATAATCTATGGAGCATCTTATGAGGGTAGCATATGGGGGCATAATCTATAGAACATTTTATGGGGCAGCATATGGGGAATAATCTATGGAACATCTTATGGGGCCATAACCTTTATGGAGCAGCATATGGGGCATATTATTCTATGGAGCATCTTATGGGGCCATTATTAACCTTTGTTCAGCATTATACGGGGCGTATTTTGTATGGAGCATCTTATGGGGCTATCATGAACTGTAAGGAGCATTATGTGGGGCTCCTGATTCAATATGGATATTCAAAAACATTTAACCTACTGATGTCTCAATTAATTTTACTTTTATTGGTATCTATTTTTATTTTTTAAATTTACCAGTAGCTGCTGCATTTTCCACCCTAGGCTTATACTCGAGTCAATAAGTTTTCCAAGTTTCTTTGTGGCAAAATTAGGGGGGGTCGGCTTATACTCGGGTCAGCTTATACTCGAGTATATACGGTGTCATGATCCATGCTGGATCATGACCGATAAAAGCACATGTAACCTTTTTTTTTTTTCTTAAGCTTTTGCTTAAGTTTTGGTTTTGCCCCCGGTGACCATTAGGATTATTACACAGTGGTGTCTTTTGTTCTAGTTTGCCCCCGGTGGTGGTGAGCATCATTGCTCTCTGGTTTCTTTAGTTTAGTGCATGATTATAAAGCAGGTGATTGCTCTGGCTCTGCTATAAAAGAGTGTCAGGTGTTGCAATCACGGTTGGTGATAGTGTTCATTTCAACCATCCTTGGTGGAGAAAGGAGCTAGAGAGAGTTCCTTGCAGCACAGTCAGAGTCCTGGTGTGGAAGGATTCTGCAGCTCTGACAGAGCTTGGTGGCAGCTATTCAGGAGGAAAGCTGCATTCTGGTGGTGGACTCTGTTGCTGGGAGCAAGAGCAACAGAGCAAAGCTAAGTGGTGTTTCCCTGTTTGTATTTTTCCATGGTGTGTATTAGTACAGCGGTGGGGCCAGTGCCTGCACCACCCAGCTCCCTAGCATGGGATAGGTGTAGGGTGTGCTAGGGTCACAGGTTCCGGCTCGGCGACAGGTGAGGAGCCTGTATAGGGAACGTTAGGAGTGTGAGGGACACTGACTCAGGGGAGTGCAGGAGGTCTCCATGTCCCCGCTCCCTATCGCAGGGCCCACCGTTGCAACTGTTTCCCCTTCCCCCGTGTCTTGTTGTTTTAGTTATCGGCCTGCGGGTCGTGTCACACAGGACAGTTACACGTGCCATGTCTTGTTGTCTTAGTTACCGGTCTGCGGGTCGTGTCACACAGGACTGGTCCACGTGACATACAGAATGTCACAGTCACATAAAGGTGCAAATTATGATGAGCTTTTGGACTGCAAAAGACCCATATACTGGCCTTGCACAGGGGCCCTGTTCTGTCTGTGTCCAGCCCTGGAAGAATGTAATATTTCATTTTGCGCTATCTATCTATCTATCTATCGATCATGTGAACATAAATAATGCATGGCTCAAAACAGCCAAGGGTGGATTGTAGTGTGAACATAAAAATGGATATTTTGAGTCCATACTGAAATAAACAGAATGCATTCAGACCATAAAATAGCAGCATTACTAATAATACATTTACAGACAGACAATACTTATAGTGACAAAATCTTGAGAACTGTTTACTTCATTGTCTGACCTCACAAATAGTTCTGTTTTCTGTGTTTGTTTGTTATTGTAAAACATAGAGGTTTATTTATCCTCTGTCTGTTGTGGACCTATTTTATTTTGGGTGCTTTTGAATTGTGTGGGTTTATTGCCCCATAAGTTGATGTTTGCCTTGTATCTCTGATTCATCTTATCCACAAAAAACTGGCCACTGGAGGGCAACAATGAACCAGAGTTACTACATATAGTGCAAATCCCTATATAAAGCCAGAGAAACATGAATGAGATAAAAGCAGAAAGTTGGGTACCTGTACTTTTTCGTGTACAGTGTTGTAATACCAGCATAAGTGTGGTGCCCATGCAGTGTTGTGAATTTCCCAGGAGTTCAGTGCTCTGTCTTGGTGTTGTTTCTGTGATATTCCAGACTGATGATATTTAAAAGCGCCTTGTTGATGATGTGATTATATGTACTTAATCTTTATATGTACTTCTCCTTTGCATGTTAAAATATACAAAACTACGCAATCATACTATTACTTTAATTTAGTACTTTGAAATAAAATAGTGTTATATCGCAAGTAGTAGCCTTCTTTAAAGTCGTATCCGAACCTTAGTGTTAAAAACGGCAATACATAATTTCGCATAGTCAGCAGGATACACAGAAGGCTCAGAAGTGTTTTTATTAAAATTAACAGGACTCTATGATAATGTGATATTTCGGAAAATATGCCTCTCTTTAAGAAAAAGGTAGCTGTGAGTGAGTCTATTGAGATTCCAGGTTTGGAACAGGCTCCCTATCATATTTTGGCAACCAAGTCATCGCACAGTGCTGTTTGGGTGAAGCATGGGACACATGTTTGAAGGATGTTGAACCTGTTGATGTGGTTGCATGCTTACAGAAAGTGAAAGGGGAGAAAGGTAAAGAGTTGGGCGCAGTTGGTAGGCATAGATGGATCTTGATGCCTGCATATAGAAAACAGCACGAGGAAACAATACGTATGTTAACAAAAGTACAGGAATTGGAAAAACAGCTGTGTGAAGCCCAGAATACACTTCCATTATAATCCTTATGTCAGTCATCTGCTAAAACCATCCCCTTAGGGCAGACCTAGGCAAACAGAGGTCTGCAGGCCAAGACAGCCATGGGGCTGGAGACCAGAGGTCCACAGGCCGCACCGTGTCCGCTCGCTCGCTATCTCCATCTGTGCGCTGACTTCATTGGTGGAAGAGGAGCCTCCGGCCACTTTCTCCACCAATCAGCATGTGAAACAGCTGATGCGATGACTTCATTTCATCGAATTAGCTGTGAATTGTGGAGAGTCAGCACACTGGAGACACCAAGACAGTAGCAGAGTGCTGGGGAATGGGACTGAGGTGAGTATGAGGTGTTCTTTTTTTCAAGTGTATGGCATGTTTGGGTGGGCATGGAGAGGCTATGGGGGTGTCATGCTGCACATGGGGAGGCAATGAGGTTGCCATGCAGAACATGGGGAGGCAACGGGGTTGCCATGCAGCACATGGGGAAGCTATGGGGGTGACATGCTGCACATAGGGAGGCTATGGGAGTGTCATTCTGCACATGGGGAGGCTATGGGGGTGACATGCTTCACATGGGCAGGCTATGGGGGTCTCATGTTACACATGAGGAGGCTATGGGGGTGTCATGCTACACATGGGGAGGCTATGGGGTGACATGATGCACATGAAGAGGCTATGGGGGTGTCATGATGCACATGAGGAGGCTATGGATGTGCCATGATGCACATGGGGAGGCTATGGGGTGTCATGCTGCACATATGGAGGCTATGGGGGTGTCATGCAGCACATGGGGAGGCTGAGATGGTGATCAGTATAAGCGGTGTGTGGTAGCGTGGAACGCCTCATGGACCAGCGGTGGATACCGCGTCCTAGGGAACAGGGCCCCACTCAGACTCTGATATGCCATAGCTTGAATCTGGCATTCCATGCTACCACCATAATGCTTATACTGATCACCATCTCAGTGTATGTGTTATATTACACATCCTACCACTATTTCAATTAGTACACTGATGAAGGTCTTGAAAGACCGAAACTTTTCTTGAGAGTACTGTATGTATTGCACATTAAAAACCTTTTTCACTGCATTTAATAGAGTGTGCCCAGTCATCTATACTACTATTATGAGTTCATAGACACCAAACATGCCTAGGTTCTCTTATCCAAGTGATGAAAAAAAATTCCAAAGTTTGCTTAAAAAAAAAAAGTGGTGCCATTTTCCGAGACCCAAAGCTGTTGTGAGTTCATTTTCCCCTTCACCATTGAGGTCTGATGAACTCCCTCTTCTGGTGAAGGAAGGTAGTGAGGCTGATTACCAAGCACCTGAGCAGGATGATGATGACTGGGTGACTGGAATTGCTGACTGGATATAAGGCAGCCGACGCCCTTCTGCCTTGCTGGTGATTTCTCAGAGGGATTCTAGGAGACCAGTCTGATTCCTGCTCCACAAAAGCTAAGTTTTCTGCTCTGCTTTTTGCATTTGTGTTTTGGTTTTGTTTTGCCTTGTTTTTCTGGATTTCTGCCATTCCCTGCTGGGGTGAGCTGAATTCCTTTTTGCTCTGTCTTCAGAAAATACCTGAGTACTGATATAGTCTTTTTGAAGCCTAGCGTCTTCAGGGCTTTTTTCCCTATCAGTCTGTTGGCTCTTGTTTTGATAGGGTTTTGGCTGATTGCAGAAAGCAGCTTTTCTATCCTGTCCTATTTAGTTAGCTTGGGCCCCATCATTTGCTCAGCCTATCTTTCTATCTGTGTGAGTGTTTTTTCATCTTGCTTCACCGTCATTATATGTTGGGGGCTGCCTATTGCTTTGGGGTCTGCTCTGGGGCAGTTTAGATTTCCCTTTCTGTCTTTAGGCTATTTAGTTATCCGGCTGTGATCGAGGGGTCTAGGGCACCGTAGGAACCCCCCACGGCTACTGCTAGTTGTTGTTGATAGGTTCAGGGGTCGGCAATCCGATAGCTGCCAACTTCTCTGGTTTTTTGGACTTAGCTAGTATTTCTGTTTTTGCCTCCCACGGTGACTCATTCATAACACAAAGCGTCTCCAATTTTCGTGATCTCGGGTTGGGTGAGAGCTTATTTTTTGTGTGCTGAGCTGACGTTTTTAATACCATGTTTGTGCAGATACATTCTTTTGATCGCCCGTTATTGCATTTTAATGCAATGTCGTGGCAACCAGAAAAACGTAATTCTGGCGTTTTGATTTTTTTTCCGCTACGCCGTTTAGTGATCAGGTTAAACCTTTTTTTTATTGATAGATCGGGCGATTCTGAAAGCGGCGATACCGAATATGTGTAGGTTTGATTTTTTTATTGTTTTATTTTGATTGGGGCAAAAGGGGGGTGATTTAAACTTACGTTTTTTTAATTTTTTTAATTTTTAAACACATTTTTTTTTTTTTACTTTTGGCATGCTTCATTAGCCTCCATAGGAGGCTAGAAGCTGCCATAGCATGATCGCCTCTGCTACATAGAGGTAATCCATAGATCAACTCTATGTAGTTAAATTACAGCACTGCTATGAGCGCTGACCACAGGTTGTTACGGCAATGCATCGCTGACCCCTGATCACCTGATGGGGGTCAGCAATGCACGTATTTCCGGCAGCGCACCGGAAGCTCTAGTTAAATGCCCCCTGTCAGTGTTTGACAGCAGAATTTAACTAGTTAATAGGCTTGGGCGGATCGCGCTTCTGCTCGCGCCTATTGTGGGCTCATGTCAGCTGTTTAAAACAGCTGACATGTCGCGGCTTTGAGGTATGCTCACCGCCTGAGCCCACCTCAAAGCGAGGGATACTGCCAGCCGGCGTACTATTCCGTGAGCTGGCAGTAAGGGGTTAATATTGAGTAGAATTAATTTCAGCCTATTGGTTCGGCCCTCCACAACAGTCACGGTCTCTCATGTGGCCCCTCGGGAATATTAATTGCCCACCCCTACAAAAGTGTACGCAATCATACTATTACTTTAATTTGCATTATATCGCAAGTAGTAGCCTTCTTTAAAGCCGTATCCAAACCTTAGTATTAAAAACTTGGCAATACTTTATCCTGTATGTATCTATCGATCTATCCTGTATCTATCGATCAATCTATCCCATATCTATCTGTCTATCTTGTATCTATCGTTACTGTATATCTATCTAATATCTATCATGTATCTATCTATTCTGTATCAATCAATTTATCCTACACCTTTAAATCGACAACCATAACTTTGCTCTTAAATAGGTGTAGGAGACAGGTTAGTCCAGATATTGGACTCAATAGGTTCTATATTTAGCTTAATCACCAAGACATAAGTTATTACGAATAAAAACGGGATTGGTTTACTTTTTTATACAATACATAGATAAGGGAGGTGTTAAATAACATCCACACAGCTACACTGAAGTATGTTGTTTGTGGGTGACACATTTTCCCTAGAGCTGAAGTCATAATCATTATAGGACTTATGTCTTAGATGTGGCCGAAGGACACACATAGCAGAATTTGGGAGTGAAGTCTTTAATGGCACACATTGCAATGATGCATGAAAGAGTCATGGTAGATTCATGAGTCATGACAACATATTTTAAAACTTAAATACTTTAAAGTCACAACGCTAACAGGACTGATCATGAAATAGATGAACACCTGCATCATATACTGCACATGATAAAGTCATATGTTGTCATGGGGTCTTTTAGGAGATCTTCCAACTTCTATTGCTTCCTTCATTCCTGTTAGCTAGGGTTGTTGAATTTTTTTTCTGCCAGGGGCCATTTGGATATTTATACCATCCCTCAAGGGCTGTACAAAATCATCAACTTGAAATTTACCCTGCTATACTTGGTGAAACATTTAATCAAGTAATCCCTAACACTGGGCAAAACCGTCACTGAGAAAGACCTGGGTGTATGGGTGAACGACAAACTCACATTTAGTGGCCAGTGTCAGGCAGCTGCTGCAAAGACAAATAAAATAATGGGATGCATTAAAAGAGGCATAGATCCTCATGAGGAGAACATAATTTTACCTCTATATAAGTCATTAGTGTGACCACACTTAGAATACTGTGTACAGTTCTGGTCTCCGGTGTATAAGAAAGACATAGCTGAACTGGAGCAGGTGCAGAGAAGAGCGACCAAGGTTATAAGGGAACTGAGGGGTCTGCAATACCAAGACAGGTTATTACAATTGGGTGTGACGTCCGTCTGCGAGTCTGGGCTGCAGTAAGACAACATCCCGAGCAACCCTGATACCCTTTACCCCTATACAGGGATCTGGAGTTATAGCAGAGCCCAGGAGGTGCTGTCTGAACAAGAGCAATGGACCAGAGCAGGACGGTCGCCAGAGAGGTGTTCCAATACAGGACCAAAAACGTAGTGGGATCCGAGTCTAAAGCAGTCGGGAGGCAACAGTACAAAAACAGCAGACAGAAGCAGAAAACCAAGCCAAGGTCAGAGTCATAAACCAGGAGGGCGGCAGAAGTACAAAATCGTTAGGCAGAAGCAGAGTCAGAAATCCAGGCCAAGGTCAGAGTCATAAACCAGGAGGGAGGCAGAGAGGCAGAAATACAAAATCGTTAGGCAGAAGCAGAGAAAGAAATCCAGGCAGGTCAAAGTTAGTTGTAGTAATTCACACAGTAGCACACAGGGGAACAAAGAATATATCCGGCGGCTTGCAAGACCAGTCCCAAGGTATTTGAGGGATCAGGTCATCCCTCACAGGTTCCTGGACTGGTGATGTCATTAGGACCGCCCCTAGGACCAGGCTAGATGGTGATGCAGTAACCCCCTGACGACTGACAGAGGGGCGGAGCCTGTGCCCACCAGATGCCTGCGCAGGTGCCCCTTCTCTGTCACCATCATAACTCATGGGCGAACCACGGTGCCTCCCAGTGGCCGAGGCAGGAACAGCCGTCCCCGAGTCTGACGGTGAAGTGGCGGTCCGGCGCCTCCTAGTGGCCATGACTGGAACAGCAGGCCCAGAATCTAACGGTGACGTGACAGACGGCGCCTCCTAGTGGCTAAAGCCGGGACCATAGGCCCTGAGTCTGACGGCGACGTAATAGAACCACGGCGCCTCCCAGTGGCCGAGGCAGGAACAGTCTGACGGCGAAGTATCGGTCCGGCGCCTCCTAGTGGCTGCGACCGTAACAGCAGGCCCCAAGTCTGACGGCGACATGACAGTACCCCCCCTCCAAGAGGGGCGTCCGGACCCTCAAAACCGGGTTTGTCAGGGTGAAGGAGGTGAAACCTTCTAATCAACCCCTTGGCATGGATGTCACTAGTGGGGACCAAGGACCTCTCCTCTGGACCGTAGCCCTTCCAATGCACCAAATATTGCATGGACCTTCTCACCAAACAGGAATCAAGGATACCCTGAACTTCGTACTCCAAGGCACCCTTGACCAAAACTGGAGGAGGGGACTGGACGGGATGAATTGGGGAGCGGTACATCTTGAGGAGGGATTTATGGAAAACATTTGGTATTTTAAAAGACTGAGGGTGCTTTAAACGAAAGGCCACCGGGTTAATTACCTCTAATATCTCGTAGGGACAAATAAACATGGGACCCAGTTTGGCAGATGGCACCTTCAGCTTAATGTTCTTGGTAGAGAGCCAAACTTTGTCCCCAACTCCTAGGTGCGGCCCCGTGGACCGCCGTTTATTTCAGATTAATGTTCTTGGTAGAGAGCCAAACTTTGTCCCCAACTCCTAGGTGCGGCCCCGTGGACCGCCGTTTATTTGCGGCCGAAGCCTGCCTGACCTGGGACCCTTTCAAGTTTGTGTTCACCTCCGACCAGATTGTCCTTAAGTGACGTATGGAATTCTCTACTCCCGGGAGTTCCGACATCTTGGCCGAAAATGAACCAAAACGTGGGTGCAAACCGTGATTGCAGAAGAACGGGGTGGTTTTGATAGATTCCTGGTATTGGTTATTTAGGGCGAATTCAGCTAACGGGAGATGTTCCACCCAATCGGACTGATGTTCCGAGATATAGCAGCGGAGATATTGCTCTAGAGCCTGTTTGGTGCGCTCAGTTTGACCATTGGTCTCAGGGTGGTAAGCAGAGGAGAAGGATAATTCAATGCCAATGCGTTTGCAGAATGCCCTCCAGAATTTAGAAACGAACTGGGTACCTCGGTCGGACACGATATTCACCGGAGCGCCATGCAGTCGTATTACATGAATAATAAACAACTTACTCAAAGTTTCAGAATTAGGTAGTCCAGACAGGGGAATGAAATGACATTGCTTACTGAACCTGTCCACCACCACCCAGATACATGTCTTCCCTTCTGAGGGCGGGAAGTCAGTAATGAAGTCCATGGAGATGTGGGTCCATGGACTCTATGGGGCGGGCAAGGACTGGAGCCAGCCGGCAGGCCGATTATGGGAGGACTTGGAGCGAGCACAGATTTCGCAAGCTAGTATGTAATCCTTACAGTCCTTAACTACCGTCGGCCACCAAAAATTCCTAGTCACTAGTCTGGTGGTATTATTGACACCAGGATGGCCTGCCAGGAGAGAGTCATGCGGCTCCTTCAGAACTTGTAGACGAAACGGGGCTGGAACAAACAATTTCTGGGTGGGGTGTCGACTCAGGGGCTGGTTCTGAGGACCTACGGATCTCCTCCAGAAGGTCCAGAGACACTGCCGACACAACAATCCCATTGGCCAGTATTGGAACTGGTTCCGAGTCCTCAGCTTGTGAGGGCAGAAACTTCGAGAGAGGGCATCGGCCCTTACATTTTTAGTCCCTGGACGAAATGTGATCACAAAGATAAATCTTGAGAAGAATAAAGCCCACCTAGCCTGCCTAGGATTAAGTCATTTAGCTGACTCCAAGTAGGTCAGGTTCTTGTGATCTGTGATTACTGTAATCTTGTGTTTAGCACCTTCGAGGAAGTGGCGCCATTCCTCGAAGGTCCATTTTATGGCCAATAATTCCCGATTCCCTATATCATAATTTTTTTTCAGTAGAAGAGAACTTTCGGGAAAAGAAGGCGCATGGACGGAGTTGAGTCAGGGACGCAGTGCCTTGGGAAAACACTGCCCCTACTCCAACTTCAGAGGCATCGACCTCTACCACAAACGGGCGGTCTAGATCAGGCTGGATTAATATCGGGTTGGCAGAAAAACAATCCTTTAAAAACAGAAAACGCCTGAAGTGCCTCAGGCTTCCAATTAACCATGTCTGCCCCCTTCCGGGTCAGGTCCATGAGCGGTTTGGCGATCTCCGAGAAGCCTTTGATAAATTTTCGGTAGTAATTTGCAAAGCCCAAAAACCGCTGCAGCGCTTTTACAGTTTTGGGTTGCACCCATTCACTAATGGGTCGGATCTTGGCAGGATCCATGTGGAATCCCTTAGCAGAAATCATGTACCCCAAAAATTGTACCTCCTCAGCCATAAAAACACTCTTTTCAAGCTTGGCAAATAGGGAATGTTCTCGAAGTCTCTAGAGCACAGTACGAACATGTTGCGCGAGTGTAAGAGCATCAGCGGAGTAGATCAAGATGTCATCTAAATAAACCACTACATATACCCCACAGATATCCCTGAAGATATCATTCACAAAGTTTTGGAACTCGGCAGGTGCATTACTTAGCCCGAATGGCATCACAAGGTACTCAAAATGACCAAGGGGCGTGTTAAACGCGGTTTTCCACTCATCTCCGTCTCTGATGCGGACAAGATTGTAAGCTCCCCGGAGATCAAGCTTAGTAAACCAATGGGCTCCCAGTAACTGATTAAAAAGATCAGGGATGAGTGGAAGCGGATACTGATTCTTTACAGTAATAGCGTTCAGGTCCCGATAATCAATGCAAGGTCTGAGTCCACCATCTTTTTTTTCTACAAATAAAAACCCAGCCCCTACAGGTGAGGTGGAGGGTCTAATAAAGCCTTTTTGTAGGCTGTCTGCTATGTAGTCATTCATGGCTACACGCTCTGGAGCAGAGAGGTTAAATATTCTCCCCTTAGGGAGACGGGAACCTGGGACCAAATCTATAGGACAATCGTACTCTCTATGAGGAGGTAATTTCTCAGACTCCACTATGGAAAAGACATCCTCAAAGTCTCTGAATGCATATAGTATAAAGGGTGTTTTAATTTTAACTTGATTTACTGACAGTGACATACAATTACTCTGACACTGTGAACTCCAGCGCACGATATCACCTAGATGCCAATCAATAATAGGATTATGCTGGTGCAACCATGGCATGCCTAACACAACTGGATGTGATAAATTGTGAATAACAAAAAATGACATCTGTTCGGTGTTTAATGTCCCCACTGACATAGTAATTTCTGCAGTGACAAATTCCACCCCACCCTGGATAATAGATGTACCATTAATTGCAGTGGTTTGAATAGGGGCCTTAAGCCTTAGCAGAGGTACACCAAGGCTCCTAGCAAACAAAAAATCCATAAGGTTGCCTGCAGAACCACAATCCACATAAGCCTTTACACACAGACGTTTCTTAGCAAACAAGAGAGAAATAGGTAACAAAAGTTTAGCCGCATTTGCGGGCAATACCTGAGCCCCCGGGCAGTTTTGACCAGAGCTGCCCAGGGGCCGATGTTCCAGGAATGTGGATTTCCAACACCCAGCATTTTCCTTGAAGTCTCCAGGCTGCAGCATGCTGGTATAGGAAGATGGGAGTGTTCCTTCAGGTTGTGCACTGCAGCAGGTGGTAGGGCAGGAGATTAGCTCAGGCAGGAGAAGTAGGGGAAAAAAAAAGTTCAGGAGAGCGCTTTTATATATGATAGACATATACACAAAAGCAGCTTATGTTGTGGCCGGATATAATGTGACGTCCGTCTGCGAGTCTGAGCTGCAGTAAGACAACACCCCGAGCAACCCTGATACCCTTTACCCCTATACAGGGATCTGGATTTATAGCAGAGCCCAGGTGGTGCTGTCTGAACAAGAGCAGTGGACCAGAGCAGGACGGTCGCCAGAGAGGTGTTCCAATACAGGACCAAAAACGTAGTGGGATCCGAGTCTAAAGCAGTCGGGCGGCAACGGTACAAAAACAGCAGACAGAAGCAGAAATCCAGGCCAAGGTCAGAGTCATAAACCAGGAGGGCGGCAGAAGTACAAAATCGTTAGGCAGAAGCAGAGTCAGAAATCCAGGCCAAGGTCAGAGTCATAAACCAGGAGGGAGGCAGAAGTACAAAATCGTTAGGCAGAAGCAGAATCAGAAATCCAGGCAGGTCAAAGTTAGTTGTAGCAATTCACACATTAGCACACAGGGGAACCAAGAATATATCCGGCGGCTTGCAAGACCAGTCCCAAGGTATTTGAGGGATCACGTCATCCCTCACAGGTTCCTGGACTGGTGATGTCATTAGGAGCGCCCCCAGGACCAGGCTAGATGGTGATGCAGTAACCCCCTGACGACTGACAGAGGGGCGGAGCCTGCGCAGGAGCCCCTTCTCTGTCACCACCATAACTCACGGTGCCTCCCAGTGGCAGAGGCAGGAACAGCCGTCCCCGAGTCTGACGGTGAAGTGGCGGTCCGGCGCCTCCTAGTGGCCATGACCGGAACAGCAGGCCCCGAATCTAACGGTGACGTGACAGACCGGCGCCTCCTAGTGGCTAAAGCCAGGACCATAGGCCATGAGTCTGACGGCAACGTAATAGAACCACGGCGCCTCCCAGTGGCCGAGGCAGGAACAGCCGTCCCCGAGTCAAACGGTGAAGTGGCAGTCCGGCGCCTCCTAGTGGCTGTGACCGGAACAGCAGGCCCCAAGTCTGACGGCGACGTGACATTGGGGTTATTTAGTATGGAAAATCGAAGGCTTAGGGGTGATCTTATTACAATGTATAAATATATGCGGGGACAGTACAAAGACCTTTCTAATGATCTTTTTACTCTTAGACCTGTGACGGGGACAAGGGGGCATCCTCTACGTCTGGAGGAAAGAAGGTTTAAGCATAATCACAGACGCGGATTCTTTACTGTAAGAACAGTGAGACTATGGAACTCTCTGCCATATGATGTTGTAATGAGTGATTCCCTACTAACATTTAAGAAGGGACTGGATGCCTTTCTTGAAAAGTATAATGTTACAGGTTATATACACTAGTTTCCTTGATATTGCGTTGATCCAGGGAGCTAGTCTGATTGTAGGTGGAGTCGGGAAGGAATTTTTTACCCCAATGTGAAGCTTACTGATTGCCATATGGGTTTTTTTTGCCTTCCTCTGGATCAACATGTTAGGGCAAGTTAGGATAGGATATGGGTTGAACTAGATGGACTTACAAGTCTCCCTTCAACCTTAATAATTAGGTTACTAATGTGATGGCTGGACCTGCTTCTCTTTGGTGCAACCATGTTAGGTGGTATTGGTGATGTTGCTACTCACAACTGCTTTTCCAGATTTGTGTTGGTTTGGAGCGCAGTCGACTCTTAGCGATCAATTTTGAAAAGAACTGGCAGCAGTAAGTTCTGACCACAGATGCATATTACACTGCAGGTCTTCTCACAGTGGGAAGTTCATAACTGGCAGTATATATATCACATAGAAGACACTGAGACTGCTCTATATATATCACATAGGAGACACTAGGGCTGCAGCATATACATCACAAAGGAGACATCGGGGCTGGAGCATATCCATTAAACATGTGATGCTGGGACTGAAGTATATGCATCACATAGGATACGCTGGGGCATATACATTGCAAGAGATACTGGGGCATTTACATCACAGGAGACAATGGGGCATATACATCACAGATTGGCCAGTGGGAATTTACATCACAGGTGGGGCTGGGGGCATATACATCACATGAGATCTTGGAGCACATACATAACAGCAGGGGTTGGGGCATATATATCAGAGGAAATGCTGGGGGCATATGCATCACAGGAGACGCTGGGGTATACACATTACAGAAGCGCTTAAGGGCATATACAGTCTTGACCAAAAGTGTTGGCACCCTTGAAATTGTTCCAAAAAATAAAGTATTTCTCTAAGAACATGATTGCAATTACACATGTTTTGTTATACACGTTTATTTTCTTTGTTTTATTGGAACAACACATAAAAAACAGAGAAAAGGTCCTCTATCCACGGTGTGCAACATAATCAAGACGTTTACAACCCATTGCACTGTAGCTAATGTCCTTAGATGTGGATGGAAGAGAAAAATTTGTTGAAATGTTGCAACGCAGGATAGTACAGGTGGTGGATAAGCAGCTCCAATTAGGGTTCCAAAGAAATTTAAGCTGCCCTGCAGGTTCAGGGTGCATCAGTGTCAGCCCGAGCTATCCATCGATACTTGAATGAAAGGATTCACTATGGCAGAAGACCCAGGAGGCCCCTACTGCTGACCCAGAGGCATAAAAATGCTAGACTGTAGTTTGCCAAAATGTACGAGAGTAGACCAAAATCCTTTTGGGAAAGCATCTTGTGGACAGATGAGACCAGACCAAGATAAAGCTTTGTGTGAAAGCACATCATTCTACTATTTACCAAAAACTGAATGAGGCCTACAAAAAAAAGAACTCAGTACCTACAGTCAAATATGTTTTGCTGCCTCTGGCACTGGTTGACTTGACTGTGTGCTAGGCATTATGAATTCTGAAGATTACCAAAGGATTTTGTGTCGCAATGTAGTGCTCAGTGTCATAAAGCTGATTTCAGCCCTAGCCCATGGGTCCAGCAGGACAACGACCCAAAATAAACTTCAAGAAGCAGTGCACCCAGAAATTGATGGAATCAAAGCGCTGGAGAGTTATGAATTATCCAGCAATAAGTCAGGATCTAAATCCCATTGAACATCTGTGGAGAGATTTTAAAATTGCTGTTGGGAGAAGGTACCCTTCAAATATGAGAGACCTGGAGCTGTTTGCAAAAGAAGAGTGGTCCAAAATTCCAGTTCAGAGGTGTAAGAAGCTTGTTGATGGTTATAGGAAACAATTGTTTGCAGTTATTTATTCCAGGGTATGAAACCAAATATTAAGTTGAGGGTAGAAATAATTTTGTCCTGTCCAATTTTGGAGGAGACACAGGAGACATTGAGGCATATACATTACAGGAGGGGCTAGTCATAAACATCACGGGGGGGGCATATTCAACACAGGAGATGCTGAGGCATATACATTACAGGAGGGGTTGGGGACAAATATTTTTCACAGGAGCATATATGCAACAAGGTGGTACGGGGAGGTAGTCGCGGGTGAGTCTACTGCAGCAGAGTCAGTCACACCCCGGGCCCCTTGCATATAAAATGACAGTTCTGATCCCAGCACCGGGTCACAGTGGGTTACCTCAGTTCTGCGGTGTTCTCCATGATGGGACGGCATCATCTGGATGAACCACACTTCACACTATATAGGGCTCAACAGTGGTAACTTGTATTTTAATAATGAGGATGTAGAAAGAAACAAGAGACATAGAATTTCTGCTCTGTCCCTAGTCACAGCCACGGCTGCAGCAGCAGAGTCCAAAACTCCCAGGAGATGCCAGAACACATACTGTACATCACAGAAGATGCTGGGGTATAAACATTATAGGAGAGGATGGGGGCATATACATCACAGGAGACACCAGGGCATATACATTACAGGGAGGGTGGGGACACATACATCACACATACATCACAGGAGACGCTAGGGCATATATATCACAGGAGGGACTGGGAGCATATACATTACAGGAGGGGCTGGGGGCACATACATCACAGGAGACACTGGGGCATATATATCACAGGAGGGACTGGGAGCATATACACTACAGGAGGGGCTGGGTCACATACATCACAGGAGACTATAGAGCACATACATTACAGGGGGGGCTGAGGGCATATTCATCACATGAGGGGCTGGGGGCATATACATCACAGGAGACACTGGGGCATATACTTTACAGGACAGGCTGGGGGCATAAACATCACAGGAGAGGCTGGGGGCATATACAACACAAAAGGGGCAGGAAGCATATACATCACAAGCTGCCGTTTTTGTTATTGTCGGTGGGATTTGAGCGCAGAGCACATAAGAGTGGCATACCCTCCTTGTGGGTCAAGTCAGCAGAGCCTACTGAAACAGACTAAGGGGCCTTTTTAAATGCTTAGGAAGCCTTTGCAGGTCTTTATGTTAATTATTCTAATTTATTGAGATAATGACTTTTGGATTTTCATTGGCTGTAAGCTATAATAATCAACTTTAACAGAAATAATCACTTGAAATAGATCACTCTGTTTGTAATGACTATATAATATAGGAGTTTCACTTTTTGTATTGAAGAACTGAAATAAATTAACTTTTTGATGATATTGTAATTTTGTGACAAGCAACTGTATAAGTATTGGATGTGATTAGTCTTTATCCTGATATTCTGTGGACTATTGATCTTCCTCTTTTAGGGTTTTTTCAGATGTTTATAGAATAGAATCATAGAATGTTAGAGTTGGAAGGGACCTCCGGGATCATCGTGTCCAACCCCCTGCTCAATGCAGGATTCACTAAACCATCTCAGACAGATGTCTGTCCAGCCTCTGCTTGAAGACTTTCATGGAAGGAGAACTCACTACCTCTCGCAGCAGCCTGTTCCGCTCATTGATCACCCTCACTGTCAAAAAGTTTATAGAATCATGTCCGTGAAAATTAGTCTGATGTCGAGTCGCAATGCACAGGTTGGCCACACATCTCCTGATCTGAGTGTGATACCTTCATAGAAATATAGTAAGCTATAACATTTGGGTGAGGAGAAGTATGGTCAACCCGTGTATTCCGACCCAACATCATAACAATTATCACGAACATCTGAAACAGCCCTTGTGCTTTTTCTCCTTATTAGACCTTATAATATGTACATACGTGACTGTTTAAAATTTTTTCAATAAAAACTATTTATTTTAAACATATTCTGCTGGTTTGTGGCTACTCGAGCAATTGTTTATTTTGGTAAAGAGTAATTAAAAGTGTATCAGCCTGGGGACATCCGTGAAAATTACAGTAAAAACTTGTGATGTAAAATAATAAATTATATTGTGGTACCGTGTAAACACTTGTGAGTTTTCTGATGAAATAGTAAATACCGAAAGAAATGAATATCCACTATTTTGTTCAAAAATAGATCCTGATTCACACGAAAAAAAATAATAAACATACCACGCCTGGAAGAAGAAACACAAACTGTGTATCATATGTCATCACGTAGGCATGTTTATGAATGTCAGCAAGGTTATATGAGTGGATTACTACTTCAAAGATGAAACAGGCATTAGTTTCCTGTCTACTTGGCTGGAATCTCTTTCAGACTCCTTTAACCTCTTAACCCCCAAGGGTGGTTTGCAAGTTAATGACCGGGCCAATTTTTATAATTCTGACCACTGTCCATTTATGAGGTAATAACTCTTGAACGCTTCCATGGATCCCGGTGATTCTGACACTGTTTTCTCGTGACATATTGTACTTCATAGTAGTGGTAAAATTTCATTCATATAACTTGCGTTTATTGGTGAAAAAAATGGAAATTTGGCGAAAATTTCACAATTTTCCAACTTTGAATTTTTATGTCCTTAAATCACAGAGATATGGTACACAAAATACTGAATAAGTAACATTTCCCACATGTTTACTTTACATCAGCACAATTGAGAACCCAAATTTTTTTTTGTTAGGAAGTTATAAGGGTTAAAAGTTAACCAGCGATTTCTCATTTTTACAACACCATTTTATTTTTAGGGACCACATCACATTTGAAGTCACTTTGAGGGGTCTATATAATAGAAAATACTCAAAAGTGGCACCATTCTAAAAACTGCACCCCTCAAGGTGCTCAAAACCAGATTCAAGAAGTTTATTAACCCTTCAGGTGCTTCACAGGAATTTTTTTAATATTTAAAAAAAATGAACATTTAACTTTTTTCACAAAAAAAATTACTTCAGGTCCAATTTTTTTATTTTACCAAGGGTAACAGGAGAAATTGGACTGCAAAAGTTATTGTGCAATTTGTCCTGAGTACGCTGATACCTGATATGTGGGGGGAACCACTGTTTCGGTGCATGGCAGAGCTCAGAAGGGAAGGAGCGCCGTTTGACTTTTTCACTGCATAATTGGCTGGAATTCAGATGCCATGTCACATTTGGAGAGTCCCTGATGTGCCAAAACGGTGGAAACCACCCACAAATGACACCATTTTGGAAACTAGACACCCCCCAAGGAATTTATCTAGATGTGTGATGAGAACTTTGAACCCCCAAGGGCGTCACAGAAATTTATAACGTACAGCCGTACAATTAAAAAATCATATTTTTCCACAAACATGATATTTTAGTCACCAATTTTTTTATTTTCCCAAGGGTAAAAGGAGAAATTGGACCACAAAAGTTGTTGTGCAATTTGTCCTGAGTACGCTGATACCCCATATGTGGGAGAAAACTAATGTATGGGCACACGTCGAGGCTTGGAACATTCCCTATGCAGGTTCCGCATCGGGCGCGCAACAGGAACCTAAAAACCCTAGCGATAGGGAATAGGGAAGTGGAGACCTCCTGAGCTCCCCTGAGCCAGTGTCCCTGCACTCCTAACATTCCCTATGCCGGTTCCGCACCGGGCGCGCAACAGGAACCTAAAAACCCTAGCTCGCCCTGACCTAGACCCTCACTAGGGAATTGGTCGGTGCGGAAACTAATCCCACCACTGCACTAAAACACACATGAGGAAAGATGACAAAACAGGGGAAACACCACTTAGCTTTGCTCTGTTGCCTACGCTCCTAGCAACAGAGCCCACCACCTGCGGGCATCTTCTCCTCCATCCGGATCCATCATCATAACTGGATCCTTCACCATAGTGCAGCCTTGGAGCAGAGTCCACCACCAGTTGCAGCTGTCCAGTAACAGAGTCCCAAAGATGAGTTCAGCTCCTGCCCAAAAAGTCCAGCATGCTTGAGTCCAGCTCTCAGCAACAAAGTCCCGCATGCTGAGTGCAACTCTCTCCATAATCGTCACTCCACCAAGCCATGCAAGCACTTCCCGCAAACACCATAATCTGTGACCACCTAGCTGCCACTCGTCCCCTCTGGCTGGGCTGCGCAGAACTCATGTTCAGCTCCTTCTTTCACCCAGGCCTCCTTGTGAATGACTAACACACAATCAATATCACCAACAGTGATTGAACCCACCTGGCTCCCTTTTATAGAGCCTAACACCTGATTTGCAATTGCGTGCACATTAACCCTAAAACTAAGGTGCGATACCACTCACCACCACCGGGGCAACTTAGAATGAACGACACCACGTGTAATAATTCTAATGGCCACCTGGGGCAATCAACCCACTTTGGCACCTAGCCAAAGGGAAAAAAGTTCACTTTGTCCATTTAACTTGTCAGATCCAGCCTGGATCATGACAGTACCCCCTCCTTAATGAGGGGCCTCTGGACCCTCAAGACCACTCCTCATTAGGGAAACACCTACAGCGGGGACGCCCAGATCCTGAGTTCACCCCACCACTACCTGACACTTCAGGTTAATGACAAACGCACCGCTGGTACTGGCAATATGTGTTCTTTTTGGAGGCACCACTCATCTCCACAGCACCGAACTGGGGAACGAGTTTATGTATGTGTATGTTTGCTATGAGCTGATCAGACTCCACAACACACTTCCACAAGATATTTTTTTGCGGCCACCCATACATGCTCGTTCACACACAGGTCCGGACCTGAACGATTATTGCCACACATTCGTTTGTCATATTTTGGTGAACTCATTCTGGACTCGACAACAGAGGCGTCCCCCTGCTGTCACCACACTCACACCCCCGCTATTCACCAAGGGACACCACCCTCCAACCCCTTCACCATGAGGTCTGCGCCTCCCAGGGTTGGTTAATGGCGAGGGTTGAGATTTGTCCCTACTCCCCCGCAGCGCACCTGCTGCTCACACCTGGAGGTGAAGGGACCGGGATATGGAGGAAATATACACTTGCTGGTCGCCTCCACACGACCAGGTGGGGCGGCTTCTTCGGTGGTATTTGAAGATTTGGCGTAAGCCCCGCGGACTATCACACCAGTCTGCTCACTACAGGGACGTACCCCTTCACCTCGGGGAACCCCAGACAGCACCATGGGGACACCAATTCCACCCACCTGTCTGGTTACGTCCGCCTGTATGAACAAGTCCCGCTCCCCAGCAGCAACTCTAGGGGGCACTTTGCCAGAGCCGCAGGAATATGGAGGAAAAATACACTTGCTGGTCTCCTCCACAAGACCAGGAGAGTCGGCTTCTTCGGTGGTATTGAAGATTTGGCGTGAGCCCCGCGGACTATACACCAGTCTGCTCACTACAGGGACGTACCCCTTCACCTCAGGGAACCCCAGACAGCACCATGGGGATCACCAACTCCACCCACCAGACCCTGATAACTGCTGCTGCAGCGGCTCTAAACACCTTGCCGCTCCCCACTCACCTCAGTGAGGCCCGGCAGCAATTACTCAGCGGTCTCCACATGGCCAAAGCTCACCAGAGAAAAAAAAAATGTATGGGTTGGTGATAATGTCACAGTCACGTGTGTGTCTTGACGCAGCGACTACCGCAAGGCGAACCCATGTGACGCACATGACCCTGGATACACCGCCTCCAGTGGGGCGAATTTAAATAATAAACACATGCAGCTGGATACACCGCCTCCAACTGGCGAATTTAGACATTTCATGTATATACAAGTCTGGAAACCCCGCCTCCAGTAAGGCAAATTTAAACAATAAGGGAAACCTGGGAAACATTAACAATGGTGGGCCCTGCGATAGGGAATAGGGAAGTGGAGACCTCCTGAGCTCCCCTGAGCCAGTGTCCCTGCACTCCTAACGTTCCCTATGCCAGTTCCACACCGGGCGCGCAACAGGAACCTAAAAACCCTAGCTCACCCTGACCTAAACCCTCACTAGGGAATTGGTCGGTGCGGAAACTAATCCCACCACTGCACTAAAACACACATGAGGAAAGATGACAAAACAGGGGAAACACCACTTAGCTTTGCTCTGTTGTGTGCGCTCCTAGCAACAGAGCCCACCACCTGCGGGCATCTTCTCCTCCACCCGCATCCATCACCATAACTGGATCCTTCACCATAGTGCAGCCTTGGAGCAGAGTCCACCACCAGTTGCAGCTGTTCAGTAACAGAGTCCCAAAGATGAGTTCAGCTCCTGCCCAAAAAGTCCAGCATGCTTGAGTCCAGCTCTCAGCAACAAAGTCCCGCATGCTGAGTGCAACTCTCTCCATAATCGTCACTCCACCAAGCCATGCAAGCACTTCCCGCAAACACCATAATCTGTGACTCCACCACGCCATGCCAGCCCTTCTTGCAGACCACCTAGCTGCCACTCGTCCCCTCTGGCTGGGCTGCGCAGGACTCATGTTCAGCTCCTTCTTTCACCCAGGCCTCCTTGTGAATGACTAACACACAATCAATATCACCAACAGTGATTGAATCCACCTGGCTCCCTTTTATAGAGCCTAACACCTGATTTGTAATTGCGTGTACATTAACCCTAAAACTAAGGTGCGATACCACTCACCACCACCAGGGCAACTTAGAATGAACGACACCACGTGTAATAATTCTAAGGCCACCGGGGGCAATCAGCCCACTTTAGCACCTAGCCAAAGGAAAAAAAAGTTCACTTTGTCCATTTAACTTGTCAGATCCAGCCTGGATCATGACAACTTTTTTATTTTTTCGCTGATGATGCTGTGTGGTGGCTCGTTTTTTGCGGGACAAGATGACATTTGGTTATTTATATGTCTTTTTGATCACGTGTTATTGCACTTTTTGTTCGGCGGTATGATGATAAAGCATTTTTTTGCTTTGTTTTTTATTTTTTAAGGGGTTCACTAAAGGGGTTAACTAGTGAGACAGTTTTATAGGGCGGGTCGTTACGGACGCGGCGATACTAAATATGTGCATTTTTATTTTTTTTTTTCTTATTTCCAAAAAATGAATTTATTAGGGATTTATTTATTTTGTGATTTTTTTTTGTAAATTATTTTTACACTTTTTTTTTTACTTTATTACTTTGTCCCAGGGGACAAATTTGACAGGTGCTGCACAGGCTTCCTCACTGCCTGCTTTCAGCAGGCAGTAAGGAAGCCGCCTCCCTACAGGACCCCGTGGCCATCTTGGATCCGGGGGCCTGCAGAGAAGGAGACCGTCGGAGCAGCGCAGCACATTGCACTGCTCCGGTGGTCTCAGGGAAGCATGGAGAGAGCCCTCTCCCTGTCGATGCTTCTCTAATCCTCCGGTACACTGCGATCATGTTTGATCGCAGTGTGCCAGGGGTTAACGTGCGGGGGGCTGTCCGTGACCGACCCTGACACTTAATGCCGGATATCATAGTGCCGGGGGCGCTGCTGATCGCGATGACGTACTATTTCGTCCCCGGTCATAGGGGCCCGGGTACCGTGGATGGGATAGTACGTCAGATAGGGGTTAAATGAACACACAGGGACCGATTTATTAAATGGAACCTGATAGTGGATACATGATGCCCGATCCACAGATAGCAAGTATAACGCACTGGCTGTATGATTTCAGCTATGTATGTTTAGCTCTGAAATGCTGTAGCATTTCAGAGAAAAAAAATTAAAATCTGTCAGGACTGAGCCACTCAGGTGACTAATTGGAGAGGTAGGTCCCCGACGGTTTCTCCCACCCGATGCCAATGACTGAAGGAGCATGAGACCAGACCTGTTCATTACAATACTCAATTACAAAAATACTTTACAGGAGAAAGCTGGTTTTCATTCGGAGGAAGCTGATAAACACGTCTGGTGACATGCTCCTTCATCAGCGGCGATATTATGGACAGACGTTCTATACAGTATGTAATGAAGGAGGCAAGAACAGTTTAGGAGGAGAACCTGTAATACTTTTATATAAGTAAGTGCCACAAAATTGTAAAATCTAGAGAAGGACAGAGATCACCTGACTTGGAAAATTGGAAAGGTATCCACACAGTAAAGCTTGAAAGGAGTTTTTGTGGAAGTTTCTCGAGCCAAGCACACAATGCAGAGGAGATACAGGGTTATCATGATTCACAACAATTGCATAGGGGTGGATCTACAGTACCCGGCAAGTGGGGGTGCGGGATGTCATTTCCTCCCCCACTCATCCACTCCCACAGATTTGACATGGATAACCTATCCTGAGCATAGCTCATCAAAATAAAGGCAATGGAACAACCCTCTAAGAGAATGTAGAAAACCCATTATTGCACCAGCCATTGACTGATGTCATAATTAATATTGGATTATACTTTTTCCCTAGTGTTTTCTCAGTGGTGAGTTATCTGAGTCAGGGTAACCTTTGTTTCTTTTGGATCCACTATTATGTGTGACTCAAAGAACTGCTAAAAAAAACATATCTGTGCAGAGAAGACTAAAGGGGCATTTACACTGGCTGACTATTGTGAATAATAGGAATGATCATGTATAAAGAGGCTGCCAATCACTCGATAAACAAGCTTGCTTAACCCCTTAGAGACCGAGCCAATTTTGACCTTTTTAAGTAAAAGAGCCAGCCGTCCATCATGCCTCTGTCATGTGTCTTGGCGTCGCCTCCTCCTGTGTAGTATGCCTGTGTTGTGACAACTCTAGCTGCAGCTTCCCCCATCCCCCTCCTCCTCTTTCTTTTTCCTCTCTCGGCACACAAGCAGGTCACTGGCAGGTCAGTTCATCAGACTCTGTGTGCTCGTGCTGAGGGAGGAAAAAGAAAGAGGAGGGGGGATGGGGGAAGCTGCAGCTAGAGTTATCATGGCACAGGCATACTACACAGGAAGAGGTGGCACCCAGACACAACAGGGACATGATGGACGGCTGGCAGACGGCTGATACAGAGGAACACACCATACCTATGGGACGCATTACAGGTATGAGGACCTATTTATAAAAGTCAAAATTTCTGTGTTACTAGGGGTCAGAAACAGAAGAGCCACCTTCACAGAATGCAGCCGTAGTGCTGCTGAAGGTGGCTCTTTTACTTAAAAATGCCCTGGGGGGGGTGCCAAGTTCCCTTTAATAACCAGGCCAATTTTTTACAATTCTGACCACTGTCACTTTATGAGATTATAGCTCTGGAACGTTTCAACGAATTTCACTGATTCTGAGTATGTTTTTTCATGACATATTGTGGTTTATTAACCTTTCAGGTGCTTCACAAGAACTAAAGCAATGTGGAAGGAAAAAATGAACATTTTAACTTTTTTTCACAAAAAATCTACTTTGGAATCAAACGTTTTTATTTTCACAAGGGCATCAGGAGAAAATGTACCACAAAATTTGTGGTACATTTTCCCCGTATGAGGGGGAAAAGCCACTGTTTGGTGCATGGCAGGGCTCAGAAGGGAGGGAGCACCATTTGACTTTTTGAATGCAAAATTGGCTGGAATGAATGATGAGCGACATGTCGCCTTTGGAGACCCCCTGATGTGCCTAAACAGCGGAAACCCTCCAAATTCTAACTCCAACCCTAACACAGCTCTAACTCCAAAACACCCCTAACCCTAATCCCAACCCTAACCACAATCATAACCCCAAAACAACTCTAACTCTAACCACAACCCTAACCCCAAAAACACCCTAACCTCAACACTACCCTAATCCCAACATCAAAAATGTAACCCCAACCGTAACCCCAGCACAACCGTAACCCCAACACAACCCTGACCCTAGCCCCAACCATAACCCTAGCCCCAACCCTAACCTAACCCTAACCCCAAACTAACCCTAGCCCAACCCTAACCATAGCGCTAACCCATCCCTAACCATAGCCCCAACCCTAACCCAACCCTAACTATAGCTCTAACCTCAACCTTAACCCTATCCCCAACCCTAACACTAATGCAAAGAATGGAAAAAAATACATTTTATTTGATTTTTTTTATCTAACTAAGGGGCTGACAAAGGGGGGTTTGTTATACTATTTTTTTTTATTTTGATCACTGTGATAGGGCCTATCACAGTGATCAAAATGAATCAATAGGAAAAATCTCTGGGGATGGCAGAGGTACCGATGGGGCTCAAGGGACCCCATTTCTCTCTCCTTTGATATTCTAGATCATACAGGTGCATCTCACAAAATTAGAATATCATCAAAAAGTTATTTTATTTCAGTTCTTCAATTCAAAAAGTGAATCTCATATATTCTATAAAGTCATTACAAACAAGAGTGATCTTTTTCAAGTGTTTATTTCTGTTAATGTTGATTATTATGGCTTACAGCCAATGAAAACCCAAAAGTCATTATCTCAGTAAATTAGAATACTTTATAACACCAGCTTGAAAAATGATTATAAAATTCGAAATGTTGGCCTACTGAAATGTATGTTCAGTAAATGCACTCAATACTTGGTTGAGGCTTCTTTTGCATCAATTACTGCATCAATGCAGCGTGTCATGGAGGCGATCAGCCTGTGGCACTGCTGAGGGGTTATGGAAGCCCAGGTTGCTTGGATATCAGCCTTCAGCTTGTCTGCATTGTTGGATCTGGTGTCTCTCATCTTCCTCTTGACAATACTCCATAGATTCTCTATGGGGTTAAAGTCAGGCGAGTTTGCTGGCCAATCAAGCACAGCGATACTGTTGTTTTTAAACCAGGTATTGGTACTTTTGGCAGTGTGGACAGGTGCCAAGTCCTGCTGGAGAATGAAAGTTCCATCTCCAAAAAGCTTGTCGACAGAGGGAAGCATGAAATACTCTAAAATTTCCTGGTAGACGGCTGCACTAACTTTGGTCTTGATAAAACACAGTGGACCTACACCAGCAGATGACATGGCTCCTCAAACCATCATTGATTGTGCAAACTTCACACTAGACCTAAAGCAGCATGGATTGTAGCTTCTCCACTCTTCTTCCACACTCTGGGACCTTGATTTCCAAATGAAATGCAAAATTTACTTTCATCTGAAAACAATCCCTTGGACTACTGAGCATAAGTATCCATACATAGTGTGTTCTATTCAATGAGAACTGATACATCCCCCCTGTATATGATAACAGTTTCTAGGCTGTTGTCAGGGGGTCACGCCTATCTTGTTTTATTCAATGGGGTACATTACTTTCACTTGGAAAGCCGAATATCAATTTATGATAACTTCTTCAGAATTCAGCTATTTTGTGTCTTAAGGGCATAGGATTATTTTTGTTCTGTTTACTGTGTTCATAGATTTCATAGATACCTCAGTGGTGGCTCAGTGGATAACCCTGCAGCCTTGCAGTGCTGGAGTCCTGGGTTCAAATCCCACCAAGGACAACATCTGCAAGGAGTTTGTATGTTCTCCCCGTGTTTGCGTGGGTTTCCTCCGGGTACTCTGGTTTCCTCCAACATTCCGAAGACATACTGATAGGGAAATTAGATTGTGAGCCCCATCGGGGACAACGATGATAATGTGTGCAAATTGTAAAGCGCTGCGGATTATGTTAGCGCTATATAAATATTTATTATTTCATTTCTCCATCGATGAAGTCATTTTGGAGGGAAGAAAAATGGAGCGAAAAAGCAATCCTGCAAATTTTTCATTTTTGTTTTTTTTTTTTGCACTTTTTTAACAGTGTTTACTCTGCTATAAAATTCAATTCTATGCTATGACTCACCTGTACAATTGCAATAATAACACATTTGTACATTTTTTTCATTTTCATGTTTTGCCACTTTTGGTAAAAAAAATATGATGAAGAATAAAACAAAAAACAACATTTGTTTTTGTGTTGTCATTTTCTGACAGCCGTAAGCTATTAACATAAGTCTTGTAGAGACTTGTTTTTGTTGTTTTTTTGCAGGATGAGTACCATAGATATTTTCATTGTTACCATTTAAGGGAGTTTAGAATGTTTGATATGGATTTTTAGTCATTTGCTTTGGCTGGTGGATTAACAAATGACTGCAATTTAGGCTTTTGTATGGCTTAATAATGCACTAAGATTTTCCTGACAACACATCAACAACCACTGATTCGGTTGCAGGTGGACTGATGGACTGACATTGGGAGAACCCTCTGTCTACCTAAGGGTTTGATCTGCATTATCACTGATTCCCACAGTCTCAGCAAGACCGTAAGATCCCAGCTATGTGTATCCTTCAAGCTCTTGAAGTGCAACTCACAGGTACAGTGAAATTATTGCTGACCACCCAACTACCAGAATATGGGTCCCAAGTCCTCTTTTATATGCATTACATGGAGTCAAGAAGGCATTCTATTGATTGTCTATGAGCCTGAGGAAAATAGCATAGTATAGCATCAGCTATCTCCATTAATCCCCACATAGACAAAACTACTTTAAAATATTCTATTGGGGCAATTCAAAATATTTGGGAAGGACAGCGCCTCTTCTACATCTCATCTTTCAGCCAAAGTATAGAGCGTCTCTCTCTTTGGAGGGCTCAGAACATCCATATATTGAATAGGCAACAACACACTGATTCCATTGAAAACTGAAACGCATCTTTTCCCCCACTGTGGTGCTGCAGGTAAATTCAACAGTTGCGTCCTCCACAGCTTATACCTCATACCCGGAGGTCACAGAAGCAAGACACTGGATGATCAGCTATAGCAGAAGATCCTTCTAACAAAAAAGGATTGCCCAAAGCAGACAACCCCTTTAAGGATGTTTAGATGTTTCCACGCAGAATCTTATGACGTCTGACGTCATATAGAGATGACAGATTGTCTACAATTATATATAATACTGTATATTTAAGTTCAGGTTTTAGATTAAGTCAACATAACTGAGGTTTTTCAAAGCACATTTTAAGTGACGGGTCAAAAATCTGTATCTATAACAGGCAACACATTAGAGGTTCTTATGTTACAACTAAGTGTAGTAAGTATCCAATCCAAAGTATAAATATACTACATAAGTGTGCATTGTGTAAGTGCTCTTATGTGGTCTTAAAAGTTTTCTTTTTACTAGGTGGAGTCGCCATTTAACAATTCTTAGTAAAGGCTCGTCATGGGTGTAACAAAATGTATGTTTTTCCTGTACTTATTTAATAAGCCAGGAGTGGTTGTCTTTTACTTATTACACTAAGAGGTTTAGGATGCTGCAAGGCAAACTCCAGAAAAGTAAGTCATTTTAGTGAATCTAGTCTCCGTAATAACAACATACATTATGCATGTACCTTGAGAAATGCATAAGTAATAAATCTCACTTGTCAAAAAAAGATATTCACTGGCAAAAAAAAAAAAAAAAAAACTAACTCTCATTAAAATGTGTCTGCAAGAGAAAGTCTGCTTCTGGATAATCAGCTCCAGCAAGTGCAACCGATAACTTGTCCACATTGCCCTTTTCTTCCCAAAGTGCTTCACTATTTAGTCTTTACCCTCATAGCTATCATGGTATGTTACAGTGATGGACAGAACTTTGTCAGAAAGATCAACTATTCTTCACCTTTGCATGGTAGTATGTGCATAAAATTGCCAAGGGCTGCATAGGCTCGGAGTAGCGATCAGTACAGCAGGACTATGCAAAGTCACGGGGTCCTAATACATAAGGGGCTCATCACTTGCAAAAAGTTTGTCGATTTAAGTAGCTAGTGAAGACAAAATGATCTCTTATATAGGTCAAGTGCTCGTTTTGTCTCTGTTTTATAATTATGTCCGTTATTCTCAACTCTTGAAAGCGGCCACGTGTGTTCTGCTTTTGTTTTCTAACAAAGGTTTCCCAACAAACACATGTATCAAAAGTAAGGCAAAAGAAAGTGGAAGAGTTGTCGTGAGCAATCAAACTTCTGTTTTCACTTTTCAAAGTAAAAAAAAAAAACCCCTAGAGATTGAAAGTTGGATCAGATTTGTTCCAATGGGCACCTCAGCCGATCATCGATCAGTTTTCATCAATCTCCTACATGTCTGTCAGCAGTTTTCTTTTAATGAGCTGGGGAAAGAGGAATCCTCTCTTTTAAAGTATTTGCTTCCATACCTAATAATTATTAGTTACACCCTTCTTGGTACATTTAATGAAATATGGATGCCAGAAACCAAAACTAACAACCCTTGTCATATTACAAATGCAGCCAATAAAATATGCTGTCTTCATCAGATAATAAAATGATTACAATTTAAACTTCCATGCAAAACAGTTTTTATTTGATAGCTCTATTGCATCATTTTACAAATCAGCAACACAATCACAGTGTAAGCGCACAAGGCAATGTTTGATCTGTAAGTAAAGGTGCTTGCGGCAACAGGTCCCAGCCCATGAACCCAAAGTATTCCAGAAAACGTAGAATCGCTGATGCAAAGTTAAAATGTTATTCACCAAACAATATAATGTTTCGACTGCCTAACATGGGTCTTTTTCAAGCAAATCACATTAGTACATCATGTGATAAAAAAGGGATCAACATAATTCAATAAACCAATGGTTGATATATAAACAGGACCATGCAGGAATGCATAAATTAAATTAATCAACATAAATTACGCTGATTCCTGAATAACCCAAAAGGGGTTAAATCGTGACCCGTTCTTTTGACCCACCATTATGCCGAGCTTTAACATTTTAGCTTGGATTGTAATCTCTTTTTAAAGCAGATATGTTACTAGATATTACTTGACAAAGCAAATGAGGATGCGAAAAAGATCAGTTGTGTTCATCCTCTTGCTATTTGTACCGGTCTGCACAGCACAGTGAATTAATATAAAAGGAATCTGCTTGGATTGGGTGAGTATCATGGAATTGTTTTTCACATTGGACAATACTAACTGAATATATGATTATATAGGTAATTTAGACCTTATAGTGCTGGTGTATTTACTAAGGACATTTCTGTACATTAAGGGTGTGTGTACACGTTGCGGATTCTGCTGTGGATTTTTCCGCGCAGATTTGTCTAAATCCGCAGGTAAATCCACAGGTCAAAAGACCTGCAGTTTATCTGCGGATTTAGTGCGGATTAGCCTGCGGTTTTCCCCTGCGGTTTGACACCTGTCATGGAGCAGGTGCCAACTGCTGCGGAATCCGCATAAAGAAGTGACATGCTGCGGATTTAAAAAAAAAAAAATCTGCAACGTGTGCACAGCGTTTTTTATTTTTCATAGACTTATATGGTACTTTACAACACAGCAGAAACTGCTGCGGATTTGCAGGGCCAAATCCGCTGCGGATCCGCAGCAGAATCCGCAACATGCGCACACACCCTTAGGGCTCAGGGTGTGTGCACATGTTGCGGATTCTGCTGCGGATTTTTCTGCACAGATTTCTATAAATCCGCTGGTAAATCTGCAGGTCAAAAGACCTGGGGTTTTTCTGCAGATTTAGTGCGGATTAGCCTGCGGTTTGACACCTGTCATGGAGCAGGTGCCAAACTGCTGCGGAATCCGCACAAAGAAGTGACATGCTGCTGATTTAAAACCTCAGCAAATCCATGCGGAAAAATCTGAATTGTGTGCACTGCGTTTTTCACTTTGCATAGACTTATATGCTACTGTACAACACAGCAGAAACTGCTCATACTCACTTGCGAGAGACTCGCACGATTCTCGTGTGAGTCTCTCGCATGAAAACCTGGCACTGCGGCCGGCACTCGGACCAGAGCGTGCAGCTGCATAGAAATACATGTAGCCACACACTCCGGTCCGAGTGCCGGCGGCAGTGCCAGGATTTCATGCGAAAGACTAGCACGAGAATCGTGCGAGTCTCTCGCTAGTGAGTATGAGCCCTTAAGCCCCCCGTCACACATAGTGTTCTCGCTAGCGAGATCGCTGCTGAGTCACAAGTTTTGTGATGCAACAGCGATCTCACCAGCGAGATCGCTGTGTGTGACACCAGCGACCGGCCCCCCTGCTGGGTATCGCTGATCGTCCTGGAATGGCCAGGACATTTTTTTGATCGCTGGTCTCCCGCTGGCCAGCACGCATCGCTGCGTGTGGCAGGCAGGAGACCAGCGATCAGTGAGCTGGCACTGGTAACTAAGCGCGCTGGTGCAGGGAGCTGGTAACCAAGGTACACATCGGGTTTCTAAGTGCTGCGCGCCGTGTACCTTGGTTACCAGCTCCCTGCACCAGCGCGCTGGTAACTAAGGAACACAGTGGGTAACTAAGCGCTTGTTACCCACGTGTCGCTGGTGCTGATCGCTGGTGAAGCTGCCTGTTTGGCAGCTCACCAGTGATCATGTAGCAACACACCATCGATCCTGACAAGGTCATATCGTTGTTGGGATCACTGTTGCGTCGCTATGTGTGACGGGGCCCTTAGTCTGTTTGACAGCTCCTCAGCGGTCTTCCTCACCGCTGAAGCTAAGATCTCAAGCTGCAGCATATTTTCTTTCATCCAACAGAATAGGGACAATTATGCTAATCACACTCTGATTGGACATGTGCATGGCCCCATAGAATAACTTTGGTCCGAGTGCAATCCGATGTTTTATCGGGTCGCACTCATACCAAAAATATGGTTGTGTGCAAAAGCCCTAAGATCGAGCTGGTGGAGACTGGATACACTTGGACTATATTGGAATTGTTTCCGAGGCTCGTCTGGGATTCAGACGTCACACAAGCCCTGCGCCCAATCAGCGCTGGCATCACTGTTCCCACCTATGAATGTATTGAACATCAATAGGAAGAAAGGACTGCGACTGGTCTCTGACTTCCTTGTGATGTTCAATTTGTCTGAAGGTGGCTACAATGACGCCAGCACCGATAAGATGCAGGGCTCTTGCAGCAGGAATGTGATTGCCGACACCGCTGGAACGGCACCAGCATGGGAGGTGAATACTAGTGATAAGCGAGTATACTCATTGCTCGGGTTTCTCCGAGCATGCTCGGGTGATCTCCGAGTATTTTGGCATGCTCAGAGATTTAGTTTTCATCGCCTCAGCTGCATGATTTACGGCTGCTGGAGAGCCTGAATACACATGGGAATTTCCTAACAAACAGGCATTCCTCACATGTATTCAGCCTGGCCAGCAGCCACAAATCATGCAGCTGCATCGACAGAAACTAAATCTCCGGCACGCCAATATACTCGGAGACCACCCGAGCATGCTCTGGGAAACCCGAGCAACGAGGATACTCGCTCATCACTAGTGAGTATGAGTATTTTTATCGGGGCCAAACACGAGGAATGAGAAGGGGTTGTCCTAGTAGTGGACAACTCCTTTAAGGTTCATTAACCCTCCGTCAGGCGCAATATAGATTCCCCTCAGTTCATGCGCAATGTGCCTGACAAGCACAGGTCAGAAAACCACCTATAGTAGCTACATATTTCAATTTCAGGACTATAGAAGTAGTCAGTGACCTTCATAGGAATGTATTAAAAGAGATTAAACCAAATCAGATGCAAAAAAAACCCATTTATTAACCATAAACTTATTAAAACTAAAAGTACCACTTTTCGGTAGTACCGCCAAATAGGCTCCAGTTATCTTTACTTAACTATTGCTTAAATATAAAATTATGGAAAAAAACTTAAAGGATATTGCACTTAGATGTTACTTAATTATTTTCTACTCATCTTCAGTGGTTTCAATTGCAGCAGAAGCAGCACAGGTACACTTAGAAAAGCAAGGCTGGCAGACGAAAGTTGCATGGGAAAGGCAGATTGATTCTTTACATATTTTGCAGTCATATTTAGAAAGCCTTCTGAAACCAGATACAAATGAGCAGGTAGTACAACTGCGTCTTTTAGAAGGTGGTAGAGTCGGTGTTTGTTCTGGAACGTCCTTGGGACGATATCTCTTCAACCGGTGTTGCAGGGCAAGGGGCATTCCAACCCGTCTTTGTACTTCTTAGGCTTAGCTCTCCACTCACCAGTTCATTAGCCAATTGTTTTAGGTACATTCTTCTGCGCATTTGTTTAATTTCATTACCGAGGTAAATTACTTGTGAGTTGATGCCACCCACATTCAGCATTGTAAAGAAGATTACCATCGGCCAGCGTTTGGTATTTCGACTTACATTGAAATTGCCACACATTTGGTCAGCAGTGTCAACGCCGCTTTTGGTCAAATTATAAAAAGTTATGATTTCTGGTTTCCTTAGCTCCCCAGACTCTGGATCAATGGTGTAATCATTATGCAATGAAGAGACCAAAATCACATTTTTCCTCTCGCGTGGGATGTAAGAAACTAAAATCTTTCCATTACTGAACCCAAACATAGTGCTATACTGTTGTTTGCCTTTTGTATATAGAAAATCTGGCGGCAACTGCCTTTTGTTTTTTCTAACAGTTTCCACATATGACAGCTTTTTCGTTTTTAAAAAATCAATCAGATCAAAGTCAGTAAACCAGTTGTCAGCAGTGATATTTCGACCAGATCCAAACATTGGCTCAGCAATTCTCTTTACCACATCACTAGGCTTGTTGCTCACATTGAAAGGACCTGGTGGCTGTCTTCCACAATAAACTTCCATGTTCATAGTGTACATCATCCTTGCATCAACCATGGCAAAAATTTTAATTCCATATTTGTTTGGCTTTGATGGTATATATTGCCGAAAACCACATCTTCCACGGAAACCTGGAAGCATCTCATCAATAGTGAGGTTTTGCCCCGGGCAATAGCTTTTTTGACAATTCATAATAAATTGTTGAAATATGTCCCGAATTGGTGCAAGCCGGTCATAACCTTTTCATTCTGTCCGGGTACTTCGATCATCGAAACGGAGGCAACGGATCAGGACTTTGAATCGTTTCAGATTCATCACAAGGCTGAATTTTTCGATGCCATCACCGTCTGTCCCCCACAGCTCCTCCAAACTTTGCCTATTTGCTCTGAAAGCACCAGCTAGGTATAACAAGCCAATAAATGCCTTGAGTTCAATCACATCAGTGTTTTTGATGTCCCTCTCTGTGGAGAATTGCTCTTTGATTGTGTCAATATACTGGTTAGTGAACCGAACAATAGTTTCCAACATGCTATCTGTAATTAGATTACTCCAACATTCCACTGCAGTTTTAGCTTTTCTAGCACTTCCAATAACTCCAGGAAGGTGTGTAATAATATTGTGGGATTCTCTGCGCTGTTTGTTCTTGGGTGCCTTTTTGTTCCACTTTGTATTTTTATCTTTGCCCAAATAATAAGCTAGATCTGTGTCTGTTTCCTCTGTATCAGTGTCATCACCATCCTGCTCTGTTCCAGAATCAGTGTTACATTCTGCTACCTCATCTTCAGATGAAATGTCACTAGATTCCTCTAAATCCTCAGTTACTGCTGGTTCTTCCTCATCATCTTCTAACAAAAAAATCTTCATTTCTTCTAAATGAAGGGGTTTAGATGAATCATACTGTTTTCTGGCCATTGCAGCAGAAAATCTGAAGCAAGAGAGAAAGAGTATGTGTTAGGGCGCAATGTGCCTTAGAAGCCACCCTCCTTTTGTCTAAGAAAACAGTACTTATGTACACTAACTTAGCATTAATCCTTCATAAAACAAGCTAAATACACAATCGTGATGAATAAAAAAAGAAAATACTAACCTTTCAATTTGTGTTGAAATCAGGCGCAATGTGCCTGAGAAGCCAAAGTGTTGATATCTGCTCACTAGAAGGTCTGCTGAGTCACTGTGATATCAGGTTTCACAGAGCCTGTAGAGTCAGGAGATAACTAGGAGGGGAGGGGTTTTCTGATAAGTGGGCAAGGAGAGAGAAGTGAAACTAATTACTGTGTGCCTGTCAGATCTATTGCGCCTGATGGAGGGTTAATACTGCACGATTATCAGCAACAAACATTCCTAGGTAAATTCTTTCATCAGCAAATTGTGGAGTATAACGAGGCTTTGTCCTAAAGATCATTGTTCTCGTCAGCACATTATCCTGTGAGAACAGAACTTGTGCTGTCGAGAACAATGAGTATGTCTAGAAGCTATGCGCATAGAATAATCTATTATTGTTCATTCACTGTGCACGTGTAAACAGTCTTTTAAATGACTGCTGATCAGAATTATTTACAGATAAGTGTATGTTTAATGTTGCAGATCACACAGTGTAAAGGCACACTTACTCTACGCAGGGGAGTGTTGTTAGAATCTATGGATCTAATGAATTCTGTTCTCCCTGTGAGGTAGCGCTGTCATTCGGGTAGGGGATACTCGCTTGGCAGCCAAATAATCACATCCGGCACAGGTTTTCCATAAAACCATAACAGTCCCTGCAATTTATTATACAGCATAAACCGTGACCAGTAACATAAAGTTCATATCACCAGCATAGCGTCCATTACAGAGCTTCCCTCTGTCAAGCCTATGGTCACACAGGGTGTGCAATGTCCAGCACACAGGCTATCTTAGCCTCACAGTTATAACACCTCAGGTTTACCTCACGGCTGCTTCTCCAGACTGTAGACATTCATTCCCTCTCCTGGGAACTCTCAGATGCTGGCAGCCATTACACACAGCCACTTCACATGCTGTTCGCAGGCAGCCCCATCTCTCTCACGGGACCCTCCAAAACGGACCAACCGGGTCCCTGCATTCACCCATGTGACCTACCCTGGCCACCTTATATGGTCCGTAGCCATGCCCACCGGGTTACATGGCTATGACCTCATCACAGGCCCTTCACACACTCACATAGCCTTTTACTACAGGCGTTTTCAGACACACCCCTGGGTGGATTTGTAGGTAGCTAGATCCGCCCATCTCTCCAGCTACCTGAAGGCTTCTCCCTAACACATTGGCACGAAAGATCCGCTCTGCTGATCAGCACATAACCAAGCCTTCATCTCAAGGCCACCCCCCTTGAGATACATTACGATCATTCAGCATCCTACTCCTATCAGGACACTGGAAATGCTTATATGCCTGTCCTGGGACACCCACACAGCGCCCCCTAGCGGACACAGTGGCCACTACACCACATATCTCCCCCCTCTGTTCAAACTTGTGGGGTTGAACACACAACATCACCCCGGGATCTCGAGACCAGGCACTCAATACACCTTGCCCCACAGGTCAAGAATCATAGAATCATAGAATCATAGAATCGTAGAGTTGGAAGGGACCTCCTGGGCCATCTGGTCCAACCCCCTGCTCAAAGCAGGATTCGCTAAATCATCCCAGTCAGATGTCTGTCCAGCCTCTGTTTGAAGACTTCCATTGAAGGAGAACTCACCACTTCTCGTGGCAGCCTGTTCCACTCATTGATCACTCTAACTGTCAAAAAGTTTTTTCTAATATCTAATCTGTGTCTCCTCCCATTCAGTTTCATCCCATTGCTTCTAGTCTTTCCTTGTGCAAATGAGAATAAAGTTGATCCTTCTACAATGTGACAGCCCTTTAGATATTTGTAGACAGCTATTAAGTCTCCTCTCAGTCTTCTCTTTTGCAAACTAAACATTCCCAAATCCTGCAACCTTTCCTCATAAGACAGGGTTTGCAGACCGGTCACCATTCTGGTCGCTCTTTTCTGAACTTGCTCCAGTTTGTTGATGTCTTTTTTAAAATGTGGTGCCCAAAACTGGACACAATATTCCAGATGAGGTCTGACCAAAGAGGAGTAGAGGGAAATAATGACTTCACGTGATCTAGACTGTATGCTTCTGTTAATGCATCCTAGAATTGCATTTGCCTTTTTTGCTGCTGTATCACACTGTTGACTCATATTCAGTCTGTGATCTATTAGTATACCCAAGTCTTTTTCACATGTGCTGTTGCTTAGGCCTATTCCTCCCATTCTATATATGTTTTTTCCATTTTTATTGCCCAGATGTAGTACTTTGCATTTCTCCCTGTTAAAAACCATTCTGTTAGAGAACCATCTCTGTCTGTCATCCGGCCTCATCCCTACGTTAGACCTCCCCCAGCGGTCAGAATAACGGCCTTGGTCTTTGGCCCTCCAGTCAAAGTCCGTCAGCGTGACCAGACACTCTTTTTAGTCTCCACCAGTCTGCAGGGCGCTTCGTCACCTGAACTTTCTCTCACTGACCGGCTCTCCCGGTTGGTGCAGTCATACGTCTTAGTCAAGCCTACTGTCTGGCCTGAGTCTGACCCATTCAGCGTCTCACAGGAACTAAGGTCTCTCAGCCTCGTACGGCCCGTCGAACTGCCACTTGCTGTCATTCTTCGGCCACCTGCCATGTCATTACTTGGAGGAACCCTTCGGGTCCTTACATCTTGAGTTGAAGGCGGCCGCCACCTGATATTCCGTACCTCGTTATTAATTCGCCGACGGTCCTGCCTCAACTGCTCAATCTCTTGCAGGTACCCCACTCGATACTCTACGAGCATCCGAAAGTCTCTCAGGCTCTCCACGGAGCCAACCACCATGATGGGAATCCTACCCACTTCACTGGATACCTGGTCATCATCAGGAGGGATCCTCACCCTCACGACACCGGAGATATTTACAAAGTCTTGCATTACCTTCCTGAGTCTTCCAATGATTCTCCCAATCAGACCTTTGGGTACCGGAACTACATCTTTCCGCAAACCCAGCCAATCCATAGCCTCCCTTGCTAACTCTAGGCGTCGAGCAGCTTTCGTATTACTCTGCCTGATCAGCTGTTTGGCGTGGAGACATTGCAAGTGCATTTCTTTCAGGACAGCTATTCGGTTTGGTGCATCTTCTCTGGCTGATATTTTCACCAACTGCGAGTCTCAGGTGCCCAGTGCACCTTACATGCTTTGACCACCTCTTTGAAAGCCTCATGCACACCTTCCTCAGCACAGGCTTCTTGCATTTCTTCTGGTACATCAATCACGGACTTGAAGGTCGTTGTCTTGCTCTCTTTCTGGGTCGAAGGCTCTGGCTTTACCACGGACACTTTCCCCACTACAGCCGACCCAATCGGACCACTGTCTTCTTCCGCTCTTTGCTCACCAACTTCATGACCCTTTGCCAAGATGGGTACCGGCAGTTCTGTCTTGTTATCACTCGGACCTGGCCGCTGTACCTTTCCGTCCAAGCTCTTCTCCCGCAGAAGACCTTCTACTACTCCTCTGAGTTCCTCCATCTATTCCTTAAGGCTCTTGTTCACACTTTGCCAGGTGGACAGGTGACCTCTGAGCTCCAAGACTTATTTCTCGAGCTCCACGACCCTGTGCTCGGCCGTTTGTCTCAGGACTCTTTTTTCGTTGAACCTCTTCTTCCACCTCTTCTCTAAGGGTCTTATTTAGACCTTGCCACGTTACCATGTGACCTTTGAGCTTGGAGACTTCCTTCTCTAGCTCTTCTATTCTGCGCTCTCTTTCTCTCTGAGCCACAGTCACACCCAGAGTCTGAGTCACCCCGGCTTGTCGAGTAATCCTCCCACTTACTCACTACCCGTGTGAATACTTCCGCCGTCTTATCACTCAGGTCCGTCAGTTGGGCAGACGTACCCCTTTGTCCGGTCACAACTACCTCTGACCTGTCCACATCAGGAGCAGTCACCGTCTCAACATCTAATAGCCCAACAGTAGACACGTCTCCAACCTCCTGCCCTAGGTCATCAAACCTGACAAAGTCCCGGCCCCACTCCAAGGCATAGACTAAGTCCTGTGGTATCCCGCCCCCTTGGTACTCAGCATCTGTGGGCCGCTCAAACATCACTCTGTCTACCGTATAGTTCACTGTGACCCCATGTTTACAGCGAACCTGGACCATTCTCTCAGTCAGACAGAAAGTAAGAGGAGATCCTATCAGAGTCACCTGACACTTTGAGCCCAGCCGACCCGAGACTCCTTCTCGGAGCAGCATTACGGAACACACCTGTGGCTCATCATTATCCGGAAAGAATATTCCACATTCCGAAAAAGTCATACACACTGGATTTGTAGGTAGCTAGATCCGCCCATCTCTCCAGCTAAATGAAGGCTTCTCCCTAACACACTGGCACAAAAGATCAGCTCTGCTGATCAGCACATAACCAAGCCTTCATCTCAAGGCCACCCCCCTTGAGATACATTACAATCATTCAGCATTCTACTCCTATCAGGACACTGGAAATGCTTATATGCCTGTCCTGGGACACCCACACAGCGACGGCTAGCGGCCACAGTGGTCACTACACCACATCCCCCTTAAGGCCCTGTCTCACATAGCGAGATCGTTAGCGAGATCGCTGAAACATCACCGATTTTGTGACGCAACAGCGACCTCGCCAGCGATCTTGTTACGTGTGACACTTAGCAGCGACCGGCCCCCCGCTGCGATGTCACTGATTGTGTTCGAATGTCCTGGGCCATTTTTTGATAGCTGGTGTCCCGCTGGCCAGCGCACATCGCTGTGTTTGACACTGACGAGTGACCTCGTTAGCGACTCAGAAATCATGGACACAGGTGTGAGTCGTTAGAATCGCTGCTGTGTGACAAGGTCCCAACGACCACCAAGGTCGTTATACGGATCGCTGGATCGTTGCTGCGTAGTCGGGTAAATCTGCCTGTTTGACAGCTTACTAGCGACCATGTAGCGACGCACCAGCAAACCTTACCAGGTCGTATCGTTGTTGGGATCGCTGGTGCGTCGCTTAGTGTAACGGTACCCTTAAAGTATCATAGAAAGTCCAAGAATTTGAACAAGTATTTAAATGTAACAGATGTTAATATGAAACATATCAGTCCTTAGGAAAGAAGGTTCTTCCCTTGCCTTGGGTGCTGCAACTGTATCAACACGCAGAAAGGAGATTTCTTTGTTTACCCAAGGACAGGGAGGAGGTATACGATAAGATGGCATTTTAATGTTGCAGATCAGTTTATGCAATTTATTAGATTAAGTAACTGTGGGCTTTTATAAATGGGCAAGACCACACAGGATTTATCCTCTTAAATAAACAATTTCAAGTGGTGTAATGCAAAGCTTGTGGGCCCCAATGCAAAACCTCTAATTGGGCTCCCAGCTATTGTGGGTCTTCAATAGTATTAGCCCTCATTTAGACGTCAATATCTTTCACATACAAGATAAACAGACTAGTTATTCTGATCAGACTTTGATCAGAGTGTGGTCCAAGTATCATCCATTTTTCTCAAATGCGGAGAGAAAAAAAAATGTTTCTCCACCGTCTGCATAATGACAGTACGGGAAAATCGGACCACATTCAAATGTTATCCCAGCGCAGGTTGATATTTTCACTAACCAATAGACTTGCATTGCCAATTTTGATTAGAATCTCCGATCAAAATCACATGTCCAATATTTTCTCTGGATTACTCGGTCCTAGAAAAAAAAGCGGACAGGTGAACAGCCCCATACACTATTATGTACGAGTGCTATCCGTGAAAACACAAATAGCACTTATATGAGAAAGTCAGACGCGTGAACGAGCCCTTAGTCTTTTTATCTTACAATATATTAGCCATTACAATATATGATGCCAACCACTGCACCCACTAGAGTTATGCCACTGATGATTCATAAGCTATTGATCAAGTTTCCAATACCATGACATTTTGACAAATATGGACACATTAGTCAATGGATTTGTACTGTGATTTTGCAGTTTTTTAAATTCAAACTACACCATAACTTGTCTCATATTCTCTTGCACACAAATTTAACTTTTTCTCCTACGCACACAATTGTTGAAAATGGTGTGCATTTCAAGGTGCAATTTCTGACTTTGATGTGATCTCAAATGTGTCAAATTTATAGAGCCATGTGACCGAATGAAACACCGGTCTTAATAAATGTGGGCTGATGTGCCACAATTAACAGTAGAAGGAAGAAATGTACTGTGGATATTCTGAAAACAACTTGGAGTTGGAATCTTTGTAACCCCTGAGGTTGAGTAATGTGTTTAAAGGGGTTATACACTAATAGGACAAATCCTTCTCAATCATGTGTGCCCCCAGTAAAATAGCAACACTTACAATACTCCCATCTGCTGCCAGCACTGGCTTCACTCTCTCCGCCTTCAGATTCATACAATCCTGAAGAAGTGAGTGGCCAACCACATCTTTCACTGCTAAGTAATATCTGGTTTGTCTGAAGGCGGATAGAGTAAGGCCAGTGCTGAAAGGCAGCAAGGATCACGTGACATAATGTCATGCAATCCCAGGGGGAGCTCATTCCTACACTACTGGAACAGTGTCGGCACCGGAGGAGAGTATAAGTGTTGTTGTTGTTATTTTTCTGGGTGCTGAATGAGAAGGGGTTTTCTGAGTCGTGGACAACCTTTTTAAGACTGCAATCCGGTTTTAATCTTGTCATGACTACTAATTACTCTGCTGATTACTCTTAAGAGAGTTGTCTCCTTTCAGAAAATGCTTGTCTCTGGCTGCAGTTTGTTTCATTTATAAATCTCAGCAGCGCAGATGAGAGTTCATAGGTGTAAACATGTCGGCAATCTCACAACGATCGACCAAAATACTACACATGCATCAGGTGATTGAATGGTTTTTAGTGGAACAAAAATCACTGCAGACGTGCTGCTGATAACATGATATGTGGACAGATTGATCTATTAGTGATTGTTTTGTTCCCATCATTCTTTGTCATCCTGTGTAAATAGGCCAGGAAAAAAGCGCCAAATGACTTCGATATTCTCAATCGTGCTTATTTAATGGCCTGAACACAGCGCATGTAAATGTAACTTAAATGCTTCTGTCACTCCATTGCTGAACAAAAAGAGCACGTATTACCCTAGCAACACCACACCAACGGTGAGTTTGGATGTGGGAATATCATGGTGTGCGGCTGTTTTTCCGCAAACTTCATATAATTGAAGGAAGGATAAATAGACAAATCTACTGAGACTTTCTTCATAAAAATCTGCTGCCATCTACCAGGATGGTGAAAATGAAACAAGGGTGGACATTTCAGCATGACAAACATCCTAAACGCACAGCCATGGAAACTGTCAATTGGTTTAAGAGAAAGAAAATAAAGCTGCTAGGATGGCCCAGCCAATCACCTGACCTAGATTCAACAGAAAATTTATGGTAGGAACTAAAGCTCAGAGTTCAAAGAAGGAGCTCACAGGACCTTCAGGATTGAGGAAGAGTGTATGTGTGGAATAATGGGCCCATATCACACCTGAGCAATGCATGCGACTACTTTCTCAATACAGGAGATGTCTTAAAGCTGTCATCCCCAACAAAGGCTTTTGTACCAAGTATTAATTACAGTTCAGTAAGTGTACAATACTTTTTCAGAGTCATTTCTTATTATTACACATAGCTTAAAGAGGTTATTGGATCAAAACTGATAAGTCAACAGTCACTCTGTGTGACTTCAGACTTATGAATCCTCAGTGCACGCACTGATAGCTGCAGGGATTCGCCGGTTTCAGACCCAGGATCTGAGGGTATGTATGAGTTATACAAACTCCCGGTCAGTGGGCGCGACCTCTCTCACCATACACTTGTATGGCGCGATGCCGTGCCCTTTAGTTGGACACCCCACTGGCCAGTTGTGTAACTAGATGGGGCTCGGCTCAAGCGTATGGAGCGAGGCCATGCACACTGGTCGAGGGTATAAATAACTCATACATACCTTCCAGTCACAGGTCTGAAACCGGCGAATCCTCACAATGCACAAGATGTGCGCTGGGGGGATTCATAAGTTTACAGTCACACAGAGTGACTGCAGACTTATCAGTTTTGACCAGACAACCCCTTTAATTTATGGACATCTATGGTTGGTTTGATTTCTTTGCCTGTGTGAAGGGATTGTTAACAACATCTGGTGAAGGTCAATAGCCCCTTAAAAAATATATTTACTTTGAAAACTGGTGACTTGTTAAATACTTATTTCACCCTCTGTGTAATTACAGTATATACTTGGAATGCCAAATGCTATCCTCAAGTGGATTGGATATCAAATATGTGCCTATCTGCCATCAGTATATATCCTAAATAATAGGTCTACCAAAAATGGCACTTCAAGACACTAGTATCAAAATAGAGAAAGAAGTAATGCCATAAAAGTATGACATTTTATTAAGGCACATAGGCCAAATGTTAAAACCACAATAAAAAGAGATTCCGGTGCAAAACGGCCAGGCAAGGTGAGTATACAGATCAATCACAATTAATACAGGAAACAAAGTATATGACAATCATATTGTGCCAATGGGGAATCACATCATGTCTCATATAGCATCATAATAGCTAGTGAATGTCTCCTTACACAGTAGTTATACTCTTGTTACACAAATTATAATGTGCTGAAAAGAAAGTAGAGCATTCTAAGTTGCCACCCAGCATATTGATCATCCTGCAGTATCACCCAAGTGGTACATCAGTACAAATAAAGATCGTATAATGTTGCTATACTAAATATATGGTATCATATACCCTCACTGGCCACTTTATTAGGTACACCATGCTAGTAAGGGGTTGGACCCCCTTTTGCCTTCAGAACTGCCTCAATTCTTCGTGGCAGAGATTCAACAAGGTGCTGGAAGCATTCCTCAGAGATTTTGGACCATATTGACATGATGGCATCACACAGTTGGCGCAGATTTGTCGGCTGCACATCCCTGATGCGAATCTCCCGTTCCACCACATCCCAAAGATGCTCTATTGGATTGAGATCTGGTGACTGAGGAGGCCATTTGAGTACAGTAAACTCATTGTCATGTTCAAGAAACCAATCTGAGATGATTCGAGCTTTATGACATGGCGCATTATCCTGCTGAAAGTAGCCATCAGATGTTGGGTACATTGTGGTCATAAAGGGATGGACATGGTCAGCAACAATACTCAGGTAGGCTGTGGCGTTGCAACGATGCTCAATTGGTACAAAGGGGCCCAAAGAGTGCCCAGAAAAAATTCCCCACACCATGACACCACCACCACCAGCCTGAACCGTTGATACAAGGCAGGATGGATCCATGCTTTCATGTTGTTTACGCCAAATTCTGACCCTACCATCCGAATGTCGCAGCAGAAATCGAGACTCATCAGACCAGGCAACGTTTTTCCAATCTTCTACTGTCCAATTTCGATGAGCTTGTGCAAATTGTAGCCTCAGTTTCCTGTTCTTAGCTGAGAGGAGTGGTACCCAGTGTGGTCTTCTGCTGCTGTAGCCCATCTGCCTCAAAGTTCGACGCACTGTGCGTTCAGAGATGCTCTTCTGCCTACCTTGGTTGTAACGGGTGGCAATTTGAGTCACTGTTGCCTTTCTATCAGCTCGAACCAGTCTGCCCATTCTCCTCTGACCTCTGGCATCAACATGGCATTTCCGGCCACAGAACTGCCGCTCACTGGATTTTTTTTCTTTTTCGGACCATTCTCTGTAAACCCTAGAGATGGTTGTGCGTGAAAATCCCAGTAGATCAGCAGTTTCTGAAATACTCAGACCAGCCCTTCTGGCACCAACAATCATGCCACGTTCAAAGGCACTCAAATCACCTTTCTTCCCCATACTGATGCTCGGTTTGAACTGCAGGAGATTGTCTTGACCATGTCTACATGCCTAAATGCACTGAGTTGCCGCCATGTGATTGGCTGATTAGAAATTAAGTCTTAACACACAGTTGGACAGGTGTACCTAATAAAGTGGCCAGTGAGTGTATATATATATATATATATATATACTTTACCCCCTTGGATGAAGCTGTGGCGAAACGCGCGTCGGGGATAAGGCCTGACAAGGTTGTATACTTCTTTTTGCATTATGCATGTCTGCCGCTATAGATGTAAGCTCCCATTTATTTGTGCATTTATTAGACGCCTTGTGTATACTCACATGATTGGCTTTGTCATTTCATGCATTAGATCAGCCCATATATAGGGATACTTTGGGTGTAGACGTCACACTCGATAGTTTGCACTACATACTGTGCAGTTTTGTCATGGGGTCAGGTTTCGACCTATAACATACACAGGGGTAGATGACTTCATATATATATGTGTTACCATGATTGCATTTGGCATAATCATTATGGATTTAATATATATACATGGGGACAACTTGGGTGGACATTAGTTATATGACAGCATTTCTATGAAGACAGTGTGTGGGCTACTCATAAGCATTTTACATATGAAGAAATGCTTGACTTTATTTTTGTGATACAGGGGAGACCATATATTTAGTATAACAACATTATACGATCTTTATTTGTAATGATGTACCACTTGGGTGATACTGCAGGATGATCAATATGCTGGGCGGTTACTTAGCATACTCTACTTTCTTTTCAGTACATTATAATTTGTGTAACAAGAGTATAACTACTGTGTAGGGAGACATTCACTAGCTATTATGATGCTATATGAGACATGATGTGATTCCCCATTGGCACAATATGGTTGTCATATACTTTGTTTCCTGTATTAATTGTGATTGATCTGTATACTCACCTTGCCTGGCCGTTTTAAACCGGAATCTCTTTTTATTGTGGTTTTAACATTTGGCCTATCTGCCATCAGGTTGACTCTGCACAGGGTGAGGGGAGTATACTTATAAGGATAGAGTTCTGTGCAAAAACGTTGACACTTTTTTTGGCGATACCCTTTGCTGCTCACTTCTCACACCACAATATGTATTTACATGCCAGCATAAATCAACAAGCCCATTTAGTTGACAATTGAACATAATTACTTACTGTCTACCAATGTTAGATACAGGTTGTAAAAATAAGCACATTTTCTTGGACAGAGACGAAATGTTATCTGCTTAAATAAGACCGGTGTTAGGGGTTGAAATGTAGAACTGATGAATAAAAAGTTTTTATTGCATACCAGAAGAGAGTACTGCGGGTTCTATTACATTACCGCCAGTTTTGTGATAAGGATTACAGTGACATCTTGTGGCCAAATGTGGCATAACAATAGGGAAATACTTGTATTCCCAAAGTCAAAGAATTTCAAACTCATTATAGAATTCTATTTTACAGCACTGTTATGTACCTATATCATTTCCAGGGTGACAGACGCTTTTAAGATAATTGGGAAAGAACTGTCTTATTCTCATAGCAGAAATTGTAGAGATTGTAAACTGCGCTGACTGGATTTACATTATTTTCTGGAAAGTTTTATTGTAATTTTTACTTATTCCACAGCGCTATACAGAGACTGTCATCAGTCACCACACTATGTAAATATATAAGGAAGCATAAAGCACGGGTTTTAGTTTTACTTTCACTGTAGATTGATATCCTTCCAGCAATTTAAAAGCAAAGTGCAGCTTATTTTTCTATCATTCTTTCTAAAGGTTTTTAGAACATATGTAAAAAAATGAATTTTTATTTTATAAAACAATAGAACACATGAAAATAAACAACTTTGTAATATATCTTATCAGAGAAATCTGCTTCTTTCTCCTTTTAGACTGATTATTCATTGTCAGTTCACCTGTAAAATCAGTATTCGGTGAAGACAGATTTTCCCTTTACTGAGATAGGAGATGGCAGTTAAGGTACTGTCACACTTAGCGATGTACCAGCGATCCCGACCAGTGATATGACGCGGTCAGGATCGCTGTTACATCGCTAAGTGGTCGCTAGTGAGCTGCCACACAGGCAGATCTCACCAGCGACATCGTTGGGGACGGGGGTCGCTATTTACCTGTCACACTAAGCGATCCTGCGTCCTCCCGCCCGGCTCCACGCTCGTCTCTCCACAGGAAGCACCGCAGGAAGCTGACGACGAGAAGCGGTCCTGAACGTTCTCGCGCGATCAGCGATAACCAGCGGGGGAGCGGGTCGTAGGCAAGTATCAGACACAGCGATATCACTAGCAATATCGCTATAATGTCACAAGTTATAGCGATATTGCTAGCGATATCGCTTAGTGTGACAATACCTTAAGTGCTCATAAAGTTCTATGGGGGGAGAGGGAAGAGCTATAGGCAGACAGACATTTTACTGCATTTATCCTGACCCAACAAGACGAGTTGTAGTTTTGAATGGCACATTCGGTTTACAATATAATGTACTGAGAAATAGGGACAAAAATTAAAGTTGGTGCAATGGTGAAAATAGCACAATTCTGCCATTGTTTTTAAGGTTTCATTTTTACAATATACAAAATAACCTGGCAACCTGAGTGTTTAAGTTAGTATGATGATGCAGCAATGTGAAACTTACGGTATATCGTTATTTATAAAAATGTACTGGTTTAAAAAAATATGAACTTAGTAAAAATAAAAACATTTTTAATTTATGTCACCATTTTCAGAGACAGGTGAATCTGATTCTTCTATGGAGCTGTGTGAGGGTTTGGCCTGCTGAAATATTTATTGGGATCATCTTGTATATATATATATAATGTTTTCATTACATATGCGGCAATGCCAAAAATGCTCATTTTTTATTACCCATCCTGGGTACCTTCCTGGTATACAAGTCCCCAATTCTGAGTTCCTACCTGGTATATAAGCCCCCATCCTGGTATATGTGTCCCCCATCCTGGTATATATTCCCCCCATTATGGGCTCCTTCTAGATATATATGTTCCCCGTAATTGTATATATGCTGCCCATCCTGGTATATACAGTGAACGAAATAAGTATTCGATCCCTTGTTGATTTTGTAAGTTTGCCCACTGACAGACATGAACAGTCTATAATTTTAAGGGTAGGTTAATTTTAACATTGAAAGATAGAATGTGAAAAAAAAAATCCAGAAAATCACATTGTATAAATTATATAAATTTATTTGCATTTTGCAGTGAGAAATAAGAATTTGATCCCCTACCAACCATTAAGAGTTCTAGCTCCTACAGACCAGTTAGACGCTCCTAAGCAACTCGTTACGTGCATTATAGACAGCTGTCTTACATAGTCACCTGTCATGTCGGACACTGTTCACACCAGGGTGTCCGGCAGACAGAGGTAATACCCTATTCCACTACAGTATTGTCATGTCGGACACTGTTCACACCAGGGTGTCCGGCAGACAGCGGTAATACCCTATTCCACTACAGTATTGTCATGTCGGACACTGTTCACACCAGGGTGTCCGGCAGACAGCGGTAATACCCTATTCCACTACAGTATGCTCAGGGACTTTGTTGGGTATTCTGTTCCAGTCGGGATAGGGTTAACCAGGTTGTCATGCTGGCTGAGGGCTGGGCCACGCCCTTGGTCTTTAAATAGTCCGTCCTGACTATGGGCGTCGCCGACTATAGCTTTTGCCTAGTGCTAGCAATACCGGTCAGCAGTGGTGGTTTTGGAGCGTCTGATATCTGGTGCAGTATATCTCTCAGTTGTTCTTTCTCCTATCTGTTATATATATATATATTTGGTTGCCCTTGCACATTATTGTATTCCCTTGTGTATTAACGGTGTGGTGTTTCTTTTACCCCTGTCCATACGCATTTGTGGGGTCTGGTGTCTGGTCCCCTCACTGGGTGGAGGGTGGTGGGTTCAGCTTAGGGCTGGACAGGAGACAGGGACAGGGTGGAGGCCCAGGCACGCACACCTTCAGTGTAAACCCTGGGTTGAGGGACAGACAGGGTTTTCCCTAGTCTGAGGGACACTGCAGGGGTCCCGGGGTTTTAGCCTAAAGTAACCTAGGCATACCATGACATCACCTTTATAAAAGTCTCCTGACCACAGACTCAATCAGTCAGCCTCTAATCTCTACAACATGGGCAAGACCAAAGAGCTTTATAAGGGACAAGATCAATGACCTGTACAAAGCTGGAATGGGCTCCAAAACCATAAGTAAGATGCTGGGTAAGAAGGAGACAACTGGTGGTATAATAGTAAGAAAATAGAAGAAATACAAAATGACTGTCAATCGACATTGATCTGAGGCTCCATGCAAAACCTCACCTCGTGGGGTATCCTTATCATGAGGAAGGTGAGAGATCAGCCTAAAACTACACTGGGGAACTTATTAATGATATCAAGGCAGCTGGGACCACAGTCACCAAGAAAACCATTTGTAACACTTTACGCCATAAAGGTTTAAAATCCTGCAGTGCCTGCAAGGTCCGCCTGCTCAAGAAGGCACATGTGCAGGCCATTCTGAAGTTTGCCATTGAACACCTGGATGATTCTGTGAGTGACTGCGAGATGGTACTTCTGGTCAGATGAGATAAAAATTGAGCTCTTTGGCATTAACGCAACTCGTCGTGTTTGGAGGAAGAGAAATGCTGCCTATGACCCAAAGAACACCGTACCCACTGTCAAGCATGGAGGTGCAAAAAAAGCACAGGACAATTTCTGTCAAAAATTGACATGAGTAGGATCTCACCAAAAATTAATAAGTATAAAGCAATAGGTGGAATTAAAACATAGCTTTTAATCCGCTAATTAAAACAATTAAAGCGTGTCACCCAAATGTGAATAAGACATATAAAAAATGCCAATCTAAAGGACGGTCCCTAAGGACATAGGCGACCACCTAGATGCATTATAAAGGATATCGTTTGCCACCTGATAATCTGTCGCATGGGTGACAAAGTATATAAAGGATACAGCAATGACTGACAATTCAACACATTAATGCCATAACCTAATTGCACATATATATTGAAAATACAAGGTTCCAAAATGATTTTTTATGGCCACCTATGTTAGCCAGAAAAGTGAGACAATAAAAAAGGAACAATCTCACCAAACAAGATGATGGGCCGGGAGTCTCCAAACAGTCCTCTGTACAGACAATGGAAGGCAGCGATGGGAAGACAATACCCTGTCAAATCCCTATGGGGCTAACCGTCATCTAATCCCCAAACTCTCACCCTGACAAGGGCAGTCCACAGCTCACCCTATATTGCACATGCCCTGCACTTTCCCTAGAAAGGTGTTCCAACGCGTTTCATGCAAGTAAACTCTTCAGGGGGATAACTTGTTATAAAGTGCCATAGTGCTATAACTAAAGAGACATGAGTCCTTCTACTCTCAATGCTGTCTGCAGAGAATAGAGAAAAGAGGGCATACTTATAGATATTAACACTTCATGTGGAGTGACTCATAATTGTTATCATCTGTTGCCACAACCATATGCCGCACAAATGCTCAATCCCCGTATACAGGCCACATGTTGCTAGCATCCTTGGCGAACGCCCTTAATCACATTTACTTCTGGTCTGTGAAACGCACGCCGGCGAATGCGGAACCAATCATTGAACCAGTTGCCCCACTTCCGGTGGCGCCAGTCCATGTAGCGCATCCGAGAAGTGTGACCGACTTCCGGTCGGCGGAAAAAGTACTGGCAGCGGAACACATACTGAAATCGGACATACACTGACCTAACTTCCGGTGACGTCAGATCACAGAGCGCACCCGAGAAATGTAACCGGCTTCCGGTCAACGGGAAGCGTGCTGGCAAATACAGCTCAACGTGACTTCCGATACCGTCACCACATAAGGTGCAGCAGCCCAAGGAGTCCGGATTCCAACATAGGAACATAGATCAGCAGACAATGGTCTGCCTAACACAGCGTGTTATATCACTTGCGGAGAATCTTATACCGCTAACTGTTGATTCTATAGGACGCAACAATATAGGGGGCCCAAACTCCGGTATATAAAAAAGAGACAAAACATAGTCTGCTCCACATAGGATCAATTGCGGGACTTATCCTCCCATTCACCGCTCCCCGAGAGCACACAACTAATGTTAATCATATATACCGGATTATCGATCCATCATGCAGATAGATCATACAACAGAATAATCAGCATAATAGCATGGTGTATAATACGAGGTAGAGATAACGACAAGTAGATATATATCCATATAGATACATATATACATATGCAAATCCATAATGTAAGGTGACAAAAAAGAGATTAAGGAATAATGAGGTAATGATTCTGTACTGTAGGTAAAAGGCAAAAGACTTATCACCTGTCGGGTGATAAGACAGGAGTTTTTAGGAAGTTAGTTCAGACAGGGCCAGGGTGCCCGAAGTGTCCACATGGGCTATAGGCCCAGGACGGCTCGACAGCCATGCAACGTTTAATAGCTGCAGCCCACATTGTCCTCGGCCACTGGGCATCATAGCAGTGGACTAGTACAGGAGCAGAAAGATGTGGTGACTCATAACCTGGGCGGACGCCTTTAGGACAGGAGTCGGTTGCAGTGAGGAGTTGAAGGAAGTTGGAGCTTTTACTGACTCGAACGGTACAGACAGGCCGGATGCTTTACCAGAGGCAAACAAACCGGGTAAATGATGATTTAGAGTCTGGGGTGAAACAGGCAGAAGGAATTGTCAACATGGCGAGGTTAGGCCAGAAAGGAATTGGGAAGCAGTCTAGGATGATCCGGTCCAGACATGTGCCGCACAGAAGCAACAGCAAAGCAGGGAAAGATGAGGAGACAATTAAATTTCATGATGTGCCAACTGTGGATGTAAAGTGTGAAGTATTAAGTAAAGAAAATGTTTAAGTTATCCTGGACTGTGTCGCCATTACTGGGGGTCGCCTGGAAGAGGAACCATCGCTGCCTGGGAAGTGCCCGGGGGGACCTGAACCTGGAGATGCAGGTACGCTGAGAGGAGAAATACAGTTTTATGTGAGGGAAGATTGGGACACAGATGCTTCAGTGTCTCTGGTCACGACTACAGTCCTGGCCTCCCCTTACACAGGCAAGGTAATGTTATTAATATTTCCCCATCTGGGGGGGAGAGGACAGCATGGGCCTCTGGATTTCAAATGCCAGGGCTGAATTTCACTCCCAGTCTGTCCCTGCATGTCAGAATCAAGAAATATGGGGCCTGTGAAAATGTCACGCAGTGACGGCCTTCGGTAAGGAAGGGGGGGGGGCAAATATAGAAAACAGATCTGATGACTGAGGTCTAAACCAAAACAGTTAATATAAATAAACCTCTAAAAAAAACCTTTTATTAATAACTAACTGAAGAGCCCGGTGCTGCTCGGGCATAGTAACTAACTACGGTTAGTTATAACAAATTATAATGATTATATATATATAAAGCTGAGTGTAGAGCCCCGCCCATTCCACATAGCCACATTCACTATAATATCTCACATCATCCCGTCAGCCAGAGCTACCGGACTACTACCCATAATATCCCACATCATCCCATCAGCCAGAGCCACTGGACTACTACCCCTAGTATCCCACATCATCCCATCAGCCAGAGCTACCGGACTACTACCCATAATATCCCACATCGTCCCATCAGCCAGAGCCACCAGACTACTACTACTAATATCCCACATCATCCCATCAGCCAGAGCCACCGGACAACTACCACTAATATCCCACATCATCCCGTCAGCCTGGAGTCAGAACCAGAGCGCTGAGTGGAACGGTCCTAACTTCCATACTGGGGATCCCTTTAAGAGAGGCCTGAACCAGAGTGCTGAGTGGATTTGCCCTGACTTCCATACCAATGATCCCTTTAATAGAAGCCTGGGGTGAGAACCAGAGCACTGAGGGATTTACCCTAACTTCCATACCAGAGATCCCTTTAAGAGAGGCCTTGGGTCAGTACCAAAGCGCAGAATGTATTTGCCCTGACTTCCATACCAATGATCACTTTAATAGAACCCTGGGGTCAGAATCAGAGCGCCGAGGGATTTGCCCTAACTTCCATACAGGAGATCCCTTTAAGAGAGCCTGGAGTCAGAATTAAAGCGCTGGATGGATTTGCCCTGACTTCCATACCGGATTATCCCTTTAAGAAGGGCCTGGGGTCAGTACCAAAGCGCAGAGTGGATATGCCCTAAATTCCATACCAATTATCCCTTTAAGAGACCCTGGGGTCAGAACCACAGAGCTGAGTGGAACGGTCCTAACTTCCATACCGGGGATCCCTTTAAGAGAGGCCTGGGGTCAAAACCAAAGCGCTGGATGGATTTGCTCTGACTTCCATACCAATGATCCGTTTAAGAGGGAAGATGTGCCTATGGGATGGAGGATGTGTGATGGGTATATGGGCACGGGAGGGGGGATTCATTTCTGTCATGTGGTCTCTGCTCCTTTCAGGGGGGCAGACAGTGGCTGGGAGCTTATGTTCCCAGGGATGCTAGATTTCTCCCACCATGTCAGTGTCTGCTGAGGTGTTGTTAAGTGGGAAAACTGTTGGTCATAGCAACCAATCACAGCTGAGCTTCTTTTAAAGGTACTGTCACACTTAGCGATGTACCAGCGATCCCGACCAGCGATATGACGCGGTCAGGATCGCTGGTACATCGTTAAGTGGTCGCCAGTGAGCTGCCACACAGGCAGATCTCACCAGCGACATCGCAGGGGTCGGGGGTCGCTACTTACCTGTCAGACAAGGCGATTCTGACGTCCTCCCGCCCGCATCCACGCGTCGCTCGTCGTCACAGCAGGAAGCTGACGACGAGAAACGGTCCAGGACATTCTCGCGCGATCAGCGATAACCAGCGGGGGAGCCGTCGAAGGTAAGTATCAGACATAGCGATATCGCTAGCGATATCGTTATAACGTCACAAAAACCAGTGACGTTATAGCGATATTGCTAGCGACATCGCTTAGTGTGACAGGCCCTTAACCAGCTATGGTGAAATGAGAGATGCTTAGTGATTGTTTGCAAGGAGAACTGTTGTTCATAGCAACCAATTACAGCTCAGCTTCTTTTGAACAGCTCTGGTGAAATGAAAGATGCTTCGCGATTGGTTGGTGATACACACACACACACACACACATATTCATTTTTATATATAGAGATTTATAAAAAATTAAGGGGTAATAAGATGAAGCAGACACAACATTTAAACACTAATACAGTGGGGAAAAAAGTATTTAGTCAGCCACCAATTGCGCAAGTTCTCCCACTAAAAAAGATGAGAGGGGCCTGTAATTGACATCATAGGTAGACCACAACTATGAGAGTCAAAATGAGAAAACAAATCCAGAAATTCAACTTGTCTGATTTGGCAAGATTTATTTTGCAAATTATGGTGGAAAATAAGTATTTGGTCATTAACAAAAGTTCATCTCAATATTTTGTTATATATCCTTTGTTGGCAATGACAGAGGTCAAACGTTTTCTGTAAGTCTTCACAAGGTTGGCACACACTGTTGGTTTTATGTTGGCCCATTCCTCCATGCAGATCTCCTCTAGGGCAGTGATGTTTTGGGCCTGTGGCTAGGCAGCACGGACTTTCAAATTCCTCCAAAGGTTTTCTCTGGGGTTGAGATCTGGAGACTGGCTAGGCCACTCCAGGACCTTCTTATGCTTCTTACAAAGCCACTCCTTCATTGCCCTGGCGGTGTGCTTGGGATCATTATCATGCTGAAAGACCCATCCACGTTTCATCTTCAGTGCCCATGCTGATGGAAGGAGGTTTGCACACAAAATCTCACGATACATAGCCTCATTCATTCTTTCATGTACATGGATCAGTCATCCTGGTCCCTTTGCAGAGAAACAGCCCCAAAGCATGATGTTGCCACCCCCATTCTTCACAGTAGGTATGGTGTTCTCTGGAGGCAACCCGGCATTCTGTATTTCCAAACACGAGTTTTGCTTCTACCAAACATTTCTACTTTGGTTTCATCAGACCATACGACATTCTCCCAATACTCTTCTGGATAATCAAAATGCTCTCTAGCAAACTTCAGACAGGCCCGGACATGTACTGGCTTAAGCAGGGGGACACATATGGCACTGTAGGAGCTGAGTCCCTGGCAGCAAAGTGTGTTACTGATGGTAGTCTTTGTTACGGAGGTTCCAGCTCTATGCAGGTCATTCACTACGTTCCCCCATGTGTTTCTGGGATTTTTGCTCACCGTTCTTGTGATCATTTTGACCATACGGGGTGACATCTTGCGCAGAGCCCCAGATCGAGGGAGATTATCAGTGGTCTTGTATGTCTTCCATTTTCTTATTATTGCTCCGACAATTGATTTAATCACACCAAGCTGCTCGCCTATTGCAGATTCAGTCTTCCTAGCCTGGTGCAGGGCTACAATTTTGTTTCTGGTGTCCTTCAAAAGCTCTTTGGTCTTCACCATAGTGGAGTTTGGAGTGTGACTATTTGAGGTTGTAGACAGGTGTCTTTTATACTGATAACAAGTTCAAACTGGTGCCATTACTACAGGTAATGAGTGGAGGACAGAGGAGCCTCTTAAAGAAGAAGTTACATGTCTGTGAGAGCCAGAAATTTTGCATGTTCTTAGGTGATCAAATACTTATTTTCCACCATAATTTGCAAAATAAATCTTGCCAAATCAGACAAGGTGAATTTCTGGATGTTTTCTCATTTTGACTCTCATAGTTGTAGTGTACCTATGATGTCAATTACAGGCCTCTCTCATCTTTTTAAGTGGGAGAACTTGCACAATTGGTGTCTGACCAAATACTTTTTACCCACTGTATTTAATCAGATAGAAAAACATACTAACAGCACCCTAGTGAAACACCTGTTCTGCATTCCTGCCTGTTAGCGGAGGTTGGCATCCATTATACAACGACAGTGGCGCTCCTGCTCCTCGGCGGCTGTCATTGATATCCCTATTCTGCCCTATGTTAGAAAGAAAAGGCAGGAACCCCAAATTAGACTTCAATATCTCAGTCATCCTTATGGAATTGGTGTCTTAATGTTGATAACCACTAAACTTTGGGAATATACCCACCCACAGTCACCCTACAGAGCACATAGATTGGGGAAAAGTCTGGATATCTCAATTAGATCAAATCTGGCTGTTTGAACGGCCTTAAGCCCCCGTTACACATAGCGATATCGCTAGCAATATCGCTGTAACGTCACCGATTTTGTGACGTTATAGCGATATTGCTAGCGATATCGCTATGTCTGATACTTACCTCCGACCGGCTCCCCCGCTGCTCATCGCTGGTCGCGCGAGAACGTCCTGGATCATTTCTCGTCGGCAGCTTCCCGCTGGGCCTCCTGTGGTTCCGTCGAGTGACGCGTGGACGCGGGCGGGAGGTCATCAGGATTGCCTCGTCTGACAGGTAAGTAGCGACCCCCGACCCCTGTGATGTCACTGGTGAGATCTGCCTGTGTGACAGCTCACTAGCGACCACTTAGCGATGCACCAGCGATCCATATCGTTGTCGGGATTGCTGGTGCATCATTAAGTGTAACGGTACCCTTACCCAGGTAATGCCTAATGACTGGCTCCTGCTTCGCTGCAGAGGTTGGCACCCTATATTGCAAGTGACGTGGCGACCCCGAAGCCTGTCTCTTGTCCCTAGTCAGACAGTTGAATGCAGTTCAGTGCAGAACCCGGTCTTGAAGGCGCGCAAAGAGTAAATTAGGGTAGTAAAATTCTTCATTAGTAGGTGGACACCTAATAAAGGCGAATTTTACTACCCTAATTTACTCTTTGCGCTCCTTCAAGACCGGGTTCTGCACTGAACTGCATTCAACTGTCTCACTTTCTCCTCAATTGAGGTGCCCGGCAGGAGCAGCATTTCCCTTACCCACGCACGGCTGGAGCTCTATTTTTTGACCGTCCCTATACCTTTGTTCTTGTCCCTAGTCAGGCCTCACCACAGTGCCTATCAGATGTTAGATGAATGATTGTGCCATAAGCATAACCTAGTGTCAAAAAATAGGCCGTTTGAGATGTATATGTTACCCCACCACTAACCACACCTAATCTGATATATTCATGGTTTGGTTAGGGTATATCCAGTAGATATTTCAGAAAACAGATATCTTAACAAATCTCAGGGTCTTAAGTAAATAAATAAATAGACAGGGTAACAATATAGACAAAGAAATTTGGTAAGTAGGATTCATCCAGATTGATGGTTGTTGGTAAGGGTAGATTAGACTGCCTCTAAGCGTTTCACCCTTTGGCTCATCAGGAGGCTTCGATAAGGATGGACGGTCATCAGGGTCGGACTGGGGTGTCTGGGGCCCACCAGGGGAAAGGACTCTAGGGGCCCACCCTACAGTTATATGCAAATATCTGTCAGTCATTATCCCCATTATAGTGGAGCATCGGCTGTAAAACACAGGTGGCTCCTGCACATCTACTGTGCGCCCCCATAACTGGGATGTATAATTACAGTAGCTTACATTAATGGGGTTCTTTGGTTAAAACAAGTTATCACCGATCCATGGGCTCCACAGGATAGGTGATCGCTTAGGTCTGACCATTAGAAACTGCACCGATTGGAAGAATGAGGAAGTTTTATCCCTGATAGGACACTTATCCCCATTTTAAAATGGAGCGGCATGTGGGATGTCTGACCGAAGCTCCATTCATTCTCTTTGGGGCTTCTATAAAAAAAACAAGTGCAGCCATGGAGGGAATGAATGGATCAGTGATCAAGTCAGACATACCACTCCAGTCTAATGGGGATAAAAGCTCCACATTCTGCCGATTGGGTCCACATAGTCCGCCATACAATATTATGGGCAACGACATAGTCCACCATACAATATTATGTGCAATCACATAGTCCGCCTTACAGTATTATGGGCAACCACATTGTCCGCCATACAGTATTATGGGCAACCACATATTTCTCCATACAGTATTATGAGCACCCACATAGTCCGCCATACAGTATTATGGGAAACCACATAGTCAGCCATACAGTATTATGGGAAACCACATAGTCCACCATACAATATTATGGGTAATCACATAGTCAGCCATACAGTATTATGGGCAACCACATTGTCCGCCATACAGTATTATGGGCAACCACATATTCCACCATACAGTATTATGGGCAACCACATATTCCACCATACAGTATTATGAGCACCCACATAGTCCGCCATACAGTATTATGGGAAACCACATAGTCAGCCATACAGTATTATGGGAAACCACATAGTCAGCCATACAGTATTATGGGAAACCACATAGTCCGCCATACAGTATTATGAGCACCAACATAGGCCGCCATACAGTATTATGGGAAACCACATAGTCCGCCATACAGTATTATGAGCACCCACATAGTCCGCCATACAGTATTATGGATAGGAAACATAGTCCGCCATATAGTATTATGGGCATCTCAGTCCACCATACGGTATTATGGGCACCTCGTAGTCCGCCATACAGTATTATGGGCAACCACATTGTCCGCCATACAGTATTATGGGCAACCACATTGTCCGCCATACAGTATTATGGGCACCTCATAGTCCGCCATAGAGTATTTTGGGCCCCATAAAATGCTCCTCCATACAGTATTATGGGGCACCTGCTCCTTCATACCTTATTATGGGCCCCCTGCTTCTCCATGCAGCACATTATGGCCTCCCCTGCTCCTCCATGCAGCACATTATGGCCTCCCCTGCTCCTCCATGCAGCACATTATGGCCTCCCCTGCTCCTCCATGGAGCACATTATGGCCTCCCCTGCTCTTCCATGCAACACATTATGGCCTCCCCTGCTCCTCCATGCAGCACATTATGGCCTCCCCTGCTCCTTCATGCAGCACATTACGGCCTCCCCTGCTCCTTCATGCAGCACATTACGGCCTCCCCTGCTCCTCCATGCAGCACATTATGACCTCCCCTGCTCTTCCATGCAGCACATTATGGCCTCACCTGCTCCTCCATGCAGCAAATTATGGCCCCCCTGCTCCTCCATGCAGCACATTATGAGCCCCTGGCCTTCTCTGCTCCTTCATGCAGCACATTATGGCCTCCCCTGCCCCTCCATGCAGCACATTATGTCCTCCCCTGTTCCTCCATGCAGCATACTATGGCCTCCCCTCCTCCTCCATGCAGCACATTATGGGCCCCCAGCCCCCCCTGCTCCTGCATGAAGCATACTATGGCCTCCCCTGCTCCTCCATGCAGCACATTATGGGCCCCCCTGCTCCTCCATGCAGCACACTATGGGCCACCAGCCCCCCTTGCTCATCCATTCAGCATACTATGGCTCCCCTGCTCCTCCATGCAGCACATTATGGGCCTCCACGCCCCCCTGCAGCATACTATGGCCCCCCTGCTCCTCCATGCAGCATACTATGGCCCCCCTGCAGCATACTATGCCCCCCTGCATACACGAAGAAAAAAAAAAACAAGTACTTACCTCTCCCGTTCCCACCGCAGGTCCGGTACACTCAGTGTCTCTCCAGACTCTGCAACGCTCAGGACAGAGAGGCTGAGCATGCAGTGATGACGTCATAGCTCCCTCTGCCCTGAGACATCGTAGAGTCACAGGGCACTGATTGAAGACACTGCAGCTGCCGGAATGAGAGGCGAGTATTAGAGGGGGCCCCGATGCCAGTGCTGGTGCCGGGGGGGCCCAACTCACTGACCCCATGCTGTCTGTCCAACTCCCATTCGCCCAGGGCCCCCAGCACCTACGTGGTTCGTCAGGTGGTGGTGCCGCCAGCCCTGGTCCTAGCGGTGGGTCGGGACAGCGTGCATGCGCCTGCGCCTCTGCCTCCTTCAGTTTTAAAGGGCCCGCGTCCTTAAATTTTTTTTTTCTTCCTCCTCCTCTCTGGGGCCCAGGGGCCTACAGGGCATTTCACGGGTATCCCGGTGGGCCAGTCCGACCCTGACGGTCATGTTGATGTCTGATGTGTGCTCTCATGTCATGGAACCATTTTAAATATACCATGCTTCATTACAGCCACCCCCCCAAGAAGGCAAATAGTGCGAGTCGTAAGCATTGTAGGCTACTCTGTGGTGTCTGTCTCTTCTGTTTGACTGCGCATGCGTTTTATCATAAACAGTAAGGGTATCCGGGAGACCGGAAGTGACCTTCCAGGACTGATCTGTGTATGTCCGTGACTCTCTCTGCATGTTACACTGGAGCTCATTCAGCTGGATGTGATGTGTTCTCACAGCTCTGGATGCCTGCAATGTATGCTTCTACATAGCAACCACGATTGCGTCATCTGGGTCCAGTTACACTTGTAAGTGTCGCTCACAGCATCGTTTCTGCCTGTGGCACAGTGGGTCAATGACCCATGTGCACCACCTGTGGGCATGACATTGACAAGTATTGGCAAGCTACATGCAATGGCTGAGTAAATCAATATATACAGTTGTGGCCAAAAGTATTGACACCCCTGCAATTCTGTCAGATAATACTCACTTTCTTCCTGAAAATGATTGCAAACACAAATTCTTTGTTATTATCTTCATTTAATTTGTCTTAAATGAAAAAACACAAAAAGAATTGTCCTAAAGCCAAATTGGATATAATTCTACACTAAACATAAAAAAGAGGGTGGACAAAAGTATTGGCACTGTTCGAAAAATCATGTGATGCTTCTCTAATTTGTGTAATTAACAGCACCTGTAACTTACCTGTGGCACCTAAGGTGTTGGCAATAACTAAATCACACTTGCAGCCAGTTGACATGGATTAAAGTTGACTCAACCTCTGTCCTGTGTCCTTGTGTGTACCACATTGAGCATGGAGAAAAGAAAGAAGACCAAAGAACGGTCTGAGGACTTGAGAAACCAAATTGTCAGGAAGCATGAGCAATCTCAAAGCTACAAGTCCATCTCCAAAGACCTGAATATTCCTGCGTCTACCGTGCGCAGTGTCATCAAGAAGTTTAAAGCCCATGGCACTGTGGCTAACCTCCCTAGATGTGGACGGAAAAAAAAATTGACAAGAGATTTCAACGCAAGATTGTTCGGATGTTGGATAAAGAACCTCGACTAACATCCAAACAAGTTCAAGCTGCCCTGCAGTCCGAGGGTACAACAGTGTCAACCCATACTATCCGTCGGTGTCTGAATGAAAAGGGACTGTATGGTAGGAGACCCAGGAAGACCCCACTTCTTACCCCAAGACATAAGAAAGCCAGGCTGGAGTTTGCCAAAACTTACCTGAAAAAGCCTAAAACGTTTTGGAAGAATGTTCTCTGGTCAGATGAGACAAAAGTAGAGCTTTTGGGGCAAAGGCATCCACATAGAGTTTACACGAGAAAAAAAAGAGGCATTCAAAGAAAAAAACACGGTCCCTACAGTCAAACATGGCGGAGGTTCCCTGATGTTTTCGGGTTGTTTTGCTGCCTCTGGCACTGGACTGCTTGACAGTGTGCATGGCATTACGAAGTCTGAAGACTACCAACAAATTTTGCAGCATAATGTAGGCCCCAGTGTGAGAAAGCTGGGTCTTCCTCAGAGGTCATGGGTCTTCCAGCAGGACAATGACCCAAAACACACTTCAAAAAGCACTAGAAAATGGTTTGAGAGAAAGCACTGGAGACTTCTAAGGTGCCCAGCAATGAGTCTAGACCTGAATCTCATAGAACACCTGTGGAGAGATCTAAAAATGGCAGTTTGGAGAAGGCACCCTTCAAATATCAGGGACCTGGAGCAGTTTGCCAAAGAATGGTCTAAAATTCCAGCAGAGCATTGTAAGAAACTCATTGATGGTTACCGGAAGCGGTTGGTCGCAGTTATTTTAGCTAAAGGTTGTGCAACCAAGTATTAGGCTGAGGGTGCCAATACTTTTGTATGGCCCATTTTTGGAGTTTTGTGTGAAATGATCAATGTTTTGCTTTTTGCTTCATTCTCTTTTGTGTTTTTTCATTTAACACAAATTAAATGAAGATAATAATACCAAAGAATTTGTGTTTGCATTCATTTTCAGGAAGAAACTGAGTATTATCTGACAGAATTGCAGGGGTGTCAATACTTTTGGCCACAACTGTACAGTTGAAACCAGAAGTTTACATACACTATATAAATAAACACATATGGAAAGTTTTTCCTCAATATCTGACATGAAATCAGAATAAACCTTTCCCTTTTGGTCAATTATAATTGCCATAATTATTAATATTTGTCAAATGCTAGAATGAGAGAGAGAATGTTTTAATGTATTTTTATTACTTACTGCAAAGTCAAAAGTTGACATATATTTCATTAGTATTTGTTACCATTGCCCTTAAACTGAATGACTTAGATCAAACGTTTGAGATATCCTTCCACAAGCTTCTCGCAATAGTTGGTCGGAATTGGGGCCCATTCCTCCTGACAAAACTGGTGTAACTGATTCAGGTTTGTAGGTCGCCTTGCTCACACCGGCCTTTTCAGCTTTGCCCATATGTAAACTTCTGGTTTCAACTGTAGATTGTCCACCTTCACTTTGTGAAAATGTTTTAAGGACTCCAATTTCTCACCATGACAAAAATCTATATATGTATCGTAAAGTCCTGTTTTTTTCAGGGCTGGTCATTTTGTGTTATGTTGAGTCAATAGGAAAGGTTAGGAAATACAGATCTGTATGATAACCATCTTTCAGCCCTAGTAAAAGTTGAGATCAGTATGCGTAACATCAAATATTTTTAAAGTCATGGGCGAAATTATTGGCACCTGTAGCGCTATGCTCGGCATCCCTGCATGGTGTCCCCTTTTCCCTCCATGGAGGGACTCTGGCTTACTCACCACCCAGGCTCCTGTTTCTTTCCTCCTCTGTGCACGCCGCAATGTGTTACGGTGGCGTGCCTACAGTATATGTGCGAGCACAGCCCTGTATTTAAAGAGGTAAAGTGCACACATAGTAAATGCTTCCAGCAACTGCAGGGAGGCATTTAATTAAATGTGTATTCACCTGCAAGGTGTCTCACAGCCAATAGCATAACTGGGAGACGTCTTGTATAAAAGGCACCTTCCCCTATTGGGAGGTGCCTGGGTATTCCCTATAGTTCTGTGTTAGTTGGTTGGTGTGTATGAAACTGTATATTGCCAGGTCTCCCGTTCCTAATCTGTTAGTATCCCATATCCAGTGTTTGTTAGTCCGTCATAATTAGTCCTTGTTTTCTGCAACTGCTTTGGCGGTGTCTGACTTCTGAAACTGCATCTGCGGTACCTGTACCCAGTGGCCGCAATGGTGGTACCTGTTTGCCATTGTGGGGGTTGAATGCATAGGCTGGAACTGTGAGCCTCTTCCTGTGACCGTTCAGTCTGCACCGTGTGAACTGTCCCAGTGGCCGTCCTGTCCATACAGTGTGAAAGTGTCTCAAGTGGCTGACCTGTCAGAATTTGTTCAAAGTGGTTGTCCTGCTTAGTCCGAGAATCTGAAGTAACGTCTCTGCCACTTGGGGTCAGCAGCTACTGCTGGACATCGCCAACTGCCACACAAGGCTGACCTCACCACTAGAGCCTCCAGCAAACACCAAGGTAGCTGATTATTCATGCCTCTCCAGGGTAAGTCTGGTTTGTGGCAAGGTGGGTCCACAGATCACGTGTGCCACCTAGGAGCACAACAGCACCCTAGAAATTGTTCCAGAAAATGAGGTATTTCTCCAAGAGAATTATTGCAATTACATATGTTTTGTTATAGACATGTTTATTTCCTTTATGTGTACTGGAACAATCCAAAAAAACAGCGAAAACAAGGCAAATTGGACATAATGTCACACAAATCCCCAAGAAAGAGTTGAACTAAATTGTTGGCACCCTCAATTTAATATTTAGTTGCACACTGTTTAGAATAAGTAACTGTAATCAATCGCTTCCGATAACCATCAACAAGCTTCTTCCACCTCTGAATTGGAATTTTGGACCACCCTTTTGCATATTCTCCAGGTCTCAAATTTGAAAGGTGCCTTCTCCCAACAGCAATTGTAAGATCTCTCCACAAGTGTTCAATGAGCTTTCTGACACTGGGGACTACATTACAATCCAAAATTCTTTGGTAATCTTGATATTTCGTGATACCATGCACATAGTCAAGGCACACAGTGGCAGAGAGCAAAACAACTCAAAAACATATTTGAACCTCCACCATATTTGACTGTAGGTCCTGTGTTCTTTTCTTTGTAGGCCTCATTTTGTTTTCGGTAACAGTAGCATGATGTGCTTTACCAAAACGCTCTGTCTTGGTCTCATCTGTCTACAAGACACTGTTATGGACTGACCTTGGCAGGAGTAGTGGTATTTCAACCACTAGGGGCAGCATCGGCAGGTAGTGTAGTCTGGAATAGCCATGGGTCGGTACACAGAAGCAACAGTACAGTTGAAGGATCAGCAGGTTGCACAGGCAGGAATAGTCTAGGGCCGGTACACAGGAGCAGAATATTGTTGAAAGATCAGCAGGTTACATAGTCAGGAATAGCCGGGTCGGTACAATGTAGCAGTAGTATAATCTTGGATGGAGCAGCAGGGGAAAGGAAATCTGTCATGATCCATGCTGGATCAGGACTGATATAAAGCACAGGTAACCTTTTTTTTCTTAAGCTGTGCTTAGTTTGGTTTTTGCCCCCGGTGGCCATTGGGATTGTTGCACTGTGGTGTCTTTTGTTCTAAATTTGCCCCCCGGTGGTGGTGAGCGTCATTGTACTCTGGTTTCTTTAGTTAGTGCACATGATTATGATGCAGGTGTGATTTCTCTGGCTCTGCTATTAGAGTCACAGGTGTTGCTATCAGTGTTGGTGATAGTGTTCATTTCAACTATCCTTGGTGGAGGAAGGAGCTGGAGAGCGTTCCTTGAAGCACTGTCTTAGCCCTGGTGTGGAAGGAGTCATAGGGGATTTCCTTGTAGCTCTGACAGCTTAGTGGCAGCGATTCAGGAGGAGAGCTGTATTCTGGTGGTGGACTCTGTTGCCAGGAGCAAGTGCAACAGAGTAAATCTAAGTGGGGTTTCCCTGTTTGTGTATTTCCTTAGTGTGTATTAGTACAGCGGTGGGGCCAGTGCCTGCGCCACCCAGCTCCCTAGCAAGGGATAGGTGTAGGGTGTGCTAGGGCGACAGGTTCCTGAGCAGCGCCCGGTGCGGAAGCGGCATAGGGAAAGTTAGGAGCATAAGGGACACTGACTCAGGGGAGTGTAGGAGGTCTCCACGTTCCCTTTCCCTATCGCAGGGCCCACCATTGTAACTGTTTCCCCTTTCCCTGTGTCTTGTTTTAGTTACCGGCCTGTGGGCCGCGTCACACAGGACCGTATCACGTGCCGCGTCTTCTTGTTTTAGTTTCCGGGATGTGGGTCACGTCACACAGGACGGGTCATCGTGACATTATCACCAACCATAACTTTTTTTCCTGCTGAGCAATGGACCCAATTCAGACCTTTTCCCAAATGCTGCAGACCCCTACTAATGAGATTAGGGGGCTGCGCGGAGGGTTGGTGCTGCGGCTGTTGGTGGGATCTGGGAGCTTGGTTCAGGAACAGGCTCAGCCAGAACCCAAGAAATCCCTCCCTGACAGATTTTCTGGAGGGAGAGATCAATTCTTGGTGTTTCAACAAGCCTGTAAATTGTATTTCAGGCTGCGCCCTCATTCATCAGGGAGTGAAGAGCAACGGGTGGGAATCATTATGTCCCTTCTTAAAGGGGATCTCCAATCCTGGGCCTTCTCCCTACCGGACGATTCTCCATCATTGGTGTCCATGGACGAGTTTTTTGCGGCTTTGGCGCTTGTGTATGGGGATCCTTATTGTGTCGCCCTGGCGGAATCCCGAATCCGTAGGTGTAAACAGGGAGCCCGGGTTGCTGAGGAGTATTGCTCAGAGTTTAGGAGATGGGCCACTAACACTCAGTGGAATGACCCTGCACTTAGGAGTCAATTTGTACAGGGTTTGTCTCCAAAGTTGCAGGATACTCTGGTGCAGTACGTCGCCCCCAGGTCGCTGGAGGCCGCCATGTCCCTTGCCATCCGGGTGGATAGACGCCTTAGGGAAAGACATATACAAAAAGTGCCCCCTGATGTCCTCGCTAGGGAGGAGGACCCACCAGTGCAGATTGAGGAACCCAGACAGCCCGGTGTTATTGATACAAAAAAGGGGGTGTCTGAGGCTCGTCGTGGTGGGGGGTATGCTTTTCCTGTGGGAAGCCTGGCCATTTTATGAGAGCCTGCCCAGTTCATGCCAAGTCTCCTGAAGAAGCTATGCAAGTAGGAGGAGCTAGTTTGTGTTCGGAGCTGCCTACGGTTCGGGGAGTGGTGTCGGCATGTTTGTACTGTGGGCAGACTTGTCATGTCCTGAAGGCTTGCCCATTGCACGCCAAATTATCTGTGCCATATGTGAAGCCGCATTCCCCTGGTCGCTTAGAGGGAGGCGGCCAGGGAGTATACATTTTCTCCATTTTGCCCTCCCAAGGTACCATCTCAGTAGAGCTCTTGGCTGGTGGGGTACCGGAGGTGATACCGGTGCTTGTGGACAGCGGAGCAGGAGTCAGTCTGGTGGATGCTCGCTTTGTCCAGACTCATGGTCTGAGGTGTAGGATGCTAGCCCAACCTCTAAGCGTCCAGGCCATAAACTCTGTTCCACTGAGCCAGGGGAGCTTGACCCAAGTCGTAGAGAGTATCCATCTGCGTATAGGACATCATGAGGAGTCCTTGCATGCTATGTCTTGGAGGGAATGCCAGTACCTATTGTTTTAGGCCTCCCTTGGCTGAAAAGACACTACCCAGTAATAGATTGGCGGGCAAGGGAAGTGAACAGCTGGGGGCACTCGTTTGAGGGCTGCTGCCTAAGAACTACTGTCTCTGCCATCTCTCTTCAATGGACCCCTTCCTCTCCTCGGTGAGAGCAGCAGATGTGCTGCAGGAGAGTAGGGGCAAGGCTCAACCCTCACCATTGGCCAACCCTGGGAGGCGCTGACCTTGTGGTGGAAGGGGCTGGAGGGTGGTGTACCCCTTGGTGAAGTGCGGGGGTGTGAGTGTGGTGACACAGGGGGACGCCTCTGTTGTCAATTCCAGAAAGAGTTCTCCAAATGGTGATAAACGAACGAGTGGCAATAAACGTTCAGGTCCGGACCTGTGTGTGAATGAGCGTGTATGGGTGGCCACCAAAAAACATCCAGTGGAAGTGTGTTGTGGAGTGTTACCAGCTCATACCAAACATACACAACTCGTTCCCCAGGTCAGCGCTTCGGAGATGGGTGGTGCCTCCAGAAACGTTGCCAATACCAGCGGGCTCGTTTGTCATCAACCTGAAGTGCAGGTAGTTGCTGGGGTGAACTCTGGGTCTGGGCGTCCCTGCTGTAAGTGGTTCCCGGATGAGGAGTGGTCTTGAGGGTCCAGAGGCCCCTCATTAAGGGGAGGGTACTGTCATGATCCATGCTGGATCATGACTGATATAAAGCACAAGTAACCTTTTTTTTCTTAAGCTGTGCTTAGTTTGGTTTTTGCCCCAGTGGCCATTGGGATTATTGCACTGTGGTGTCTTTTGTTCTAAATTTGCCCCCCGGTGGTGGTGAGCGTCATTGTACTCTGGTTTCTTTAGTTAGTGCACATGATTATGATGCAGGTGTGATTTCTCTGGCTCTGCTATAAAAGAGTCACAGGTGTTGCAATCAGTGTTGGTAATAGTGTTCATTTCAACCATCCTTGGTGGAGGAAGGAGCTGGAGAGCATTCCTTGCAGCACTGTCTTAGCCCTGGTGTGGAAGGAGTCATAGGGGATTTCCTTGTAGCTCTGACAGAGCTTGGTGACAGCAATTCAGGAGGAGAGCTGCATTCTGGTGGTGGACTCTGTTGCACTTGCTCCTGGCAACAGAGTAAAGCTAAGTGGTGTTTCCCTGTTTGTGTGTATTAGTACAGCGGTGGGGCCAGTGCCTGCACCACCCAGCTCCCTAGCAAGGGATAGGTGTAGGGTGTGCTAGGGCAACAGGTTCCTGAGCGGCGCCCGGTGCGGAACCGGCATAGGGAACGTTAGGAGCGTTAGGGACACTGACTCAGGGGAGTGCAGGAGGTCTCCACGTCCCCTTTCCCTATCGCAGGGCCCACCGTTGTAACTGTTTCCCCGTGTCTTGTTGTTTTAGTTACCGGCCTGCAGGCCGCGTCACACAGGAACGTATCACGTGCCGCGTCTTGTTGTTTTAGTTACCGGCCTGCGGGTTGCGTCACACAGGACGGGTCATCGTGACAAAATCTTGACTAAAGGCTGGGAGCTCAATAATCTCGCAAGGAAGAAAATGCAATTCCAGGTTTAAGTAGTGGGTTCAATTAGGAGATTACAGGATGGAGACAATCAGAAACAACAAAGGTACTAGTATCTGGGTTATCAAGCAACTGTCCAGCAAGTTTAATAGCTATACAACAGCTGCTGTGTTTGAGTCCTGACAGACACTTTCCCAGAAGGATTTTTGCTTAGGTACATTTTGGCAAACTGCAGTTTAGATTTTCATGTCTCTATGTCAGCAACGGGGTCCTCCTGAGTCTCCTGCCATAGTGTTTCATTTAATTACAATGTTGCCGGATAGTTTGCACTGACACTGATTCACCTTGAGCCTGCAGGACAGCTTGATTTTTTTTATCTTGATTGGATCTCCTTATCTACTATCCGGACTACACTGTGATGCAACCTTTCATCATGTTTTCTTTGCTATCCACAACCAGGGAGATTAGCTACAGTGCCATGGGTGATGAACTCTTCAAAATGTTGACATAGACAAAGGAACATCACGATCTCTGGAACCTTGATACTGTTGATACTGTTAAACAAGTTTGGTTCTCAAGTCCTCACTCAGACAGTTCTCTTCTCGTCTTTCTGTTCTTTGTGCTCAGTGTGGCACACACAGATACAATGCAAAGATTAAGTCAACTTCTCCCTTTTTTATCTGGTTTCAGGTGTGATTTTCATATTGCCCACACCTGTTGCATGCTACAGGTGAGTTTGAGCGAGCATCATATGCTTCAAACAAAGCTGTTTACCCACAATTTTGGAAAGGTGTCAACAATTTTGTCTATCCAATTTTTGGATTTTTGTGTGAAATTATGTCCGATTTGTTTTTTTTTCAGTTTTTTTGTGCTGTTCCACTACACACAAGGGAAATAAACATGTGTATAGCAAAACGTGTATGATTACAATAATTTTCTGGGAACAATTTGAAGGGTGTCAACACTTTCAGCCCTGACAGTATATGCATCATGTACGATTTTTTCATTATATAGTTGTGTCTTTCAACAATGTATTTTAAATGGCCTTATATAACTGAGCCAGAGAGTTGCAGTTACAGTGGGGAAAAAATATTTAGTCAGCCACCAACTGTGCAAGTTCGCACACTTAAAAAGATGAGAGATGCCTGTAATTGACGTAATAGGTAGACCACAACTATGAGAGTCAAAATGAGAAAACAAATCCAGAAAATCATCTTGTCTGATTTGGCAAGATTCATTTTCAAATTATGGTGGAAAATAAGTATTTGTTCACCTAAAAACATGCAAGATTTCTGGCTCTCACAGACCTGTAACTTCTACTTTAAGAGGCTCCTCTGTCTTCCACTCATTACCTGTAGCAATGGCACCTGTTTGAACTTGTTATCCTGACACTCATACACAGTGATACGGTTATTGGTACTTTTGGCAGCGTGGACAGGTGACAAGTCCTGCTGAATATTTAAATTTCCATCTCCAAAAAGCTTGTCAGCAGAGGGAAGCATGAAGTGCTCTAAAATTTCCTGGTAGACGGCTGCGCTGACTTTGGTCTTGATAAAACACAGTGGGCCTACACCAGCAGATGTTATGACTCCCGAAACCATCACTGACTGTGGAAACTTCACACTAGACCTTGGAAATCAAGGTCCCTGAGTCTGGAGGAAGAGTGGAGAGACAGACAATCCAAGCTGCTTGAGGTTTTGTGTGAAGTTTCCACAATCAGTGATGGTTTGGGGAGCTATGTCATCTGCTGGTATAGGTATACTGTGTTTTATCAAGACTAAAGTCAGCGCAGTCGCCTACCAGGAAATTTTAGAGCACTTCTTGCTTTTCTCTGCAGACAAACTGTCATGATCCCAGTGCAGGTTTTGATCTGCACCTCAGGGGTTCATGTCTTGAGCCAAGTGCAGGCTTTGACCTGCACGCCTGGGGTTAATTATTGTGGCCTCTCTTTGGTTCAGGGAGAGCTTCTTATAGCCCTGGGAAACGTCAATCCCTGTCAGTTATACTTTTGCCTTTGGCCGAGTGGGGTGACCCCTGTGCGCCTGTGCCTGTTCGTTGTCTTCTTGTTTGCTTTTATGGTTCTCACCCGGTTCTGTCCCCTGTTGTGAGTTTGCCTGTTGATTCTGTACTGTATATCTGTTTCTCTGGTTTCTGACTTCTTGGCTATGTCCTGACTATCCTTTCTGTCTAATCTTTTGGTATTATACAAATACATCTAGAACTAGTCTGAATAGGTGCATACCAAAAAACAGCTTATGTATCAATTAAAGAAATGGTTGCACTCAATTGCATTAATGCAATTGAGTGCAACCATTTCTTTATTTGATACGTAATCCTTTGGTATTGTCGTGCTATCTCGTGCTTTGACCCCGGCCTGATCTGTTTACGTCCCTGTCTATGTTCCTTGGTAACTTTGTCCCGTAGTTACCATTCTAGAAGTTTTCCTGCAGCTCCTAGCTCTCTGGAGTTTAGGCCACGCCCACAGCAGTCACGTGCTTTAGGTCCTGCTGGTCTGAAGCATGCATCTTCACTGCTGCTGCCCGATCCTCAGGTATCTTTGATCACAGTTTGTCTTACTCAGGACACGCGCACTGGCTCAGTGAGCAAGTGCAGTGTGGTGTTCTTGACATAAACTTTTTGAAGATAGAAATTTAATTCTCCAGCAGGAATTGGCACCTGTCCACACTGCCAAAAGTACCAATACCTCATTTAAAAACAGCTGTATCACTGTTGTCACGGTCACCTGTGTCTGGACACAGCGAGTACCGCAAGGCGAACCATGACAGGTGTGAACCTGGATACACCGCCTCCAGTAGGGCGAATTTAAATAATAAAACGTGCAGCTGGATACACCGCCTCCAACTAGCGAATTTAGGTAATACACGTTATATATACAGTAGTCTGGAAACCCCGCCTCCAGTAAGGCGAATTTAAATAATAAAGGGGAAACCTGGGTAACAATGGTGGGCCTTGCGATAGGGAATAGGGACGTGGAGACCTCCTGTACTCCCCTGAGCCAGTGTCCCTGCACTCCTAACGTTCCCTATGCCGGTTCCGCACCGGGCGACGCACGTGTACCTCAATCCCTGACTCGCCCTGCACCTAAACCCTCACTAGGGAATTGGTCGGTGCGGAAACTAATCCCACCACTGCACTAAACACACATAAGGGAAAATGACAATACAGGGGGAACACCACTTAGCTTTGCTCTTTTGCGTACGCTCCTAGCAACAGAGCCCACCACCTGCGTGCATCTTCTCCTCCACCCGGATCCATCACCATAACCGGATACATCACCATAGTGCAGCCTTGGAGCAGAGTCCACCACCAGTTGCAGCTGCCCAGTAAACAGAGTCCCAAAGATGAGTCCAGCTTCGGTCAAAAAGTCGAGCATGCTTGAGTCCAACTTATCTGCCAACAAGTCCAGCATGCTTGAGTCCAGTTTTCAGCAACCAAGTCCAGCATGCTGAGTGCAACTCTCACCATAGTCGCCACTCACCCAAGCCATGCAAGCACTTCCTGCCGACACCATAAACTGCGACTCCACCACGCTATGCCAGCCCTTCTTCCAGACACCATTGTTGAACTCCACCAATCCATGCCAGCACTCCTTGCCAACTCCATAGCTGACTCAACCCCTCTGGCTGGGCTGCCCAGGACTCTTGTTCAGCTCCTTCATCACCCAGGCTTGCTTCCCAAATGACGAACTCACAATATCACCCACATCATCAAACACACCTGAAACTCATTTATAGAGCCTCACACCTGATTTGTAATACATGCACATTAAAACTAAAGTGTAATACCCCTACCCACCACCGGGGCAACTTAGAACAAACGACACCACATGTAATAATTCTAATGGCCACCGGGGGGCAATCAACCCACTTTGGCAGCAAGCCAAAGGAAAAAACGTTCACTTTGTCCATTTAACTTGTCAGATCCACCTTGGATCATGACAGTACCCCCTCCTTAATGAGGGGCCTCTGGACCCTCAAGACCACTCCTCATAAGGGAAACACCTACAGCGGGGACGCCCAGATCCTGGGTTCACCCCACCACCACCTGAAACTTCAGGTTTATGACAAACGCACCGCTGGTATTGGCAATACATGTTCTGGAGGCACCATCTCTCCACAGCGCTGACCTGGGGAACGAGTTTATGTATGTGTATGTTTGCTATGAGCTGATCAGACTCCACAACACACTTCCACAAGATGTTTTTTGGTGGCCACCCACACATGCTCGTTCACACACGGACCTGAACGATTATTGCCACACATTCGTCATATTTTGGTGAACTCATTCTGGACTTGACAACAGAGGCGTCCCCCTGTGTCCACACTCACACCCCCGCTATTCACCAAGGGACACCACCCTCCAACCCTTTCACATGAGGTCTGCGCCTCCCAGGGTTGGTTAATGCAAGGGGAGAGATTTGTCCCTACTCCCCCGCAGCACACCTGCCGCTCACACCTGGAGGAGAAGGGGACAGGAATTTGGAGGAAATATACACTCGCTGGTCGCCTTCGTCCACACGACCAGGAGGGGGCGGCTTCTTCGGTGATATTGAAGATTTGGCGTGAGCCCCGCAGACTATACACCAGTCTGCTCACTACAGGGATGTACCCCTTCACTTCGGGGAACCCCAGACAGCACCATGGGGATCACAAACTGCACCCACCTGTCTGGGTACGTCCGCCTGTATGAACAAGTCCCGCTCCCCAGCAGCGACTCTAGGGGGCACTTTGCCAGAGCTGCAGGAATATGGAGGAAAAATACACTCTGGTTGCCTCCACACAACCAGGAGGGGGTGGCTTCTTCAATGGTATGGAAGATTTGCGTGAGCCCCGCGGACTATACACCAGTCTGCTCTCCACAGGGATGTACCCCTTCACCTCGGGGAATACCAGGCAGCTCCGTGGGGCACCAACTCTTCCCACCTGCCTGGGTACCTCCGCATGCATGAGCAAGTCCCGCTCCCCAGCAGCGACTCTAGGGGCTTTTTGCCAGACCGCAGTCGCCATTCGATTTTCTGGTTGAGCCCAAGGAAAGGCCCCAGACCCTGAATACTGCTGCTGGAACTGCTTCACACCATGCAGCTTCTCACACACCTCAGTGAGGTCCAGCAGCAATTACTCACAGGTCTCCACATGGCCAAGGCTGACCAGAAAAAAAAAATGTAGGGTTGGTGATGTCACGGTCACGTGTCTAGACGCAGCGAATACCGCAAGGCGAACCATGAAACCTGTGACCCTGGATACACCGCCTCCAGTAGGGCGAATTTAAATAATAAAACGTGCAGCTGGATACACCGCCTCCAACTGGCAAATTTAGGTAATACACGTTATATATACACAGTAGTCTGGAAACCCCGCCTCCAGTAAGGCGAATTTAAATAATAAAGTGGAAACCTGGGTAACAATAACAATGGTTGGCCCTGCGATAGGGAATAGGGACATGGAGACCTCCTGTACTCCACTGAGCCAGTGTCCCTGCACTCCTAACGTTCCCTATGCCGGTTCCGCACCGGGCGACGCACGCGTACCTCAAACCCTGACTCGCCCTGCACCTAAACCCTCACTAGGGAATTGGTCGGTGCGGAAACTAATCCCACCACTGCACTAAACACACATAAGGGAAAATGACAATACAGGGGGAACACCACTTAGCTTTGCTCTGTTGCATACGCTCCTAGCAACAGAGCCCACCACCTGCGTGCATCTCCTCCTCCACCCGGATCCATCAACATAACCGGATCCATCACCATAGTGCAGCCTTGAAGCAGAGTCCACCACCAGTTGCAGCTGCCCAGTAAACAGAGTCCCAAAGATGAGTCAAGCTTCTGCCAAAAAGTCGAGCATGCTTGAGTCCAACTTATCTGCCAACAAGTCCAGCATGCTTGAGTCCAGTTTTCAGCAACCAAGTCCAGCATGCTGAGTGCAACTCTCACAATAGTCGCCACTCACCCAAGCCATGCAAGCACTTCCTGCCGACACCATTGTTAAGGGGAGAATATATGGCACCTGAATATATACAAGAATCAAAACTGTATCACTATATGGACGCTTTGCTGGATATGGTGGATCATGTTGCTTTAAGATACTTCTGATTTACTTATATTTTCTTAGAATTGTTTCTGTATGGTATCACCCACCTAAGCTTCATCCAATATTGAATAAACTGGGTGGACTAGGGTGAGCCAAGCTAGAAAACAATACTTGTGTATATAAGTATTGTTTAGCGATATGGGAGCGGTAAACGGTAACTTAGAAATGTACATAATGATTGTGTAGCGATATGGGAAAAGCAAATAGTAACTTGGAAACATATCCATGATGTAACTGATGAGGTAGCACAATTTCTGTTATAAAAGCTGTACACTTTGGATTAAAGACGGAGAAGAATCATACTGACATGATACACCTTGTCTTGTGTATTCTTTTCTCCGTGCACGTAAAATCTCTACCAAAGATCCAATTTGGCCACAGACAATTAAGACGGGCCACACCCTAGTGCGGCAGAAATCAACAGTTGGCGCTCAAACAGTGGGGCTCAGGACGATACCAGACGATCACAGCCGCAACAAAATCTCCCCCAGGACGGACGTCTTTCCAGCAGGACGAGACTGCAGCTCGAGACCTAGTGAGAAAATATATCATCTTACCTACCCTTCTGTATTCACGTCCGGCTGGGAGGGGATAGTTGGCTGTCTTCTCTGAACCCTTAAACTGACCACGTTTGAAAGTCCTGAGCCTACGGACCCGGTCAGGTATATAATTCCTTAATTGTCTGTGTGTATTATCCGGTCTAACCAATTCAGAGGGTGTATCTAGAATCCATCTAGTATCTGTTAAAAACTATTTCATACTGCACTAGGGCTACTAGAAACAAAACAGAGCAGAGTACAAAGGGGGTGTTCACACTGGGTTATCACCCTGGTTCCGACCTTAGACGGTCGAAGAAGTTATATATAGGTATATATATCAGATATATACATATAGGTGCTCACGTCCGGCCATACGCCCACGATATTAACTGGGCCCGGTGACGTGAATGACACGGTAATTTTTTTTTAAGGAAAGAGGTGATTACTAATTTTTCCCCCTCTGCTGAAATATCAACCACCTATTTATAGGTGATTACCACTATTTACTACACCTAAAGTGACAAAAAGCCTAGCCCTAGTTGCCTTGGTAACAAAAGAACAGTGAAAGGGATAAGGAATACATTCATAATAGTTTTTATGTTTTGAAGTATTGATGCATTGTTAAGACACGCCTGTCCGCAGCTCTCATATTGAATACACTGCCATACTGGTTAGACTGCTATTTCAGCTGCATTTCCTGAATCCAAAGTGTTTAACAATCACGCTACATTATCTGTATTCAGTCCGGAGGATACAAAATATAGAGTGTAATAAGTTGTACACACACATACACAGTAACCCTTCAAGCACATTTATAATTACGGTAATCTAAAAGTTTAATTGTCTGCCTTATCTGCTTTGCCTCTCTGCTTTGCTGTTTTGGTTGTTTGCATACGTGATTGTTACCTCAGCCAGCCTGAAAAGGAAAAAAAATATAGATAGGGAGACGTACTGAGCAAATTCACTGTCACTCTGGTTCCGGTCCTGCTCTCGGCTTGACCGATGATCGCAGAAGTCTGAACTGTGTCTCTCCCAGTGGGCAAGTGGGAGTAGGTGCTTGATTACTCTGAGTGATTTTCCAACCTGTAAGTGGTTGATGACTTCTTGCGGGGTTCCCACCGGACATCACCTGGCTAAGGTGATGGTGTTTTAGCTGCAGCATAGGTTCATAAGTTATATGGGTGGAAGGGTAATTTCAATTACCGTGTTGATGTGACTGAGTGATTGCTCTCTCCCTGAAAAGTATGGTTTGCCCAGGTGTAGATTTTTCACCTCTACAAATCAGGCTGGCATATGGATAGGTAAATTGTGAATTGTTTTGGTGTCAAGGATTCACAGTATTTGATGTCAGAACCAGTTTTAAATTCATTGTCTTTTGTCTTTTGTAGTGTGTATGATTTGCCGGCAGGAGGCGTACTAGCATGTGGTTAAAATTTTTGAATACATTCTATGTGTGTATACATATATATATGTTGTGAAATTAGAGAATTGGATAAACTAGTTTTGTTCTGCATACTATAATTATAAGGTTAGTTGTTAAAAAAAAATTTGTTCAGGTAGAAAGAGAATTACTTGAATGGTAATTGCTTGATTTGTACAGATATCTCTGTGAGATACGAGGTCTATTGTTACTTTTTAGTTATTGTTTTACTAATGTCACTACATTTCTCTATGAGATGGTTTTCTTTTAAATGTTTTAGAGCGAAAGTTTTGAGGAAACAGAAATTTTAACAATTTATAAGGTATTTTTATACTACGCAGTTTCTGGATACACAAGATTTGTGAAATACTCTGGTGTTAGTTGTTGGTTAATTCCCTATATTACTGTGTTCAAGATAGCTAGACATCACTATGTTCATTGAAGACCCCTTTACTCAGACATAAGGAGTATATACAGCTTTTACAGTCACATATCCAACTGTTCATAACCCCGTGAGAATTTGTTTCAAGATGCCCATATACATATGTTTTTCAGATATGCTCAGAATTCAGATGATAGAATGGGTGGGAGCAGTCAGTCAATGTCTATAAGACAGATATGACCCATAGTGGAGTGAGAAAGAAAATGTACGTTAAGAAACCCTCTGATCACGAGGGGAGGAGCATTAGATAAGAAGGGATAGAAGAATGTGTTAATGAGTAGAGAGCAGCGTCCCAGCCTCAGGTGTTATGAGGTGTTACAGGACCCTGAAGCATTTTATAAGATGGCAGAGGAAGTTAGGAAAAAAGGGATGAGGAGAGGAATATAACAAGATTGCTGAATTTTGTGCAAAACAAATATTTACACAGGAAGATGTCAGTTGCAATATCTGCATTACATTCATTTATACTTCTATATACATTCCCGATGACTGGACGTGTGCCAGCCGTCAAACACAGAATGCAGAATATCGTGAGACTTGTTCTGACTGTTAGATGAGCAACCCAAAGAGCCGTACCTTCTTTCCAACTATTTATATAGATGGCACGTCTTATGCTACATCCTGTCCAGCATCCGTTATAGTTTTATTAATTAATGTAGTTTATGAAAAGAATAATGAAGAAAAAGATGAATATGACATGGAGGTATATAAGTAAACAGAACCGGAGGAGACAGGAAATAAATAGCTCAGACTGATAATCTACAGTATTTATCGTTATATGGTGAGGGGACATAATTATCATCATCATCTTTTAAGCCTCAAAGCTCATACTTTTGTACACAATCTACTACATGCAAGGACTCCTGGATATACCAGGAGACAGATACCCTAGTAAGCAGCTTGCCAGACCCCCCATTCTCCAGGATGTCATGCAGGGAAAAGGAGAACCTGTGGATAATTTCTTCCACAGATGTAACAAAAAGTTTCTGGATCTCAGATTTGAAATGCAAATTAGTTCCAAGTTGGAAGAAGCTTGACACCCACCAACATCGAGCTCCAGATTTTAATAGGGTATTGGCATACTGATTCCACAACCCATGAAAGTACGTATTCTCTTACAGCTCGCCCCCCCACAAAAATACAGTAGAGAAACAACATCTCTCACCCAGACAGAGGTTGAGGATACTCCTCTCAAATTCCTGGTGGGTCCCGATGCAATCAGAAGAGTAATCAGGGATATTGATCTACTTGCTGAAGAAGTATGCAGTCTTTTCTTTTTTACAGGACACATCTGTAGATCATGTGGGCGTTGAACTAATGGCACTGATCCCAGACTCAATATTGGCAGGCTGAAAATCCAGTTTGTAAAGGTGGGGCCGAGGCCAGTAGCCCTGCTGCCAAGGAAATTGCAATATTCATCCTATTTCACCCTCCATTTCATAATTTGCAATTATTTCTATGAAGTTATGGATAATACATGACTTATGTGCTGTCAATGAAGTTATAGTACTGAACACATCTATGGTACCAAACCCACACACTATGTTTTGTTTTTATCAATTCTATTTATTTTTCTATGGTTCACGGTGATTGACCTGGCCAATGCTTTCTTCAGTTTATTTCTACATGCTGCAAGCCAGTACCTGTTTGTTTTCACACGAGGGCCAGCAATATATTTGGACAATGATGCCTCAAGGGGCACAGTATAGCCTCTCTATGTTCACCCGAGCCATGACCACGGTCCTGAAGCCCTGGAAGAGGATACATCCCACAGCCACTTCGTTTTACAATATATATGGATGACCTCTTCCCCTGACTGAAGACAGCCAAGCCAATACTGCTCTTCTACACATGCAACCTTTTTATAATTATTTCAAGACTTTCCAAGAAGGTAATCAGTGTGTTTTATATACTAAATTGCAATCACATTTTCACAGCTCTAGGACTGCCAGGCTATACCGAACTGTTTTGTCTGTTTGTCATGAAGAAGCCTGACCATGTAAATGGAGTCCTAACACAGCTTCACGGAGGAAGACAATGCCCTCCTGGCTTCTCTCCAAGACTTGACCAAGTGACTCGTGAAGTCCAAACCTGCATGAGAACCGTGTTTGCAACCCACCTGTGCTGGACAAAGCTTCTGATATTTTTATGGGTCACCAGTTGAAGATCCTGGCCCAAAGCACCTGTCTGCAATGCCCTACTCTGCTCCCGGACAACGTCACCATCTCCAGATCTCTTCTACCTCTGCCAAAGGGGGGAGGAAGATGGAGGATGAAAACCACATCTCTGACACATTAGTGGAAGAGGTAGTCGACTCTGAAATGGCTGAACGCGATTGTCTTGCTGTCATGAGGCAAGAGAACACCTGGATTTCCTGACCTGATGCTCATTGTGGATAGACCAAGGTATGCAGACCAAGAAGGCCGTTCGCACACTGGTATAGCAGTAGCCACAGAAGTAACTTGCTGCCAGCAAAACCACTGCCTACATCCAAAGGCAGGACTGCGGGCCTTGACAGAAGCATACGAGAGGTCCACTCAACATGAAGCTATCAAGATCAATCTGGAGGGAAAGAGACTTCATCACGGCTAACAGAACGCCGGTCAGACACCACAAAGCCACACAAGAATTATTGGAGTCCTTGTTGATGCCAGGAAGAGTTGCGGTGGTAAAAGTAAAAGCACACACACTGGAGACACTTCAAGGGAAGCAGTGGGCAACAGGCTAGCTGAAGTAACAGCAAAAGAAGCAGCAGTAATACCGGTTGACACGGAAACAGAGGAAAAGGAATAACACTCCAGAAACAAGTATCCAAGGAAGAAAAGAAGAAATGGACCTAAGATGAAGTTATACAGGATGAAATACGCCTAAGGATGAACAAGGAAAATTTAAGGCCTCGAACAAAACTCTACATACTCGATGCTATACAGGAAACAGGGAAGCCATAGCATAAGAGTTTAGTCTTTCCCTTGGGTCACATACACGCACAAGTATAATTGCCTATATGTAGTCTAAGTTTAAAAACATGTGACTAAAATGCATTTTCGAGTCTTTTCATCCATCCCAGATCCTGAGGACATAGGAGCCCACCAGATCCTGCCCGGTGACTGAGTCCTCATCACCAAGAGGTTCAACAGACGTACCCTTGAACCTAGAGATGACAGCCTGTTCCAAGTCCTGTCAACTATCGCAGCAGTCCATGGGTCCTCGCTTCCCACTGCAAGGAGATGCCGGATCCAGAGTCCAGTAGCGGCTGCCACTCTTCATCCATCTGGCACTTATCCTTCTCCTAGCTCAAGGGGTAGTCAGTCACCAAGGGGTAGTCACTCATGAGAAGGGCATACTGACTTTCTGGTATAATGTCTCCACCCCAAGAGTAACATATCAATTTGACTACTGTCTCACAATAAGAATGTCCAGGCCCCATGGCACAGTTTCATATCAGGTTTAATACACAATTCATCTGTGTCACTACTGCTGAAATAGGGGAAGGTTCAAACTGGGAGGATTAGTCTCTTGTTGGGTGGCACACTGGTGAAAGTGACTAGAGACATCAACCAGCCCAGGCCCTACAGCGAAGGGACAAATGGGGAATAAGCCTATTAAGTCGCATGACCCTGTCCAAAGCCCATTTTAAGGGTCAGAGTGGCCTTCCAGATTCAATACTCCCTGTCACTGCCACTCACTGCCCCAAGGAGGGATGCATAGTTCTGTACCTTACTATTGACAACCCTTCAGAGTATGAGCAAGGGTTATATGTACTAGGCTCAAGTACTAAACTTGGGAGGGAAAATGGTGACACAAAAGGTAAATTTTGGCTAAGAAGCATAGATACCAGTGGGGGGCACACAGGGAGCACCTGACAAATTCAAAGTCGAGAACGAGACAATAGTTGTGTTTAAACCCACCATCCCCGTAAATAAGAATGCAAAGCGGATAAACTATTTATACAATAATCAACAACGGTTTATAAAATACACTGGGGATGTCATAAAGGCAATTATTGACCCATTAAGTTTGCAAAAGTTATTTTATGTCCTTTGATCATATTTTCTTTAATTCTATGCTGCATAGTGCCATGCCTTAAGAAAATGATGATGAAAACTATGGAAACCACATTGATGACCATGCATGCCGATTTCGAAGATCCCCTGTATGAAAGATGTCCCAATGAAAACATGCAAGCACCACCTCCGGAATATGCCTGCTTGAAGCAAACCAACGAGGGAAAGTCCAGGATTTGACTTCCTCCTGTGCAAAGTCCGTTAGGAGGGGGTCCATCTACTAGAGATGGGTCGTCTCGTATATACAGTGAAGATTAGTTAGTTAGGTTCCAGCATTGTTGAGATAGGTAGGTCGGGAGGACAGATCGATAGGTTCGACGAGATTAGGATTTTGATTTTGCATATCTCCAAAGGAGGGACTGTTAAGGGGAGAATATATGGAACCTGAATATATACAAGAATCAAAACTGTATCACTATATGGACGCTTTGCTGGATATGGTGGATCATGTTGCTTTAAGATACTTCTGATTTACTTATATTTTCTTAGAATTGTTTCTGTATGGTATCACCCACCTAAGCTTCATCCAATATTGAATAAACTGGGTGGACTAGGGTGAGCCAAGCTAGAAAACAATACTTGTGTATATAAGTATTGTTTAGCGATATGGGAGCGGTAAACGGTAACTTAGAAATGTACATAATGATTGTGTAGCGATATGGGAAAAGCAAATAGTAACTTGGAAACATATCCATGATGTAACTGATGAGGTAGCACAATTTCTGTTATAAAAGCTGTACACTTTGGATTAAAGACGGAGAAGAATCATACTGACATGATACACCTTGTCTTGTGTATTCTTTTCTCCGTGCACGTAAAATCTCTACCAAAGATCCAATTTGGCCACAGACAATTAAGACGGGCCACACCCTAGTGCGGCAGAAATCAACACCATAAACTACGACTCCCCCACGCCATGCCAGCCCTTCCTGCAGACCCCATCGTTGGACTCCACCAATCCATGCCAGCACTCCATTCCAACTCCATAGCTGACTCAACCCCTCTGGCTGGGCTGCCCAGGACTCTTGTTCAGCTCCTTCATCACCCAGGCTTGCTTCCCAAATGACGAACTCACAATATCACCCACATCATCAAACACACCTGAAACTCTTTTATAGAGCTTCACACCTGATTTGTAATACGTGCACATTAAAACTAAAGTGTAATACCACTACTCACCACCGGGGCAACTTAGAACAAACGACACCACGTGTAATAATTCTAATGGCCACCGGGGGCAATCAACCCACTTTGGCACCAAGCCAAAGGAAAAAAAGTTCACTTTGTCCATTTACTTGTCAGATCCACCTTGGATCATGACAACTGAGCTTGATTGGCCAGTAAACTCACCTGACCTTAACCCCATAGAGAATCTATGTGGTATTGTCAAGAGGAAGATGAGAGACACCAGACCCAAAAATGCAGGCGAGCTGAAGGCTGCTATCAAAGCAACCTGGGCTTCCATAACACCTCAGCAGTGTCACAGGCTAATCGTCTCCATGCTATGCCGCATGGATGCAGTAACTGATGCCAAAAGGAGCCCCGACCAAGTATTGAGTGCGTTTACTGAATATACATTTCAGTAGGCCAATATTTTGGATTTTAAAATAATTTTTTCAAGCTGGTGTTATAAAGTTTTCTAATTTACTGAGATAATAACCTTTGGGTTTTCATTGGCTGTAAGCCATAATCATCAACATTAACAGAAATAAACACTTGAAATAGATCACTCTGTTTGTAATGACTCTAGCTAATATATGAGTTTCACTTTTTGTATTGAAGAACTGAAGTAATTTTTTTTTTGATATTCTAATTTTATGAGATGCACCTGTAGTTATGCACACTGAAGTTTTCAGTTATTTTGTCCTATTTGTTTTCTTTACAATAAAACGAAAACCTAATGTTCACAGTTGTAGGTATGTTCTTTACAAAAACTGATGCAAACCCTCAAAAAAACAGTGAAATTCAAGACTGTGAGGTAGCAAAACACAAAAAATGCCAAGGGAATACTTTTGTAAGCCACTGTAAGCAGCTCAGTAAGGTCTCATTCGATGTCAGTCACTTTTCTTGCATGCAAAAAACAGTGAGAGTTTTATCAGTGTTTTTTTAAGACAGTTTCATCAGCTTTGTTAGAATGTCAGTTTTTAGCATCAGAGATAGGGTTCCGTTTCACATAGCGACGCTCCAGCGATCCCAACAACGATACGACCTGGTAAGGATCGCAGATGCGTCACTACATGGTCGCTAGTAAGCTGTCAAACAGGCAGATCTATTAAACGACGCAGCTCAATACGGCGATCCATATAATGACCTCGGCGGTCATTGGGACCTTGTCACACAGCAGCTATTCTGACGACTCACGCCTGCGTCCCTGAGTTTTGCGTCGTCAACGAGGTCGCTCGTCGGCATCAAACACAGTGATGCATGCTGGCCAGCGGGATGCCAACGATCAAAAAATGGCCTAGGACATTCGAGCACGATCAGCGATATCAAGTGGGGGGGGAGCGGTTGCCACGATGTGTCACACGTAGCGAGATCACTGGTGAGGTCGCTGTTGCGTCACAAAACCTCTGACGTTTCAGTGATCTCGCTAATGATCTCGTTATGTGAGATGAGGCCTTAAGGTCAGAGTTTCATCAGATTATCTTGGTTGAAAAAAAAATCTGATGGAGATTTCTTAAAGGGACTTGCAGCACAGAATGACTGTTCAAACTAAGTCCTGCCACTCAGTGTGATTAAAAAAAAAGCCATCAGTCCCTTATCTCGAAAAATGAAAACGTTACTGGTTGCGGAAAATGGCAACACAAACAAATTATTTTTCTTACATATTTCTTTTTTCACTACTTAAATCTAAAAAAATAATTATACATGTATAGTATCTACATGCTCATACTGACATTGAGAATCATACTGTTTGGTCAGTTTTGCCAAATAGTAAACATGGTTACAAAATAAAAAGAAATTGTACTTGGAATTTTTTGTCCTGCTTTCCAGTGTATCACATGATAAAATTGTGTCATTCAAAAGAACAACTTGTCCTGCAAAAATCAAGCCCTCATTCTGCTATATTGGTGAAAAAATAAAAAAAGTTATGGCTCTTGGAAGAAGAGGAAAAAACAAAAATGAAAAATGTCCATGGTGTGAATGGGTTAAGGAAGAGTTTACTGTAGTTTCGCTATCATCTTCAGCAGGATTATAATTACAAGTGACACCTCTATACAAAGCTAACAGCACAGTATACAGGAATCACAACAGGTGATGTCACAGCTCACCCTGCTCCCCTCCCTTCAAAATGACCTTTTCACACACTCATTAGATGCTTCAATACAAAAGACTAGGTCAGAGTCCGTTCCTTGTGGCTAATGTACAAGAATTTTTCCTGAAACAAGAAGTTATGATCTAAAAAAGGGTGAAATTTGAAAGATGTTTATTTTTAATAAAGATTGTGAAAAAAAATGGCAAAAAAATACATTTAAAACTAAAACCTGCTTCAAAGAATAGCTCTCTTTCTGATGATACATTCACATTAAGACTATGTTTACATATGTCAAATATAAAAACTTCATTCCAGCTCACCCAGCTGCTCTATGCTCATCCACCTAGGCCTCAGACACCAGCCTCGCCCTGGCCTCACATCACGGATAATAGTAAAAATGTCCGGCTCAACAGGACTGGATTTTCCTTTTCTTTTTATTTTTCAAAAGAAATTATTGTAACGCTAAAGAAGGTTATCTTAGAGTGGACCGATACAGTCGTGGTACCGAACCTCCCCAGTGTGAGCTAACCCTAGTTGAGCCAACTCCTATACATGAGCCATCAGGGACAGGCACTGGGGATTCTAATACCACGATTACTGGTGCTGAAGGGAAGACTTGTAGGGACCAGGGTACAGAGGATGGGAACTCGTGGAGTTGGAGCAAGGGAGAAGGAGACAGATGGGACACGAGTACCGTGGCACAGGAGGTAGCAGCAAAAGGAGAGAACACAGAGGACTGGGATGGAGGAGACACGTGGGGGACTGGATAACGGAAAACAGACACTGGACGTAACAAGGAACCAGGTGGGGTTGGAGGAGCACCAGGAGTGGGAGCCGGGAGACTGGAGTGGAGATGCAGAGTCCAGGGAGCACCAAGAGCACGGACAACAGGAGGCACTGTAGGGAAGACAGGAATTAAGCAGGGTAAACCAGATACAGGGAATACACAGAGAGCGCAAGGCAGGGTAAACCAGATACAGGGAATACACACAGAGAGCGCATACAGGACCTGAGCTTAGCGCGCGCAAGCGCGATAATCAGGCATGGCCCAAGGGAGATAGCGGCAATAAATACCCGGTACATCCCCGCCATTGGAGGAGAGACACTTCAGGGTTAACTCGCGGCCGGCCCCTAGAACACGAGAGTCACGCACCCCACGTCTTCAGCCGAGCAGGGAGCACGCGTGCACACCGGAACTCAGCTTCTGGCCGGGAGGCAGGAAGCACCAGAGAGGAACAGGAACGCCCCTGGCCAGCAGCGCACTAAGACGCTGGAGCAGGTGAGGGGCGGTGAGTGTCCAAGGACCTAACAGTATCCCCTCCCTTACACCCCATCTTCTTAAGACCGGAAAAGAATCTTCCGAAAATACGGGGTGCATTAATGTTCTCCCATGGTTCCCAAGATCTCTCCTCAGGACCAAAACCCTTCCAGTCAATCAAAAAAAAAAAAGGTCTTTCCTCTAATTTTCTTCATAGCAAGCACATCCCTCACCTTAAAGACATTGTCGGTGCTAGCAAGTGGTGAAGAAGAATCAGAAGAAGAGTGAAAGCGATTAAATACCACAGGCTTTAGTAGGGACACATGAAAAGCATTGGGGATACGGAGCAAAGCAGACAACCTCAACTTGTAGGCTACATCATTAATTCGATCCAAGATCTTGAAGGGTCCAGTGTATCGTGGTCCTAACTTGTAGAAAGGAATCTTAAGTCTGATGTACTTGGACGAAAGCCAAACTTTGTCACAAGGGCGAAAGGGAGGAGAATCCAAGCACCTCTTATCCGCATGTCTCTTCATCGTACAACAAGTCTTCTCCAGAGTAGACTTGGATTCTTTCCATATCTTAAAGAATTCCATGGACAAGGAGTCAGCCACTGGGACACCCGAGACCGGAGAAACTGGAAGAGGCATACCCGAATGTTGTCCGTAGACAATGAAAAAAGGAGACTTGGAAGATTACTTGCTGGTATGATTATTATATACAAACTTGGCCCACGGAAGAAGTTGGACCCAATCGTCTTAATGAGCATTAGTGAAATGCGGGAGATAAGATGTTAAGATCTGATTAATTCGCTCCACTTGACCATTGGACTGGGGATGATAGGCCGAGGAGAAGTCCAGGGAGACGTCCATAAGTTTGGACAGTGCTCTCCAGAAACTAGAAGTGACTTGAACTCTCCAGTCCAATACGATGTGTCGGGGAAATCCATGAAGCTTGAAGATATGAGAAATGAAAATCTTCGCCAACTCAGGAGCAGAAGGCAAACCGGGCAGAGGAAGGAAGTGAGCCATCTTAGAAAAGCGATCCACGACCACTCGGACAACTGAATTACCAGCAAAACGGGGAAGGTCGGTAATAAAATCCATCACAATATGTTGCCCGGGGACCGAAGGAACTGGAAGAAGAAGCAAGGGTCCAGAGGGTAGCTGCCTTGGAATCTTGTTCCGGGCACAGGATGTACAAGAAGCAACAAACTCTTTACCGTCTAGGCGCAGGGAAGTCCACCAATAATAATGGGAAATGAGGGTAAGAGTCTTCCTGACTCCAGCATGACCGGCCAACTTAGAAGAATGGCCCCAAAGCAATACATCACGTCTATCGTCCTCTTCCATGAAAGTCTTACCCGGCGGTATTGTTGAAAGACTTAAAGGAGCCACAGTGAAAACCCTGGAAGGTTCAACAATGTGCGACGGCACAAAGACGTCCACAAATAACCGATAGGCTGCAGGTAGTCCAGGGGAACAGAATTGGACCGGGAAAATGTGACGGGGTGCACAGACAGTAGACATCGTTCTTGGCACTACCACAATAGAAGCACAATCCCTGTGCGACCCTCTCTCTCTGGCGTTGCTTCGACATCTTAAGCCGATCCACCTGCATCGGTTTAGGTGCTGAGGCAGAGGTCGCTACGGAAGATCGCAGGCTGGGGGGCCTGTGAAAAGAAGAGGAAGAGGAGATGGAGGGTCGAGATTCTCCTCTCACATCCAAGGTCACGTGAACGCTCCTGGAAGCGCAGATCAATGCGCGTTGCAAGAGAGATGACTTCCTGTTCAGGCGCCGCCATGTGCAGATGCATGTGAGGGAGCTCCCGCTGACCGCCGCAAATACTCTGCATTTACACAGAGCCCTGACTCAAAAAAGGTACTGGGATAATCGTGAGACCATCCGGGACCGTCCGCAACATGTATCGGTGTTTTGAATTCACTTTCTGGTCTGCCTCTGGTTGCTGGTGAGGGTGGTGGAGCTAGTTGTATTGACAGAGGAGTCGTGAGTTCTCTTTCCGGGCTCCCTCTGGTGGTTGCAGGAGGTAATGAAGCTGATCTAATTAACAGAGACCTGCCACCTGATAATGAGGACGACGATTGGACATCTGGAGTCTCTGACTGGATTTAAGACAGCTGACTCCCTCTATCCCTGCTGGTGATTTTCCTGCCTCCTGAGGTCTTAGTTTCCAGTTCAGTCCCTGCATTCTCAAGCTAAGTGTTCTTTTCTATTCACATTTGAATTGGTTTGGTCTATTCAGCTTTGTGTGGTCAGCCAGCCTCGGCTGGGGCTGTGCTGAATTTCCATTCTTATGTTGCTGTTTGTGCCAGTTTGCTTTTTGTCCCTTATTAGATTGGCCTCTTTTTGCTGTTTTCAGAATATGCCAGAGTGCTGATATAGTGGGTGAAATCTAGTGACTTCAGGGTTTTTTTTTGCTATCAGAAGTGTTGGACATTTTTGCAGGGTTTTTTGGCGTGATTGCAGACAGTATCTTTCCTTTCCTGTCCTTTCTAGATAGTGTGGGCCCCATCGTTTGCTCAGCCTATTTTCCTACCTGTGTTTGTGTTTTCATCTTGTCTCACTGACAATATATGTTTGGGGGCTATCTATTCCTTTGGGGTCTGCTCTGGGGCAGTTTAGCTTTCCCCTTTTCTTGCTTTAGGCTTATTTAGTCCTCCGGCTGTGTCGAGGCATCTAGAATCATCGTAGGTATGCTCCACGGCTACTGATAGTTGTGTGGATAGGATCAGGGGTCTGCAGTCCGCTTAGTTACTAACCTCTCTGGTTTTCTGTGGCTTAGCTTGGTCTTGTTTTCCTCCTCGGTGACCCAATCATAACAGATCGGATTGTCACGAGAGGCGCAGGGAAGGAGCAGGGGAAGGAGGAGGTCGGAGGAGGCCTGCAGAGTGGGAGCACAGTAATGGCGACGGAGACACAGGCACAAACAGGGCCAGCACATGAGGAGATAGAACGGGAGGAGGAATCCCCAGAGAAAGAAGGAAATTTCAGCCAGGGGGAGACAGTGGAGGCAAGAGGCACATTGGAAATGCAGCTACATGCTCATGGCTCATTAAACTTTAAACAGCTAGCAAAAGAAATGGCATCATACCTTGCTGAAGACTTTAAGCAGGCAGTGGCTGACATGATCCAATCTACCACTAAAGAGCTGCAAAGCAAGATGACTCATCAGGAGTAGAAACTGCAGAAAGCGGAGCAGAGAATTTCTGAGGCGGAGGACAAAGTTATTCAGCTAGAGAAACAAGTCAGTGACTTAAAGAAACAAGCCTCCTACACTGTGGATAAACCATAGGATCTGGAGAATAGGTCCGCAGAAGCAATCTGAAAATGATAGGCCTCCCAGAGACACTAAACACACAGCAGCTAAATGATATCTATGAGGTGGAATTGCCAAAAGCACTGAGACTGTCATATAACTGCAGAGTGGAGCGTGCAGACAGGATAGGCCCCCCAAGAGAGGCCTCTGAGACTGAGAGGGGCAGGAATAAACAGAATAACAAAGAAGCACAGAGTCCACGCCAGGCAGTGGAAAAGTACTTGAACTTTAAAGATAAGGAAGAAATACTCAGGGCTTATAAAGGAAGAAGGCGACCACTGATAATTCAGGGACATAAAGTCCTTTTATTTGTTTTCAATGTTTTATTTATTGAAACCAATATTGGTAACTTGACAGCAACGCAACAGATACAACAATGCAGGTATGTTACATCACAAATAATACAATACAGTGTTCATAGACTCTTTCGATCTCAAGAATGGTAATGAGTACTACAGTAGAGGATGTCCATATCTATAGGGATGTAAACACCCACATCTTCGTTGAAATATCGTTACCTTGAAAAAAAGACGATTAAGTCTTCATTGTTATTAACAAATTAGACATACATTTGGGACAGGATCTGGGCCCAATGTTGAATAGTAAACCTTCAAGTGACACAAATAGCTTAGTAGGAACCCAGTCAGGGCCCAAGAAAATGGAGAGAGTAAACCATAGGGTTCTATCAATAAACCGGGTGGGGGAGGGGGAAAGGGGGAGGGGGTCGAGAAGAAGAGGGGGGGAGGCAGAGGTCTGCAAACATGATGCTCAAGTCCAGAGTTTAAGATGTAGGGTCAGGTGTATACATAGAAATGAATTTTTCTGATTTCCTGTACGATACCCAAAGACTCCAGACATGTAATAAAGCGGAAAAGCTATGTGTAGAAAGTGCTACCAATTCTTCAGCATGGTATAACTGGTCAATTTTAGTTAATAACTGTCTCCTGCTTGGGATGTTGGACGTAAGCCAATATGAAGGCAGAAGGAGCTTGCCGGCTGTCAGGATGAAGGACGCCAGTTTCGATATGGCTTTGTTATTTGGGATACTTGGGAGATTGAGGAAAACATGTTCCGGTGTGAACTTTATGTGGGTACTTGCTACTTCATTTAAAACTTGGGATACCATGTTCCAAAATTTTTGTATGACGGGACAGTCCAACCAAATATGAAGATATGACCCTCTGTCCATCTTGCATCTCCAACACAAGTCCGACAAAGTGGGGAACCATTTATGTAGCATAAGTGGCGTCGTATACCAATGAGTTAGAATTTTATAGCTATTTTCATGGGCTCTCACACAGTGCGAGGGTCCATATGAAGACTTACATATTAAATTAATTTGGGAATCAGAAAAGGAGTGGCCCAGCTCTCTCTCCCATCTCCGCACAAAGGCTCTTTTTTGGGAAACTTGTTGTATAAGCAGCATACTATATAGGGCGGAGAGAACTTTTTTCGGAGTTTTTGTTTGGGAGCATAATGTTTCAAACATGGTTAAAGGTCGTGTAAGGTCGCCTTTGATCATGGCTTGGCACAGCGACTTCCTTAGGGATTCATAATGAAGGAAGGTGCAATTAGACATTGTAGGTAGTTTTTTTCATATCTTGAAAGGATATAAAGAACCCCTCGTATATAACTGATCTAATAGAGGTGATTTGTCAGTTGATGACGGATTCGTCAATTCCGAAGCCATAGCATCCGAGACCTTAGCTAGCGGTGAGGGGGTTGGCTCTAAGTAAATTGCCACAGACTTCCAGCATTTAATCGCCGCCAGAGTAAGGAGGTTCGGATAGGTAATTTTAGGTGTCGTTATAGGTGAGAGGATAACAGACCGTAATTGAATCGGAGCCATCTGTTCTTCAATAATGAGCCAGGGTTTCTCTCCAGTCCTCCTGACCCAATCAACAGTCCTTGACAGGACAGCAGCCAAATAGTAAGTGTGAATGTTGGGGGCTCCCATGCCACCTTTCCCTCTAGGTAATGAAAGTGTATGGGAGTTAAGTCTCGGCCTATGTTTATTCCATATGTACCTAAAGATAGAACTATTGATCTGGGCCAGGAACGATCTGGGCAAATCTATGAGTATAGGCAGCATCTGGAACAGATAGATTAATTTAGGTAAAAGGACGCTCTTAATCAGATTTTTTTTCTGCCTATCCAAGGTATGAGGCCCTCCATTTTTTAGTGTGGTCTGCAACCAAGTTAAGCATTGGCTTATAATTCAGGTTGAATAAATCTTTAAAGGACGAACTAATTTTTATGCCCAAATACTTTATATAATTGTATGTGTGTATGTCCGGGATAGGCATCCGCACCGTCGCAGCTACAGCCATAAAATTTGGCACAGTCACACGTCTGGACCCCGAGAGCGTCCTAAGCTATGTTGTGAGGTGAAATTTTAACCCCGCGCGTTCCAATTCACCAAACAATTTTGCCCCTATCTACATACTGGGAGGAAAGTGTGCGCGCGTCAAGCCCAGCCCCTCATTAAGATGTCATAATGCCCCTATTTGCATAATGGGCAAACAGTGTGTGTGTGTATCAAGCCCCGCCCCTCATTATGATGTCATAATGGTTGCCATGGCGACGCTGATGTCATCATAGATTACAAGCCCCGCCGCTCATTATGATGTCATAATGGTTGACTATGGGATGGAGGATGTGTGATGGGTATATGGGCACTGGACTATGGGATGGCGGATATGTATGACGGGTATATGGGCACGGGACTATGGGATGGAGAATATGTATGATGGGCATGGGACTATGAGATGAAGGATGTGTGATGGGTATATGGGCACGGGACTATGGGATGGCGGATATGTATGATGGGTATATGGGCACGGGACTATGGGATGAAGGATAGGTATGATGGGTATATGAACATGGGACTATGGGATGGAGGATGTGTGATGGGTATATGGGCATGGGACTATGGGATGGAGGATGTGTGATGGGTATATGGGCACTCGACTATGGGATGGAGGATATGTATGATGGGTATATGGGCACGGGCCTATGGGATGGAGGATGTGTGATGGGTATATAGGCACGGGACTATGGGATGGAGGATGTGTGATGGGTATATAGGCACGGGACTATGGGATGGAGGATAATTATAATTTGTTATATCTAACCACAGTTAGTTACTATGCCCGGGCAGCGCCGGGCTCTTCAGCTAGTACTTTATATAATTGCCCGGCCAATGGAAGGGGAATTGAGATTTGAAATCATTTATAGTGCTAGCAGGTATATTTATGCCGTGCTTCGGACTTAGATGGGTTAATTTTTAAATTGGACAGAGAGCCATATCTCTCTAGGATCCGCATGAGGGCTGGTATACCTCTGAGGGCAAGTTATGGTGACTAATAAGTCATCAGCGAAGGCCATGGTTTTATGCGAAATACCCTGAATGTTCACTCCCTCTATATCATGACACATTTTTATAGCTTTGATCACTGCTATTCCATCCAGCAGTTCCATCACTGCTATTTATAGTAATGGTGAGAGAGGGCACCCCTGTCTTGTTCCGAATTGGTAAGGGAGTTGTTAAGTTTAATTCTGGCTGAAGGGTATGAAATCATTTTCAATATGGCCTCTACCAACAGAGGAGGAAAATTGAAGTTAAGGAGGGTTTCCTGCAAAAAGATCCAATCCACTCTGTCGAAAGCTTTATCTGCGTCTGTGCCTAATAGCACCAAGGTTATCTTATGTAAGCTAGAATATTGCATCAAATGTAGAACTATCCATGCATTTTCTTTGCCTTCTCTACCTCTAATGAAGCCGGTCTGATCAGGGGAGATCAGTTTAGGTAAATACTCCGCAATGTGCCTCGCAAGCATATTGGCATAGATTTTCAGATCCATGTTCAGTAATGATATGGGTCTGTAATTGCTGCAAAGCTCTGGGTCTTTGCCCTCCTTATGGATTAGAGAGATATGAGCTTCCAAGGATTGGGGAGGGAAGGGTTTGCCTCAAAGTATTTCATTACAGAGAATAAGAAAATAGGGTTCTAGGATCTCCGAAACGGTTTTATAATATATAGAGGAAGACCATCGGGGCCAGGAGCTTTCCCGGAGGGGCTATTCGACAGAGTGGATCGGACCTCCCCCTGCGTGAAGGGTCTAGTCAGAGATTTTTGTTGTTCTGATGTGAGTTTGGGGAGCTTGAGGTCGGCTAAAAAGGACTGGACTTCTGTTTGTTTTCGTAACCTGTCGGTGTCAGATTTACCAGGTTTCAGACTATAAAGGCTTGAATAATATTTTAAAAATTCCTGAGAAATCTGGTCAATGTCAGACGTTTTACTGCCATTAGAAGTTTTCAGGGAGTGAATATCGGTCTTAGCTTGTCTAACTTTGATTAATGACATCATAAGTCTGGAGGCCTTATCGCCATGCACAAACATACGATTTCTCCAACTAATATACTGCTTTGCAGACTGCTTATTCAGTAGATCTTTTAGTTGTAAGCGTTTGGCTGTAAGTGCCTCCAGATTCCGACATAGTAAGGTTCTTTTGTGTTGCTTTTCCGACATAGTAAGGTTCTTTTGTGTTGCTTTTCTAAATTAACTATCTCTTCATATAGATCCTGTATTATCTTTTTGCGCTGTTTATTGAGGTGTGAAGCTATAGATATTAGTTCACCTCTGACCACTGCTTTGTGGGCCTCCCATATTGTTGGGAAACTCACCTCTGGGGAGACATTATTCTTGAAATAGACTATTAAAGCATTCCTGATTCGTTGTTTATTAGTATCTGAGATTAGAATTGAGTCGTTTAGTCTCCATGAGCGATACCCGTACTGAGGTTTTGAAGTTGAAAAGCGCACTATCGAGTGGTCTGAGTGTACTGAGGGGAGAATTTCTGCTTTAAAAAGATTCGGTAACAATGATCTTGGTAGGAAGACATAATCAATTCTGTGGTAAGAATTATGGGTATGAGAATAAAAAGTGTAATCAAGATCATTAGGGTGCATGTGCCGCCACCCATCGATTAATGAAAGACTATGTAGGGATTTTTTTATCCTAATAATATTTTGATATGATATCTGACATTTTTTCATGGACGAATACAAGATTGGGTCTAGAGGAATATTCAGGTCCCCTCCAATAAGCGGTACACCTTCTAAGAAGGAGCGGAATTGGTTTAGCTTGGATGTAATCCATTTAATTTGCTTCTTGTTGAGGGCGTATAGGTTGCCAATAGTGACCAGGGTCCCTCCCAGTAGGCCTTCTATAAAAATATATCTCCCCTCTGTGTCAACCAACGAATCAGATAGTAAAAAAGAAGTATTCTTATCAAATGCAATGGACACCCCTCTAGAATTCTTCTGGGTGGAAGTGGCATGGTACCACTGGTTGTGATATGAATTCTCAAAAGAGGGTAGTTTCTCAATTTGAAAATGCGTTTCTTGCAAAAGAAGAATATTAAAATTTTCCTTTTTCAACCAATTTAGTGTCTGTGTTCTTGGTATGGGTGAATGTAGGCCGTGCGTGTTAAAACTTGCTAATTTTAGTGTACCTTGATTAGCTTCCATACGAGTTGGAGTGGGTGAGTAGACCATTATTCTGAAGTGTGACATCTCAGGACCAACCAGGGGAGGACGGGGGTAAGAACAAGGGGTAATTAGTGCATAAAGGTGATAAGGTTTCTTTAACCAGGGTAGTACACTGGCCGAGGCCAGTGCTAAAAACAGTAACACAAACCATATTATGTTGAAACAATTAACATTTCAAAAGAGGGGAGTGAGTAGGATGGCGCCAATGTCACAGGCATCATGAATAAACAACTTTTCCCCATCTCCTGAGACAATGCCGCCCCCCCACCTGCAGACAGCATACATTGAAAGTGGAGCGAGCAGGCCCCCCGAGAGAGAAAACAGCAATACATTGTTCTGAGTAGTACTCTACTCACACATGGAGTCCATGGGATCTGCCATAGATAAACGATTGATGCCGCAGCTCGATCTTTCTACCTGAAACCAAAAATTAAAACACACAAAGGAACACAGGTATACATTAAAGTCAAACTACGCGGCCTCTAGATGGCTCTATCCTTAGTGATCTGCCATGACTGACAAGCAGTCTCTATATCATGGACAAGTCTTTGTCCTGGGCTGCCAGATCTTCAGTTATCTTCATCCGGATGGTTAGAATTTAGCTTTGCTGATTTACGTCGGTTTCGAGTGGATTTTGTAGACTGGGCCATACTCCAAGGCTCGGGCCAGGCGAGAGGGCACAGTGAAGGGACTGAATGGTATACCTCTATATCTGGATACTTTTCCAAGGTGATCCCCAGCTCCTTGCATGCTTCTTGAATTTCCGCCGAGGTCCTGGCCTGGATGCGTTTGTCCTTGGAGGTTATTGCAATGCCAAATGGGTATAACCAGCGGTATTGGTATTGGTTCTGTCGTAAAGCCTCAGTAAAGGGTTTCAGAAGAAGTCTCTTATTTAATGTCGATGTTGCTAGGTCTTGAAAGATCAAGAATGGGGAATCCTCAAATGTAATAACTTCTGCTTCTCTTGACCGTCTTAATATTAATAAAATGAAGAAGAGCAGCATCCAATCCAGGTGAGAAATATATAAATTTATTCAGCCATGATAAAATGCAACGTTTCAACCACCAAGTGGTCTTTTTCAAGCATACACAATAATGGAAAGGGCGGTCTTTTTATAGGCCCAAAAGGCCAATCAGAAAAATGGAATCGCCCACCACCCAAAGAACAACAGTAATACATATAAATACAAAATACGATAACATACACTGTGCAAAAAAATGATAATGCATACAAAACATCATTTTTAAAAAAAACAAATGTAATCATGACGCAGTGTAAAGAAAAAATAAAGCCAAACACTTTCTTATCATAGCCAATCATAAAATGGCATCCTGAGTTGTCCTAGCAACCCCCAACCAATAGATCACAAGCTCAGAGAACTCACAAGCGTCCACTCTATCTACAAATATCGCTATGTCACGCTATTGTAATCTCGCGCCATTCTCTGTGCGCTGAAGCGCATGTGCGGGAGTTTGATGACGTTATGTCGCGGGATTTTGATTCCTGTGGCGCGATTGCTGATGCCATGGCTCTGACGTCTCTTATCGCTTCGGTTATACTGATGGGGATTTGGGAATGCTGGGAACATGAGGTAATGTGTTGGTAACTACTATAGGTTATTGGATTTGGCGCCGATTTCATGGAAGTGCTTTGATTGGCTATGTGCCGCTTTTTTTGACAATACTAGTTGCCAGCTTGTGATCTATTGGTTGGGGGTTGCTAGGACAACTCAGGATGCCATTTTATGATTGGCTATGATAAGAAAGTGTTTGGCTTTATTTTTTCTTTACACTGCGTCATGATTACATTTGTTTGTTTTTTTAAAATGATGTTTTGTATACATTATCATTTTTTTGCACATTGTATGTTATCGTATTTTGTATTTATATGTATTACTGTTGTTCTTTGGGTGGTGGGCGATTCCATTTTTCTGATTGGCCTTTTGGGCCTATAAAAAGACCGCCCTTTCCATTATTGTGTATGCTTGAAAAAGACCACTTGGTGGTTGAAACGTTGCATTTTATCATGGCTGAATAAATTTATATATTTCTCACCTGGATTGGATGCTGCTCTTCTTCATTTTATTGGAATTCCTGTGGTCCTGTTGGGTCTCTGGACGGTGAGCGTGCATCCCTTTGATCCTGCAAGTGCTGTCTGCCATTTTTTCTTTTCATGTGACCGTCTTAATATTAAGTCCTTAGTACGATAATCCAAAAAACGGCAAATGCCGTCCCGGAGAGGGTCTCCCATTTTGGGTCGTGGCTTTAGCGACCTATGGGCCCTAACCATTTCAATTTGCGAGGGGTCATCTTGAGACAGCAGTTTAGAAAATATTTCAATCAAGGTTGCGATCAATGCTTCAGCAGCTACTGATTCAGTGATACCCTTTATCCGCAGATTATTCCTTCTTTCTCTATTCTCATGGTCCTCAAGGATAGAATATATTTGGTTAATATGTACACCTTGGCTCTGGGAGCAAGTTATGACCTCATTGGTTTGCTGAATTATGGTGGAATTGGAGGCCTCAAGCGTATCCACCCTATGGCCTATTTGAGATATTTCTTGCTTAATGTCAGATAAGTCTTTTACCACCGGTTCAAGAGATTTAGTAAGTATCCTCTTTATGAAGGATCTAGAGACAGGCTGGTCCCCCATAGTACTATCATCATCCATGTCGCTCATATCAGAATCAAGGTCACCCTGCGAGTGTTGATCCATATGTACAGGGGGTTTTGATTTAGTTGCGGTGGCTTTAATTTGTTTTTTATTAAGGAATTTATTCATGTCTACTTGAGTTAGAGAAGCCTTATGTCCTGAAGAAACTGAAGTGGATCTACCAATCTTGACCATCATTAGACGTTGAAATTCAGCATTGTCTGGCATCTATTTTAACGCCATTCACACTCCCCCCATATAAATTTTCATGAGGAAAAATTACATTTTTAAAGGATGTGCAGAAGGATAGGCTCATCTCTCATTTTGAGACAATTGGGTGCTGATTTTAAAATGGCCACTAGGTGACGCTTTTAACCCAGCAGTGAGTCAGATTCCAAAGAGAGTGTCCTGGATCTTTATTTTTGGTGTTTATAAGATCCCAAGTCTAAATAACAGGAAAAAAAAACACGGGTGGGAGATAAGAAGCCCCTCTAAGAAGGCGGGGGGGGGGGTCAGGTCAGCGATGGTTAACACTCCAGACTGTATTGTCCCCTTCTCTCCTTAGTCTCCTGTGTCTTTTATGGCAGTGGATTTTTATTCTTATTTTTTGTACTCTCTCCTTTTCCTCCTCTCCCGACACCTCCCCCCCTCAGCCACAGATCTTGGTGCAGTTTTATCTTACAGGGCCTGTCAGTGCTGCACTCTTGGCCCCGGACCCTGGCGCTGCCACCCTCTGCAATATGGCGCCAGCCACAGGCGGGAAGTGTCTAGGACGCCACCGATCCTCCAGTCCCAGCTCAGGTATATCTCAGAAGCGGTCAATCCGCCAAGAAAGTCAGGAACACAGGAGGGGTTCACCACGCTCCCCAGCGGAGGTGTATAGTGAGCGCCGTCGTTTGGCTGTAAACAGCACCTGTGAGGAGGCAGGCGGGTGGCGCGAGATGAAAGGGTCCGGCTGCGGAAGCTCCCCCTCCCCGCTCCGGTGCCCGGTTCTCTCAGATAGCTAGCGGGGGAGGGAGATGTGACCGCTTTACAGGAGTGGGGAGGGGAGAGGGAGCGCTAAATAGTCTCTACACGTGGTACCTCTGTGGCGCTGGGTGTCCTTCCTCCACAGTCGCACACTCTATGAAGATGGCGTCCATTCTCTTCACTGCAACACCTGAGGCCAGGCCAGTTCTCAAACCCAGGCAGTTGCTTTCTCTCTAGTAGCCAATTTCCCTCTCCCAAGAGAGCAGGGTGAGCTCCGGACTCCTCTGGTGCACAATTTCTAGCCAAGGGGTCCCTTAATCTTTATAAACTTTTAGTTTCAGTATGAGTTCTTGCTAGATGTGTCTTGTCTCTAGCTCAGCTAGGCCACGCCCCATAAAGTCCTTTTATTTGGTGAATATTCAGCAGAGGTGACACGGAGAAGGGCATTCAGCGAAGCATGCACTCTGTTGTTTAAACGCAACATTAGATTCCAGCTAAACTACCCAGCAATGCTGCGTTTTAGGACAAGAGATGGTGTGATGAGGTCATTTACAGATCCCAAGGAGGCCATGAAAATTATGTCCCAGCAGCAACCATCATCTGGCCAACAATCACCTGAAAATACCAGCCCGCCGAGAGAGGAGACAGGGGGAGACCCTATCATTATAGCCTGAGGTCGGATTTGCATTTGGAAGGAGATAATGAAAGAGAGATAATGGCTAAGGAACAAAGAACACCAATGACAAGGGCGATCAGGAAGAACCAAACAAGACAGAATACTAAATGATCTAATGCTTATGAGATTGTGTTAAGATATACCCTGGGGTCAGCATAAGTGAAAAGTATGACTGGAATACCTCACATGATAATATGAAGATGGAAGGGAGAAATTTTTGTGGTCCAGGTTGAGCTACAGAAAGACTACTTACACTCCCAATCACCTAAAATAGGAAGACGTACAGTAATAAGGGATATCATCTGTGAACCACATGGTAGTGTACAAAACTTACAAATTTACAGGTATATTCACCCATCCGGGTCAATATCAGACGGAACTATGCATGTTCAAGGATGACTACAGGACAGCTGGTGGAGAGATCCCCCTTCTCCTATTTCTTTTTTTTTTTTTTCTTTTCACAAGTTCTGTTGGACTGAATGGAGAATTTGGGGTGCTGATTTAATTGGCTGCAAGCTGATCATACTGGCTGATGGCAAATTTGTGACTTCCAGGTTTATGGACATTGTGAGGTTTTGACAACAAAAAGACATATATAAAGTTGGGATAATGATGACCAGATGTGATGTATATACAGTACTAGGTAGAAGACAAGATCTTCATTGAATATTGATGGGAGTATTTTGTGTTAACTTAAGATATCTTCCAGGGGGAAAGTATCATACAAATGCTAGGTTCACATTGGGAGATATTGCTTGGGAGGATGAAGGGGGTGGGAGTAAAGTATTTTTATACCTCTCTGACATCAAAAAGGAGAGATGGAGAAGGACTCTAAGATAGTACGGTTATGAATATTAAGAGGTTAGGAAATTGATATGATAAATTAAGGGAAATAGATGTTGATCTAAGATTTCAGAGTTTCAAGGTTACATGAGGGTCAGGGCTCACATAGAGAATGGATATAAAATAGGGACAACATGATAAATATGGGATAATAGGCAGGCGGGAAATTATTTATCTTTTGGTGTGGACAATGGCGGAAAAAAGAGGAGTCAACAAAGAGGTTGATATATGGAGAGAGGGTGAGATGAGAAGGGGGGGAAAGGGAGGGAGGGAAGTTAAAGTTCATGTGCCCACTGCTATTGTTCTAATGAATTTATTACTGACTGAGATGACATTGACTGGCAGTCCATACCTGAGAGGGAGAAGCTTCACACGTCCTCGCAGAAGAAACCATTTTGCAATTAAAAATGGTTAGATTAATAACATGGAATATAAAAGGGTTGCGCTCAACACATAAAAGGATGATGATACTTCGTCACCTGAAAACATTGAATGCAGATATAGCCTTGCTTCAAGAGACACACTTGGGTAAAGAAGACTTTTTTAGAATGAAGAAATTATGGGTGGGAGAAGTTTATGGTTCTAGCTCGGTAGACAGAAAAGCAGGAGTCCTAATACTTATACATAAAGCATTGGCACACAAAGTTTCATCCGTAGAAATGGACCAGGAGGGTACGTTAATCCGTTTGAAATTAGAGATAAATAATGAAAGTATTACCCTGTACAATATATATGCCCCGAACATAAATCAAAAGAAATTTTTTTATGTCTTTACAGAACAAAATACTGGCTGATAGTGGTAACAACATAATCATAGGAGGAGATTGTAATGAGGTGCTTAAGGAAGAAGAGGACAGAAAAGGGAGCTTAAGATTAAATCCAAGAGCGGAAAAAAGGTTATTTGGAAGATATGATATCGAATTGGCAGCTGAAAGATGCGTGGAGAACGTCACACCCTATGGATCGGGAATTTTCACATTACTCTCATCCACACAAAACATGGTCGAGAATAGACGTTCTTTGTGTCAGATAAGATACTACACAAAATGTGTGATGTCAATACTGAGGACATGGTGATATCTGATTATAGTCCTATATTAACCCTAGATTATATTGGGAAACAGCGAAGGTGGTGATAAGGGGAAACATCATGGCTTACATGCAGAGAATAAAAAAACGAATAAAAGAGCAGTACTTAGCAGCAAGCAGCGAAGTTAGGAGCACCTATACAAAATATAAGAACTCACTACTGGATGAGGATAAAGATAATTGGATGCAGGCCAAAAAAAATGTTGAAGAATGGGTGGAAAAGAGAGAGCAATTATATATAAATCAATGGGAGGTAGAATTAAATAGGTATGGTGACAAAGCAGGGAGAATACTGGCTAATTTGGCTACGGGAAGATATGTGGGTACATCTATAATGGCAATCTATAATAATAAATGCCCTAAGCAACTTCCGGTTGTAACAACTTCCGTCCAGTTGTAACCAGTGACGTCACCGCACACCTCTTTCCATGTTAACCCTCAACACACACACTCCTCTCACCTTTCACCATCTCCACTCACGTCCACTCACTCTTTCACTCCACATACGACCCTTTCTCTCACTCCGTCTCTCATACTCACGCCGTCATCGCCGCTGATCCACGATCCCCGACATCTTCTTCCGTCGGCGCCATCCTGGATCCAGACGTCCTCCACGCTGGCGACATGTTTTTGCGGCGACGCCATTTTGGATCGGCGAAATCCCGCGATAGTCAAGATGGCGTCGCCGCAAGAACATGTCGCCGGTGTGGAGGACGTCGGGATCCAAAATGGCGTCGGCGAAATCTCGCGAGATTTTGCCGACGCCATTTTGGATCCCGACGGCATCCACGCCGGCGACATGTTCCTGCGGCGACGCTATTTTGGATCGGCGAAATCCCGCAATAGTCAAGATGGCGTCGCCGCAAGAACATGTCGCCGGCGAGGACGACGTCGGGATCCAAAATGGCGTCGGCGAAAACTCGCGAGATTTCGCCAACGCTATTTTGGATCCCGACGTCGTCCACGCCGGCGACATGTTCTTCCGGCGACGCCATCTTGACTATGGCGGGATTTCACGATACTCAAGATGGCGTCGCCGCAAGAGCATGTCGCCGGCGTGGACAACGTCTGGATCCAGGATGGCGCCGGCGGAAGATGTCGGGGATCGTTGAGCAGCGGCGATGACGGCGTGAGTATGAGAGACAGAGTGAGAGAAGGGGTCGTATGTGGAGTGAAAGATTGAGTGGAGATGGTGAAAGGTGAGAGGAGTGTGTGTGTTGAGGGTTAACATGGCAAAGAGGTGTGATGCTATCGCATCCTCCCAATGCGATAGCATCGGGCCATAATCTAGTTAGAGATAAAAAAGGACAACGACTGACTAATCCCAAAGATATAAACAGAGTGCTGGGCAAATTCTATGCTAGGTTATACAAGGATGAGGATCATCAACATGTAGCGGGGGAGACATGGCTGGGTAGAGTTGATATCCCTAAAATGACGAAGGAGGAATTACAGGATTTAAATGGTTGCATCACGGAGGAAGAAATTAGTATGGCAAAAAAGGACTGGGGTCAATAAGGCTCTAGGGCCCGATTGATTTAATGGTTCATTTTATAAGGCGCTGAGTGAGAAAATAGTTCCCACGCTTAAAGATTTATATAATCACATTTTGCAAGGGGAAGCTATGTCAGAAGGGATGAATACGGCCTACATAAAGTTTCTCCCGAAGGGAGGGAAGGATTTGGAAGACCCTTCGGGATATAGACCTATATCATTAATAAATCAAGATGCTAAACTTCTCTCAAAAATAATGGCAGACAGGCTGGCTAGGATACTGCCTAGATTGATATCAAAGCATCAAACAGGTTTTGTGAAGGGAAGATCAGCCGTTACTAATATAAGGAAAGCCATGTTATTGCTAGACAAGATTAGAGGGAAGCATTTGGATAAGGGAGAGGATCCAGCTATGGTCACGCTGGACGCAGAAAAAGCGTTTGATAATGTGAGGTGGCAATGGTTGGGTCAAGTGTTGGATAAAATAAATCTGGTAGGTCCGTTTAGACAATTTTTGGCGGTACTATATCAGAATCCCAAAGCAAGGGTATACACGCCAGGGTTTCTCTCAGATGCCTTTGAGCTGAAAAAAGGAACGAGGCAGGGGTGCCCGCTGTCCCCCTTACTGTTAAATTTGGTGATAGAACCTATGTCGAGATATTTAAGTGATTGCAGTTCCTACAAAAGGATAAAGGTGGGAAATGAGACAGTCAAAAATGCCCTATTTGCAGATGACATAATTCTGTTCATGAACAACCCTGAGGAAGATCTCCCTATGTTGCTGCTTGAAATTGAAAAGTTTGGAAAATTCTCGGTCTTTCGTTTAAATAAGTCTATATGTGAGATTCTGTTCATGAAGAGTGAGGTAAAACGTGGCCAGGAGAGTAATATAATGGGTATCCCGAAAGCGACAACATCTATAAAGTACTTGGGAATTTATTTGGGGAGAATGCCGAAACAGATTTATGATCTCAATTATAAGCCTATCATAGACAAAATAGAGAAGGAGTTGGAGAGGTTGGGAAATCTAACCCTCTCGTTGTAAGGTTGCTGCCACCTAATCAAGATCACAAGCTTTGCCAGATTACTGTACCCAATGCAAACTATCCCAATGTTAATTCGTCACGCAGATGTTCTCAGATTAAACAGGGCCTTTTCTAAATTCATCTGGAGGGGTAAAAGAGCGAGATTGGCTATAAGAACTCTAATGCACACAAAGGAGGGAGGGTGAGTGGGATTGCCAAATATTAGGGGATATAATTTATCGTGTTTAACCCCTTAAGCCCCAAGGGTGGTTTCCACGTTCATGACCGGGCCAATTTTTACAATTCTGACCACTGTCCCTTTATGAGGTTATAACTCTGAAACGCTTCCATGGATCCCGGTGATTCTGACATTGTTTTCTCGTGACATATTGTACTTCATGTTAGTGGTAACATTTCATTCATATAACTTGCATTTATTTGTGAAAAAATGGAAATTTGGTGACAATTTTGAAAATTTCGCAATTTTCCAAATTTGAATTTTTATGCCCTTAAATCACAGATACGGCACACAAAAAACTTAATAAATAACATTTCCCACATGTTTACTTTGCATCAACACAATTTTGGAACCAAAATTTTTTTTTGTTAGGAAGTTATAAGGGTTACAAATTGACCAGCGATTTCTCATTTTTGCAACACCATTTTATTTTTACGGACCACATCACATTTGAAGCCACTTTGAGGGGTCTATATGATAGAAAATACCCAAAAGTGACACCATTCTAAAAACTGCACCCCTTAAGGTGCTCAAAACCACATTCAAGAAGTTTATTAACCCTTTAAGTGCGTCACAGAAATTTTTTTAATATTTAAAAAAAAAAATGAACATTTAACTTTTTTTCACAAAAAAAATATTTCAGGTTCAATTTTTTTTATTTTACCAAGGGTAACAGGAGAAATTGGACTGCAAAAGTTATTGTGCAATTTGTCCTGAGTACGCTGATACCTGATATTTGGGGGGGGAACCACTGTTTAGGTGCATGGCAGACCTCAGAAGGGAAGGAGCGGCGTTTGACTTTTTCAATGCAAAATTGGCTGGAATTCAGATCGGACACCATGTCGCGATTGGAAAACCCCTGATGTACCAAAACAGTGGAAACCCCCTACAAATGACAATATTTTGGAAACTAGACCCCCAAGGAATTTATCTAGACGTGTGGTGAGAACTTTGAACCCCCAAGGGCTTCACAGAAGTTTATAACATACAGCCGTGCAATTAAAAAATCATATTTTGTCCACAAAAATGATCTTTTCACCCTCAATTCTTATTTTTCCAAGGGTAACAGGACCCTAAAAGAGATTGTGCAATTTTTCCTGAGTGCGCTGATACCCCACATGTGGGGCTAAACCACTATTCGGGCGCATGGCAGAGCTCGGAAGGGAAGCAGCGCCATTTGACGTTTTTGGCTGGAATTGAGATCTGACACCATGTCGCGTTTGGAAAGACCCTGATGTACCAAAACAGTAGAAACCCCCCACAAATGACACCATTTTGGAAACTAGACCCCCCAAGGAACTTATCTAGATGTGTGGTGAGCACTTTGAACCCCCCAGTGCTTCACAGAAGTTCATAACGACCGGGCGTGAAAATAATATCGCATTTTTTCAAACAAACATCATCTTTTAGTCTCCATTTTTTTTTTTCCCAAGGGTAACAGGAGAAATTGGACCCCAAAAGTTGTCCAATCTGTCCTGAGTACGCTGATACCACATATGTGGGAGAAAACTACTGTATGGGCACACGTCGCGGCTCGGAAGGAAAGTAGTGACGTTTTGGAATGCAGACTTTGATGGATTGGTCTGCTGGTGTCATGTGCGTCTGGAGAGCCCCTGATGTACCTAAACTATTGAAACTCCCCACAAGTGACCCCATTTTGGAAACTAGACCCCCATGGAACTTATCTAGATGTGTGGTGAGCGCTTTGAATCCTCAAGTGCATCACAAAATGATATTTTTGCCCTCAATTGTTTATTTTCCTAAGGGTAACAGGAGAAATTGGACCCCAAAAGTTGTTTTGCAATTTGTCCTGAGTATGCTGATACCCTATATGTGGGGGTAAAACACTGTTTGGGCGCATGGCAGAGATTGGAAGGGAAGGAGCACCATTTGACTTTTTCAACGCAGAATTGGCTGGAATTGAGATCAGACGCCATGTTGCATTTGGAGAGCACCTGATGTGCCCAAACAGTGGAAACCCCCCAATTATAACTCCAACCCTAACCCCAACACACCCCTAACCCTAATCTCAGCCCTAACCCTATCCCTAACCCTAACGGGAAAATGGAAATAAATACATTTTTTTAATTTTATTATTTTTCCCTAACTAAGGGGGTGATAACGGGGGGTTTGATTTACTCTTTATGGTGGTTTTTATGTTTGGCAGCTGTCACACGCTAAAAGACGCTTTTTATTGTAAAAAAAGTTTTTGCATCACCACATATTGAGAGCTATAATTTTTCCGTATTTTGACCCACCGAGTCATGTGAGGTCTTATTCATTGCGGGACGAGTTGATGTTTTTATTGGTACCATTTTCGGGCATGTGACTTTTTTGATCGCTTTTTATTCCGATTTTTGGGACGCAGAATTAACAAAAACCAGCGTTTCATGAATTTCTTTTGGGGGGGTGCGTTTACACCGTTCCGCGTGCGGTAAAATTGATAAAGCGGTTTTATTCTTCGGGTCAGTACGGTTACAGTGATACCTCATTTAGGTCTTTTTTTATGTTTTGTCGGTTTTATGCAATGAAAATAATTTTATATAAAAAATAATTATTTTTGCATCGCTTTATTCTGCGAGCTATAACTTTTTTATTTTTTCACGGATGACGCTATATGGTGGCTCATTTTTTGCGGGACAAGCTGACGTTTTCAGCGGTACCATGGATATTTATATGCATCTTTTTGATCGCGCGTTATTGCACTTTTTGTTTGGTGGTATGATAATAAATCATTATTTTTTGCTTCGTTTTTATTTTTTAAGGGGTTCGCTAAAGGGTTTAACTAATGGGACAGTTTTATAGGGCGGGTCGTTACGGACGCGGCGATACCAAATATGTGTATTTTTATTGTTTTTTTTATTTTCAAAAAATGAATTTATTGGGGAATATTTTTTTTTTATTTCTAATTTATTTAGCGATTTTTTAAAAATTATTTTTACACTTTTTTTTTTTTTTAACTTTATTACATTGCCCCAGGTGGGACATCACTGTCCTGTGACAGATCGCTGATCTGTCACATCACTGTGACAGATCAGCGATCTGTCACAGGCACTGCTGCTGACTTCCTCATGCCTGCGCTTTGCAGGCAGTGAGGAAGTCAGCTCCCTACAGGCCCCTGAAGGTCCCCGTCGCCATCTTGGATCCGGGGGCCTGTAGGGAAAGAGCCCCCCGCAGCAGCGATGCACATTGCGCTGCCGTGGGGGGCTCAGGGAAGCACGGAGGGAGCCCCCTCCCTGCCGATGCTTCCCTTTAACCCCCGGTACACCGCAATCGTGTTTGATCGCGGTGTACAAGGGGTTAATGTGTCTGGGGTGGTCCGTGACCGCCCCTGACACATTGTGCTGGGTGTCAGCTGTGATAATCAGATGACACCCGGCCGCGATCAGCGGCGCTCACCACGTGAGCGCCGCTGATCGCTATGACGTACTATCCCGTCCCTGGGAACTAAGTCCCAGGGCACATAGACGGGATAGTACGTCTGATGGCAGAAAGGGGTTAATGAGGAATGTAATAGACTGGATTAAAAAAACTGGGCGATATACTGACTACAAATTGGAAACGGAATTTTTTGTTTGTGGGACCTGACGGCGCTGCTACATACACCGCTGTCACACATACCGCCAAACATTAAATATTCGGTAATATTTAAAGATACCATTGCCACATGGAAGGCAGTAAGAAAAAAACTAAAAATGTTGTGGAGAGTGTCGAAACACCTGAATCCTTGGGCATTTCCTGCCTTTAGATTAGGAAGAGAAAATAAATTATACACAGAGTGGTTGGGGAAAGGTATACAGACGTTAGGGGACTTACTACATCTACAAGAAGGCCGCTGGTTGACGGGATTGGAAGTGATAAACAAATTTGAGCTGCCGAGATTTCATTTGATGTTATATAGTCAATTAAAGCATTATGTATTAGACCTCCTTCAGGATGTGAGGAAGGAAATCGATTCAGAAATATGGGAGGACTTGGCTACCAAAGACATTGGAGAAATATCTATCACCTCAATATATGGGATGCTGAGGGACATATTACGCCCTTCAGGGAAGGGAAAAATATTTCACAAATGGGAAAAACATATGCATTATCAGGAGCCCGACAGCGCCGGCGTACAGCTGCCTCTGAGCAGGGACTCTGTCACGCCGTGCTCACCTGGGGGCGGGACCTCGGTCCCGACGTCATCTCTTCCGGAGCTGCGGTCACTCCGGGGGTCCCGTAGGGTGCGCACGCGCAGCTCTCGTCCCCGGGCCTCCTCCTACATGTCACGTTTGCGCTTGCGCGCTCCTGTCAGTGCTGTATAGGGCTCGGTCCTCTCTATGGTAATGGAGGACCTGACCCGGAACCTGTAGTGGTCATGTGCTTTCTGGCTAGTTCCTGACCCGGAACCAGTAGTAGTCATGTGCTATATCAGACGACCTCCCCCTAGGGGAGGTGCCTGATTATTGTTGTGCTTCCTGGCTTGGTCTGCCGTGTCCCTGCCTGGCTGTGCGCTGTACTCAGGTCCTCTGCCTTGCACTCTGTTGTGCCTCTTGGCACACGCTCTGAATCTGCACTCTGCTTTGTACTTGGTTGTGCCTCCTGGCACACACTCTGACCCTGTGTTCTGTCTCGTACTCGGTTGTGCCTCCTGGCACATGCTCTGACACTGTACTCTGTCTCATACTCGGTTGTGCCTCCTGGCACACGCTCTTACCCTGTACTCTGTCTTATACTCAGTCGTGCCTCCTGGCACACACTCTGATTCCGTGCTCTGTCTTATACTCAGTTGTGCCTCCTGGCACACACTCTGATCCTGTACTCAGTCTCTTACTCTGTTACACCTCCTGGCACACCTGCTGCCTGACTCAGTGCTCTGACGTGCTCCTTGCACGCTTCCTGCTTCACTCACACCCGGACGAACGAAGTCTCTGTATACCACGTGTTCCCGTGTCCACACTTTACACGTTCCTGCAGACACTCTCACCCACTCGTGTCTCCTGTGAGCCGGCCGCCTGGTGCCAGCAGTCGTGGTGCCTCACCCCCTGGGGCTTGCCCCTGACACTCCCTGTATAGGGGGTGGTCTTCACTAGGTCAGCTCGCCCTGGGCGGGTTGGTGTCACGACCCAGAGGGTCCACTCCAGGAGTCGTCACAGACTCACCCGCACTGTAGGGACCCCTGGGGACAGGAACAGCCAGAAAGTACAGATGCACAGTGTTATGAGTGGCGGAAGGCACTAAAAAAAAAAAATAATTAAAGTGCCTTCGCCACTCAGGGTCCACCGTGCGGCAGATGGCAAAACCGCTGCTAAGGGAGGCAGTGCACTACAGCGGTAGTGTGCACAGGGTTCTAAATCACCCAAGTGCAAAAGAGGCAGTCTCTGTTATTGGACACAGAGCTGCACAGCAAAATAATAAAGAAAAGGTAACGCTGAGCCTGTTAAACACACAGGGACACAGCGGCACACGTACGGTAGCCGAGCACAGGAGTAGTTAAAGTGGCACTGCAACCAAACAGACTTACCGTGAATGAGCGTGTGCACGGCGTCGCAACTGCGAACGCCACAGAAGTCTGCAACTGCAATAACGCAAGCGCGATGCAGGACGCTTTGCTGCTGAGATGGCTGAAGCTTGAGCACGCTGGCGCTAGCGCTGCTACTGGCTGACCCAATCACTCACACACTCGTAATAACTGAGGGAAGGGGTTTCATAATAAGTCATACACCAGACCAAGCATCCATCAACAAACATACAGCAGCAAGTATCAGAAAATACTAGCGCATGGCATAACGGCCATGCGCACTTTTTATAGTGACCGGGACCTTCTGGAAATCTCCAGAGACCTGAGCTGAACCAATGGAATCAGGAGCAGGACCTGAGCACCTGACTCCTGAACTCCAATGGCAGCTCATTCCAGGAGCATGCTCACAAGCTGGCAGAAAGGACTTAGCCTCTGGAGATGAATGTGAGGATCTGGATCTCTGCATTAGTATGGCAGGACACAGATTCTTAACATTACCCCCCCTACTATGGCCCCCTCCTCCCCGAGCCCTGGTAGGAGTTACAGTAACCCGAGACACCTGGAAGGCATCAGAAGAACCGAGGTCACCAGGTTTCAAGAGGGACACTTGGGAGATAGTAGGAGCGGGAGTGACAGAGGCACGCTGCCGCGTGTCGGCAGATATCGCCACCCTCTGTCTAGGAGGGTTAGGCTGAGCACACAAGGTGCAAGCCTGAATAAACCTTTTTATGTCCCGAGCTCTATGGGGCCACCAATACGCACCAGCCAACAGTTTTGAGACCTGCATATAGCCCTGATGGTGGTGCGTGTTAGGCGCATGCGCCAAGACGAGCACCTGAACCCTAAGTTGAGGAGGAACAAAGGTCTCGATAACCGGTTCAGACTCCAACCTTTGCGGGGAGCCGGCTTCCGGAGAAACCACACAGACATGATGACAACCGCAGATGGACTTCTGGTCGGAGTCTGAATTAAGGTTGGTACGAGATATCTCCATGGGCTCAGGAGGTAGAACCTCTGGCTCTGCCAGCTCAAGGGGTTAAAAAAATTTGGGAGCTGAAATGGATTTGCGCTTGGAGTGCGCTCGCTCCATACCGCGCTCCGAAAAACGGAGGTCAATCAGTGAGGAGACGAAGATTAGCTCCTCTAAGCTGGAGGGGATCTCCCTAGTAGAGAGAGCATTCTTCACATGCTCCGCTAGACCTCGCCAAAAAACGGGGATTAGGGCCTTGTCGGACCATTCCAACTCGGATGCCAGTGTCCGAAAACGGACGGCATACTGGCTAACCAAGAGTGACCCCTGAGTAAGGGCAAGTAGCTGCAGGGACGTATCATGCGTGACCCGAGGACCGAGAAAAACTTGCCCGATGGCAAGTTAGCCGCGGACCGAATCTCGGGGTCACCACGCTCCCACAGAGGCGTAGCCCATTCCAGCGCCTTGCCCGACAGTAGGGAGCTGCCAAAAGCCACCTTAACCCGCTCCGTAGGGAATTGCGCAGCCAGCAGCTCTAGGTGTATCGAGCACTGGCTGATAAAACCCCTACAGGAGGCCCCATCCCCAGCATATTTATCAGGCAACAGGAGGCGGGTAACTGTCGGCGCAAGGGCGGACATGGACAGACGCCCTACCGCGTCCGTGAGTGCCTGGACGGCAGCATCTGTAGCCTGCGCAGGTGCGAGAGACCTCTCAAGGGTAGCAAGACGAGCCTCGAGCTGACGCACAAGCTGTAACAGCTGCTGCTGATCCGCCATCTCTAGCCAGACCCTGGCGCTAGTATTATGTTATGAGTGGCAGAAGGCACTAAAAAAAATAAATAATTAAAGTGCCTTCGCCACTCGGGGTCCACCGTGCGGCAGATGGCAAAACCGCTGCTAAGGGAGGCAGTGCACTACAGCGGTAGTGTGCACAGGGTTCTAAATCACCCAAGTGCAAAAGAGGCAGTCTCTGTTATGGGACACAGAGCTGCACAGCAAAATAATAAAGAAAAGGTAACGCTGAGCCTGTTAAACGCACAGGGACACAGCGGCACACGTACGGTAGCCGAGCACAGGAGTAGTTAAAGTGGCACTACAACCAAACGGACTTACCGTGAATGAGCGTGTGCACGGCGTCGCAACTGCGAACGCCACAGAAGTCTGCAACCGCAATAACGCAAGCGCGATGCAGGACGCTTTGCTGCTGAGATGGCTGAAGCTTGAGCACGCTGGCGCTAGCGCTGCTACTGGCTGACCCAATCACTCACACACTCGTAATAACCAAGGGAAGGGGTTTCATAATAAGTCATACACCAGACCAAGCATCCATCAACAAACATACAGCAGCAAGTATCAGAAAATACTAGCGCATGGCATAACGGCCATGCGCACTTTTTATAGTGACCGGGACCTTCCGGAAATCTCCAGAGACCTGAGCTGAACCAATGGAATCAGGAGCAGGACCTGAGCACCTGACTCCTGAACTCCAATGGGAGCTCATTCCAGGAGCATGCTCACAAGCTGGCAGAAAGGACTTAGCCTCTGGAGATGAATGTGAGGATCTGGATCTCTGCATTAGTATGGCAGGACACAGATTCCTAACACACAGGACCTGAACGCTGAAGGTTAGCAAGCCGGCACAGGACCTACGGTCATGTGACTGCCAGGGGGCGGGGCTTGGCGTCATGCTTTCAGAGAAGATAGAAAACTCAGAGTCGGGCAAAACGGAGGTCATACACAGTACGGGCAAACGAGGTACAGGAGAGATAAACAGACGGGAGATCAGACAATGCCAAAGGTCATACACAAGAGGGCGGTGCGGTACCAAAGGAACGAGCAGAGAGCAGTCGAGTCACAAGCAGAGAGTCATACACGAGAGAGCGGTGCGGTACAAGAGGGGCAGGCAGAACTCGTAACAGGGACAGAACCGGATCACAACCAAACAAGCAACAAGTTATCAGGCACAAGGCACATGTATACAAGAGGTCAACTAAGTCAGCCGAGGGCAGGAGTATAACTGACACCGGACCTAGGTCCAGTGAGCATTAAATAGCCGCCCTCTGCCAGAGAGAGGCAGAAGAATTAACCCCAGTCTGACCAGGATGGGCCAAAGCAAAACCCCATCCTGGATCATGACATTACCCTCCTCACAATAGGGGGCCACCGGACCCCCAGGTCTCTCAGGGTACTTGGCGTGAAAGGCCCGGACCAACCGATCCGCATGAACCGATCGAGCAGGAACCCACGAGCGTTCTTCCGGACCGTAGCCTTTCCAATGTACCAGATATTGAAGGGCACGACGGACCAACCTGGAGTCGACAATTCGTTCCACCTCGTACTCCGACTGCACGTCTACCAAAACCGGTGGCGGGGAAGCTGATGATCCCTCCCCACCGGATCTCACAGGTTTCAAAAGGGCTTTATGGAAAACATTTGGGATCCGCAGAGATGGCGGGAGACGCAACCGAAAAGCCACCGGATTAACTGCTTCGGTAATTTCATAGGGACCTATAAACTTGGGTCCAAGCTTCGCAGAGGGGACCTTGAGCCTTATATTCTTGGTGGACAACCATACCTTATCCCCAATCTGAAACACCGGTCCCGCAGATCGTTTTTTTGTCCACAAAAAATTTAAATTTGTCCTGGGCCTTCGTAATGTTACTATGGACCTCCCGCCATACCTCCCCCAACCGCTGGATCGTCTCATCCACCTCAGGACATCCAGAATTCAAACGGGAAAATTCTCCAAAATGAGGATGAAACCCATAATTGCAGAAAAAGGGAGATGTACCGGTAGACTGGTTAATGCGGTTGTTAAATGCAAACTCGGCCAACGGTAACACAGAACACCAATCATCCTGTCGGGCTGAGGTCAAGCAACGCAGAATTTGCTCCAGAGACTGATTGGTCCACTCGGTCTGCCCATTAGTCCCTGGATGATAAGCGGATGAAAAGGACAGACCAATACCTAACCTCTTACAAAAAGCTCTCCAAAATCTGTAAACAAATTGCACTCCTCTATCAGACACCACATTCAAGGGTACCCTATGCAACCGCACCACATGCTCAACAAACAATCTGGACAATGTTTCCGCATTAGGTAGAGCTGCCAAAGGTACAAAATGTGCCTGCTTACTAAACCTGTCCACCACAACCCAGACAACGGTATTAACCTTGGATGGGGGAAGGTTGGTGATGAAATCCATGGATAGATGAGTCCATGGTCTCTCAGGAATTGGCAGTGGTACCAATTCCCCGGCCGGCCGGTTATGGGGGGTTTTTGCACGAGCACAAACATCACATGCAGACACATATTCCCCAACATCAGAGGCTAAAGACCACCAGAATACTCTAGCAATGGCCTTTCGGGTGGCCGAGATCCCTGGATGTCCACCCAGAACTGAGTCATGGAACTCCCGGAGGACCTTGAGACGAAACTGAGCTGGCACAAAAAGTTTATTCACCGGCTTAGCCGGAGGTGCAAGAGACTGGGCTTCCCAAATCTCCCGTTCCAACATATTAGAAATATCTGCCACCACCACCCCAGGCTGAGGAATGGAGGATGGAGGTTCCGGGGGGGGGACACCGGATCTAGACTGCGTGACAAGGCATCCACTCTGACATTTTTGGATCCTGGCCGAAAAGTGATCGAGAAGTTGAATCGGGAAAAAAAAAAGTGACCATCTAGCCTGTCTGGGAGTCAACCTTTTAGCTGATTCAATGTAAGCTAGGTTTTTGTGGTCCGTAAGTACGGTTATAGGATAGACAGCCCCCTCCAAAAAATGCCTCCATTCTTCAAAGGCCAACTTTACGGCCAGAAGTTCTCGATTCCCCACATCATAGTTTCTCTCCGCAGGGGAGAATTACTTTGAGAAAAAGGCGCAAGGTCTCAAATTGGTTAAAGTGGCGGGTCCCTGGGACAATACCGCCCCCACCCCCACCTCTGAGGCGTCCACCTCAACAATAAATGGTTCAGACGGGTCCGGTTGAATAAGAACCGGGGCAGACATGAAACATTTTTTCAAAAACTGAAGTGCCGCTACCGCTGCGGTTGACCAATTCTTGATATCGGCCCCCTTTTGAGTCATGTCTGTGAGGGGTTTAACCACCTGTGAGAACCCCCTTATAAATTTACGAAAATAATTGGCGAATCCTAGGAAACGCTGCAGAGCCTTCAAATCACAAGGTTGAACCCACTCGACAATGGCCTGCACCTTATTAGGATCCATGCGATACCCTTCAGCAGAAACGATGAACCCCAGAAAAGACAGTTCCTGAACAAAAAATAAACATTTTTCTAGTTTAGCAAAGAGACAGTTCTCCCGGAGCCTTTGGAGAACTGCCCGAACATGACCAATGTGAGCCTGTTTATCAGAAGAGTAGATCAATATGTCATCCAAATATACCACCATAAAACGTCCAATGAAATCAGAGTATACATGAAATTTTGGAAGACCGCTGGAGCATTGGTCAGGCCGAAAGGCATGACCAAATTTTCAAACAACCCTTCAGTAGTGAGAAAAGCGGTTTTCCACTCATCCCCGTCCGGGACTCGAATAAGGTTATAGGCTCCCCGTAGATCTAATTTCGAAAACCACTTAGCTCCAGATAACTGGTTGTATAAATCAGGAATAAGTGGAAGGGGATACGTATTCCTCACAGTTATCTTATTTAACTCACGAAAATCGAGGCAAGGGTGTAAACCACCGTCTTTTTTTTTACAAAAAAGAACCCCGCCGCCACGGGAGAAACAGAAGGACGAATGTGTCCCTTAAGGAGACTCTCGGAAATATATTCCTTCATCGCAGCCCGTTCTGGACCCGAAAGGTTATACAAGCGGGCTTTGGGCAATTTAGCATCTGGAACTAGGTCAATGGCACAATCAAATGGGTGGTGTGGTGGTAAAACCTCAGCCTCTTTTTTGGAGAAAACGTCCATGTAGTCTTTCAGACACTCTGGAATATCTTCCAGACCCACGGACGACACAGACACAGTAACCAGACATTTTTCAGAACAATAGGGACCCCATTTAACAATGTCACGAGATTCCCAATTAATCACAGGATTATGCAATTGTAGCCAGGGGAACCCCAACACCAGTCCCGCAGGCAGGTTGTCCATCACAAAACATGAAATATGTTCCTGGTGCAAGGAACTCACTTTAAGGAGAAACTCTTCAGTACGAAACATAACCAGTGGTGTTTTGTCAATGGCATCAATGTGAATAGGAGTCTCCAACCTAACTGTCCCTAACTTACACCTGGACACCAAGTCACAGTCAATAAAATTCAATGACGATCCGCAATCCACGAAGGCAGAAGTGGATGTGGAGACATTCCCACAACAAAGTTCCACTTGCAACATTTTAGAGAAGGCAGAAAAGGGTACCTGAGAGCCTGGGTGACCTCCACGACAATCACCCGGGCTCAGTCACTTGTTGGTTAGTGGACGGGAGTGGCAATCCTTTTTCCAATGTCCAGAATCGCCACAGTGAACACAGCATTTTCCCACGCGCCGTTGTCTCCTTTCATTCTCTTTGAGGTCGATGGTTCCCATCTCTGTGATTTCCAATGTAGGACTGGCTACCCTTCCTTGGGAGAATAACAGTGTCTCAATTTGCATCACTCCCCTCGCCCGTAGCCTGCGATCCATTCGGACGGCCTGTGTCATATCCTCCTCCAGGGAATCAGGCGGAGGGTGAAGAGCCAAGGCATCTTTCAGATGTTCAGACAGGCCTCTGTTATGAATGAGTCACCGAAGGAGGCAAAAACAGAAATACTAGCTAAGTCCAGAAAACCAGAAGTTGGCAGTAATCGGATTGCAGACCCCTGAACCTATCAACAACAACTAGCAGTAGCCGTGGGGGGTTCCTACGGTGCCCTAGACCCCTCGATCACAGCCGGAGAACTACATAGCCTAAAGACAGAAAGGGAAATCTAAACTGCCCCAGAGCAGACCCCAAAGCAATAGGCAGCCCCCAACATATAATGACAGTGAAGCAAGATGAAAAAACACTCACACAGATAGAAAGATAGGCTGAGCAAATGATGGGGCCCAAGCTAACTAGATAGGACAGGATAGAAAAGCTGCTGTCTGTAATCCGCCAAAACCCTATCAAAACAAGAGCCAACAGCTGATAGGGAAAAAAGCCCTGAAGACGCTAGGCTTCAAAAAGACTATATCAGTACTCAGGTATTTTCTGAAGACAGAGCAAAAAGGAATTCAGCTCACCCCAGCAGGGAATGGCAGAAATCAAGGAAAACAATGCAAAACAAAACCAAAACACAAATGCAAAAAGTAGAGCAGAAAACTTAGCTTTTGAGGAGCAGGAATCAGACTGGTCTCCTAGAATCCCTCAGAGAGATCACCAGCAAAGCAGAAGGGCGTCGGCTGCCTTATATCCAGTCAGTAATTCCCGTCACCCAGTCATCATCATCCTGCCCAGGTGCTTGGTAATCAGCCTCACTACCTTCCTTCACCAGAAGAGGGAGTTCATCAGACCTCAATGGTGAGGGGGAAAACGAACTCACAACAGTACCTCCCCCTTGAGGAGGGGTCACCGAACCCTCATCCACGCCACCAGGGCGATCAGGGTGAGCCTGATGAAAGGCACGCACCAATCTTTTGGCATGAATATCAGAGGCAGAGACACAGGAATTATCCTCCTGACCATAACCCTTCCACTTAACCAAATACTGGAGTCTCCATCTAGCCAGACGGGAATCCAGTATCTTCTCTACCTCATATTCCATGTTACCTTCAACCAATACAGGGTCCGGAGGTGCCACCCAAGGAACTACTGGTTCAACAAACCTCTTCAACAAGGACTTATGAAACACATTATGGATTTTAAATGTAACAGGAAGAGCCAAACGAAAAGAGACCGGATTTATAATCTCCAAAATCTTGTAAGGTCCAATAAATCTAGGCTTAAACTTAGGAGAAGCTACCTTCATAGCGATCTTTTTTGATGATAACCAAACCATATCACCAACCTTAAACTGGGGACTAATGGTTCTATGTCGGTTGGAAAACCGCTGGGCCTTTTCCTGGGAGAGAGATAACTTATCCACCACTTGGTCCCAGATCTGGTGCATTCTCTCCACCACAGTGTCAACACCTGGGCAGGCAGAAGGCTCAACCTGCCCTGAAGAAAATCGAGGATGAAACCCAAAGTTACAAAAAAAAGGTAACATCAAAGTGGCAGAACTAGCTCTATTATTTAAAGCAAATTCGGCCAAGGGCAAAAATGAAACCCAATCATTCTGATCAGCGGAAATAAAACATCTCAAATACGACTCCAAGGTCTGGTTTGTTCTCTCCGTCTGCCCATTGGTCTGAGGATGAAAAGCAGAGGAGAAGGACAACTGAATTCCCAGCTTGGAACAGAAAGTCCTCCAAAATCTAGACACAAACTGAACTCCTCTGTCAGATACAATGTTCTCAGGAATCCCGTGCAAGCAAACCACTTGTTGCAAAAACAGGGGCACCAACTCAGAGGAAGATGGCAACTTAGGGAGTGGTACAAGATGAACCATCTTAGAGAACCTATCACAAATCACCCAAATAACTGTCATTCTCTGAGAGACAGGCATATCAGAGATTAAATCCATTGAAATATGGGTCCATGGCCTCCTGGGAACCGGCAAAGGCATCAACAACCAAATAGAGCGAGAACAAGGTTTAGACCGGGAGCAAGTCCCACAGGACTGCACAAAATTCCTGACAACATGAGACAAGGCGGGCCACCAAAAAGACCGACTCACCAGATCTCTAGTACCAAAAATACCTGGATGACCAGCCAATGCAGAGCAATGAACTTCAGACATCACTCTCTTCTTCCACTGGTCAGGAACATACAACTTTCCACTGGGACAACGCTCAGGTTTGTCCTCCTGGAACTCTTCCAGAGCACGTCTCAAATCGGGCGAGATTTCAGAAAGAACTACCCCTTCGCCTAAGATGGTAGCAGGCTTGGTCACCACAGGAGAATCAGCAAAGAAGCTCCTAGAGAGAGCGTCAGCCTTGACATTCTTAGTGCCAGGAAGAAAAGAGACCACAAAATCAAAACGTGTAAAAAACAAGGCCCACCTAGCCTGTCTAGGGTTCAAGCGTTTGGCAGACTCCAGGTAAATCAAATTCTTGTGGTCAGTGAGGACCACGACTTGATGTTTAGCTCCCTCCAACCAATGTCTCCACTCCTCAAATGCCCATTTCATGGCTAACAGTTCCCGATTCCCCACATCATAGTTACGTTCAGATGGAGAGAACTTTCGGGAAAAGAAAGCACAGGGATTCATTTTAGATGTTACAGGATCCTTTTGGGACAAAACAGCTCCTGCACCAATCTCAGAAGCGTCCACCTCTACCTGGAACAGGAGTGAGACATCAGGTTGCCGCAAAACCGGGGCACAAGTGAATCTTCGCTTCAGCTCCTGAAAGGAAGAAACAGCCTCCGGAGACCAATTCAACACATCAGCACCCTTCTTAGTCAGATCAGTCAGTCAATGGCTTGGCAATACTAGAAAATTTTGCTATAAATTTCCGATAAAAATTAGCAAAACCCAAAAACTTCTGGAGGGCCTTCAAAGAAGTGGGCTGAACCCAATCATAAATGGCCTGTACCTTGGCCGGGTCCATTTCAATAGTTGACGGAGACAAAATAAATCCCAAAAAAGAAATCCTCTGTACCCCAAAAAGGCATTTCGATCCTTTGACATACAGGGAATTCTCCCTCAAGGTCCGGAACACAGTCCGAACATGTTCCACATAAGAATCCCAATCCTTGGAGAAGATCAAAATATCATCCAGATAGATAATCAAAAATTTATCCACAAAGTCTCGGAAAATATCGTTCATGAAGCACTGGAAGACAGAAGGGGCATTAGTGAGCCCAAAAGGCATCACCAGGTACTCAAAATGTCCCTCCGGAGTATTAAACGCCATCTTCCATTCATCCCCATGCTTAATGCGGATAAGATTATACGCCCCCTGAGGTCAAGCTTGGTAAACCAGCAAGCACCTTTAACTCTGGAGAATAGATCCGAAATCAGGGGTAAGGGATACTGATATTTAATAGTAATTTTGTTAAGGGCACCATAATCAATACAAGGCCTTAATGAACCATCCTTTTTGGCCACGAAAAAAACCCCAGCACCTAAGGGTGAAGAGGATGGTCTAATATGACCCTTCTCCAACGCCTCCTTAATATAGGATCGCACAGCCTCGTGCTTGGGTACAGATAAATTGAAGAGCCGACCCTTGGGAAATTTACACCCCGGGCTCAGTTCAATTGCACAGTTATAACTCCTATGAGGAGGCAAAGACGCAGACTCATTCTCACTAAATACATCATAAAAATCCGCCAAATAGTCAGGAACATCATGCAACTGAGGAGAGGTGGAAAAAAACGGAGCCTCACTAAGGGCACACCGACAACCCCAACTCACCACAGACACAGATTTCCAATCCAAAACTGGATTACGAATTTGCAACCAGGGAAACCCCAGAACAATGGTATCATGCAAATTATGCGACTTGATGTTTAGCTCCCTCCAACCAATGTCTCCACTCCTCAAATGCCCATTTCATGGCTAACAGTTCCCGATTCCCCACATCATAGTTACGTTCAGATGGAGAGAACTTTCGGGAAAAGAAAGCACAGGGATTCATTTTAGATGTTACAGGATCCTTTTGGGACAAAACAGCTCCTGCACCAATCTCAGAAGCGTCCACCTCTACCTGGAACAGGAGTGAGACATCAGGTTGCCGCAAAACCGGGGCACAAGTGAATCTTCGCTTCAGCTCCTGAAAGGAAGAAACAGCCTCCGGAGACCAATTCAACACATCAGCACCCTTCTTAGTCAGATCAGTCAGTCAATGGCTTGGCAATACTAGAAAATTTTGCTATAAATTTCCGATAAAAATTAGCAAAACCCAAAAACTTCTGGAGGGCCTTCAAAGAAGTGGGCTGAACCCAATCATAAATGGCCTGTACCTTGGCCGGGTCCATTTCAATAGTTGACGGAGACAAAATAAATCCCAAAAAAGAAATCCTCTGTACCCCAAAAAGGCATTTCGATCCTTTGACATACAGGGAATTCTCCCTCAAGGTCCGGAACACAGTCCGAACATGTTCCACATAAGAATCCCAATCCTTGGAGAAGATCAAAATATCATCCAGATAGATAATCAAAAATTTATCCACAAAGTCTCGGAAAATATCGTTCATGAAGCACTGGAAGACAGAAGGGGCATTAGTGAGCCCAAAAGGCATCACCAGGTACTCAAAATGTCCCTCCGGAGTATTAAACGCCATCTTCCATTCATCCCCATGCTTAATGCGGATAAGATTATACGCCCCCCTGAGGTCAAGCTTGGTAAACCAGCAAGCTCCTTTAACTCTGGAGAATAGATCCGAAATCAGGGGTAAGGGATACTGATATTTAATAGTAATTTTGTTAAGGGCACCATAATCAATACAAGGCCTTAATGAACCATCCTTTTTGGCCACGAAAAAAACCCCAGCACCTAAGGGTGAAGAGGATGGTCTAATATGACCCTTCTCCAACGCCTCCTTAATATAGGATCGCACAGCCTCGTGCTTGGGTACAGATAAATTGAAGAGCCGACCCTTGGGAAATTTACACCCCGGGCTCAGTTCAATTGCACAGTTATAACTCCTATGAGGAGGCAAAGACGCAGACTCATTCTCACTAAATACATCATAAAAATCCGCCAAATAGTCAGGAACATCATGCAACTGAGGAGAGGTGGAAAAAAACGGAGCCTCACTAAGGGCACACCGACAACCCCAACTCACCACAGACACAGATTTCCAATCCAAAACTGGATTACGAATTTGCAACCAGGGAAACCCCAGAACAATGGTATCATGCAAATTATGCAACACCAAAAATCTGCAATTTTCTTGATGGTCTGGGGCGACCCGCATTACCACCTGGGTCCAAAACTGAGGTTTATTTTTCGCCAAAGGAGTAGCATCAATCCCCCTCAAAGGGATAGGCGTCCGCAGAGGTGTCAAAGGAAATCCACAACGTTTAGCAAAATCCAAGTCCATTAGGTTCAGGGCTGCTCCTGAATCCACAAAAGCCTTGGCGGAAAATGTGGACAGGGAGCAGATCAGAGTAATTGCCAGAAGAAACTTAGGTTGAACACCACACACAGAAAACGTGTGTGCAAAACGTTTCTCTCATTTAGGACAGACAGAAATAATATGCGAGGTATCTCCACACAAAAAAACACAGCTTATTATGCCTTCTGAACTCCTGACGTTGCTCCCTGGACAAAACTCTATCACATTGCATAGGTTCAGACATTTGGTCAACAGGTGGCAACACCTCTCGTGCAGTCCTGCGTTCACGTAAACGCCGATCAACCTGAATGGCTAATGACATAGAATCGTCAAGACCAGAGGGAACAGGAAATCCCACCATAGTATCTTTTATGGCTTCTGACAAACCCTTCCGAAAGAGAGCTGCCAAGGCATTATCATTCCAGGTAGTAAGGACCGCCCACTTTCGGAATTTTTGACAGTACAATTCTGTAGAATCTCGACCCTGGCTTAATGCCAACAGGGCCTTTTCAGCCTGACCAATAGCATTAGGTTCGTCATACAACAACCCCAAGTCTTGAAAAACTGCATTCACATTAGTCAGAATAGGATCATCTGGTTTCAAAGAAAACGCCCAATCCTGGGGATCGCCATGCAGCAAAGAGATGACAATTTTAACCTGCTGCGCGGAGCTCCCTGACGAGTTAGGCTTCAAGGCAAAAAATAATTTACAATTATTTTTGAAATTCAAAAATTTAGACCCATCCCCAAAAAACACATCAGGAGTAGGGATCTTTGGTTCAGCAGCATGTGAATGAGCAAGGTAGGCGGAAATTCCCCGCACTTCCGCAGCGAGCTGCTCCACACGATCAGACAATTGCTTTATCTCCATTGAGAGAAAAAAATTTCCCCTACGGCCTCAGAGATATAGAGGAAAAAATATACACACCTTTTTTTTTTTCAATTCTTTCCTGCTATTGAGTACCCTAGGATCTGCGGTATGGCTGGTGATTCTGTTATGAATGAGTCACCGTAGGAGGCAAAAACAGAAATACTAGCTAAGTCCAGAAAACCAGAGAAGTTGGCAGCTATCGGATTGCAGACCCCTGAACCTATCAACAACAACTAGCAGTAGCCGTGGGGGGTTCCTACGGTGCCCTAGACCCCTCGATCACAGCCGGAGAACTACATAGCCTAAAGACAGAAAGGGAAATCTAAACTGCCTCAGAGCAGACCCCAAAGCAATAGGCAGCCCCCAACATATAATGACAGTGAAGCAAGATGAAAAAACACTCACACAGATAGAAAGATAGGCTGAGCAAATGATGGGGCCCAAGCTAACTAGATAGGACAGGATAGAAAAGCTGCTGTCTGTAATCCGCCAAAACCCTATCAAAACAAGAGCCAACAGCTGATAGGGAAAAAAGCCCTGAAGACGCTAGGCTTCAAAAAGACTATATCAGTACTCAGGTATTTTCTGAAGACAGAGCAAAAAGGAATTCAGCTCACCCCAGCAGGGAATGGCAGAAATCAAGGAAAACAATGCAAAACAAAACCAAAACACAAATGCAAAAAGTAGAGCAGAAAACTTAGCTTTTGAGGAGCAGGAATCAGACTGGTCTCCTAGAATCCCTCAGAGAGATCACCAGCAAAGCAGAAGGGCGTCGGCTGCCTTGTATCCAGTCAGTAATTCCCGTCACCCAGTCATCATCATCCTGCCCAGGTGCTTGGTAATCAGCCTCACTACCTTCCTTCACCAGAAGAGGGAGTTCATCAGACCTCAATGGTGAAGGGGAAAATGAACTCACAACAGGCCTCTACGGAACAAACCCCAGAGTGCGGCATCATTCCAGCAGACCTCAGCAGCCCAGCGTCTGAACTCTGAGCAAAACCACTCAGCTGAGTGCTTCCCCTGGTACATACTCATCACCATGTCCTCAGCCATACGCATCCGATCAGGCTCATCATAAATATGCCCCAGGGCCTCAAAAAATGCATCCACAGTCATGCGCTCAGGGGCCGTGGTCGGAAGGGAGAAAGCCCAAGCTTGGGAAGCTCCCCTTAACAGAGACATAATGACCCCCACTCTCTGACTTTCATCCCCAGAAGAGTGTGGTCTTAATGAAAAAAAAAGCTTACAGCCCTCCTTGAAAACTCTGAATTATTTTTTATCTCCAGAAAAGCTATCCGGTAACTTAACCAGAGACTTGGGAAACTAATGTAACATTCCGAGCCCCTAAGGAAAAAGCCCCCTGCACAGTGTCAGCGATCAGCTGCTGAGACGGAGCCAGGACTCGTTGTTCTCCAAGGAGTTTCTGAGACATCTGAGTCAGGTGCTTTACCTGCTCAGAAAGAGCGTTCATAGGATCCATCACAACACACAGAAGGGGAGCGGAAAAAAAAAATGGTATGGGTCAGTTACAGTATATCAGGATCCTGACAGTGCCGGCGTATAGCCTCCGCTGAGCAGGGACTCACCTGCACTGTAGGGACCCCTGGGGACAGGAACAGCCAGAAAGTACAGATGCACAGGACCTGAACGCTGAAGGTTAGCAAGCTGGCACAGGACCTACGGTCATGTGACTGCCAGGGGGCGGGGCTTAGCATCCTGCTTTCAGAGAGGATAGAAAACTCAGAGTCGGGCAAATCGGAGGTCATACACAGTACGGGCAAACGAGGTACAGGAGAGATAAACAGACGGGAGGTCAGACAAAGCCAAAGGTCAAATACAAGAGGGCAGTGCGGTACCAAAGGGACGAGCAGAGAGCAGTCGAGTCACAAGCAGAGAGTCATACACGAGAGAGCGGTGCGGTACAAGAGGGGCAGGCAGAACTCGTAACAGGGACAGAACCGGATCACAACCAAACAAGCAACAAGTTATCAGGCACAAGGCACACGTATACAAGAGGTCAACTAACTCAGTCGAGGGCAGGAGTATAACTGACACTATACCTAGGTCCAGTGAGCATTAAATAGCTGCCCTCTGCCAGAGAGAGGCAGAACAATTAACCCCAGTCTGACCAGGACGGGCCAAAGCGAAACCCCGGCCTGGATCATGACATACATGATGAAGAACTTGAGCATAAGATTCTGCGGGGCTGGGAATTGGTAAGAAAGCATATCATCAATGAACAATGGAGAGATAGTCAGTTCAGAATAATGCATAAAACAATATGTGGCTTCAATATATCTCCGACTCTACAGAATCCTGATAGGCAGACAAGTTGCCCAAAATGTATAATGCCCAAAAAAAGACACAGAACATGGATTGTGGTCATGTCCCAGGACACAAGAACTCTGGTTAAAAGTCCAGGATATGTATCTGAAGATATGTGGGATATAGGTAGAAGTAGATCCATTGTGTTGGTTGTTTCACTTTACGACGGGTAAAACAAGAGGGAGACGGCTACATGACTTGTTTCACACCATTGCAATGGTGACAAAACATAGTAACATAGTTATTAAGGTTGAAGGAAGACTTTAAGTCCATCTTGTTCAACCCATATCCTATCCTAACTTGCCCTAACATGTTGATCCAGAGGAAGGCAAAAAATCTCATGTGGCAATCAGTAAGCTTCACATTGGGGAAAAAAATTCCTTCCCGACTCCACATACGGCAATCAGACTAGCTCCCTGGATCAACGCAATATTAAGGAAACTAGTGTATATACCCTGTAATATTATACTTTTCAAGAAAGGCATCCAGTCCCTTCTTAAATTTTAGTAGGGAATCACTCATTACATCATATGGCAGAGAGTTCCATAGTCTCACTGCTCTTAAAGTAAAGAATCTGCGTATGTGATTATGCTTAAACCTTCTTTCCTCCAGACGTAGAGGATGCCCCCGTCACAGGTCTAAGAGTAAAAAGATCATTAGAAAGGTGTTTGTACTGTCCCCGCATATATTTATACATTGTAATAAGATCACCCTGAAGCCTTCGATTTTCCAAACTAAATAACCCCAAGTGTAATAACCTATCTTGATATTGCAGACCTCCCAGTTCCCTAATAACCTTGGTCGCTCTTCTCTGCACCCGCTCTAGTTCAGCTATGTCTTTCTTATAATAATAATAAATTTTATTTCTATAGCGCCGACATATTCCACAGCACTTTACATTTCGGAGGGGATTTGTACAGACAATAGACATTACAGCATAACAATAATCACATAGATTATAACAAATACCAAGAGGAATGAGGGCCCTGCTCGCAAGCTTACAATCTATGAGGAAAAAAAAGGGAGACACGAAGGTGGGTGGTAACAGTTGCCCTGATTGTATGGACCAGCCATAATGTTAAGTGTTTATCAGTACAGACACAGAGGGCTAATGGATGCATAAAGCATGTGGGAACATGATGCGGGGAACCTGGTTATGGTAAAACTTTTGGCTGTGCCACACAGGGATAGATTAGGTTAATATGTTGAGGCGATAGGCCAGGCTGAATAAATGCTTTTTCAGGGCACGCTTAAAATTGTGGGGATTGGGGACTAATCGTATTGAGCTGGGAAGAGCATTCCAAAGAATTGGCGCAGCACGTGTAAAGCCTTGGAGATGGGAGTGGGAGGTTCTGATTATTGAGGATGCTAACCTCAGGTCATAAGCAGAACAGAGGGCGCGGGTAGGGTGGTATACTGAAACAAGGGAGATGTAGGGTGGTGCTGAGCCATGGAGGGCTTTGTGGGTGAGAGTAATAAGTTTATACTGAATTCTCGAGTGGATGGGTAGCCAGTGTAATGACTGGCACAAGGTAGAGGCATTGGTGTAACGATTGGTGAGGAATATGACCCTGGCTGCAGCATTCAAGACAGAATGGAGAGGGGAGAGTTTGGTAAGAGGGAGACCGATTAGAAGAGAGTTACAATAGTCGAGATGAGAACGAATAAGAGAAACAGTAAAAGTTTTTGCAGAGTCAAAAGTAAGAAAAGGTCGAATTCGAGAAATGTTTTTGAGGTGCAGATGACAAGAGCGAGCCAGTGATCGAATGTGGGGAGCAAAGGAAAGCTCGGAGTCAAGTATGACCCCAAGACAGCAGGCATATTGCTGGGGAGTAATAGTGGAGCCACACACAGAAATGGCAATGTCGGGTATAGGTACATTAGTAGAGGGAGGAAACACAAGGAGTTCAGTCTTTGACAGGTTCAGTTTCAGATATAGTGAGGACATGATGTTAGACACAGCATTTAGACAATCGCCGGTGTTTTCTAGGAAGGCTGGCGTGATATCAGGAGAAGCGTATAATTGGGTGTCATCAGCATAGAGATGGTACTGGAAACCATATCTACTGATTGTTTGACCAATAGGGGCAGTGTACAAGGAGAAGAGGAGGGGGCCTAGGACTGATCCTTGAGGAACCCCAACAGTAAGGGGAAGGTGAGAGGAGGAGGAACCGGCAAAAGATACAGTAAAGGAGCGTTCAGAGAGATAGGAGAACCAGGAGAGAACGGTGTCCTTGAGGCCAATGGAACGGAGCATAGTGATGAGGAGCTGATGATCCACAGTGTCGAATGCTGCAGAGAGATCCAAGAGAATTAGCATGGAGTAATGACCATTAGATTTAGCTGTTAGTAGATCATTAGAGACTTTAGTGAGGGCAGTTTCAGTAGAGTGTAAGGAGCGGAAGCCGGATTGGAGAGGGTCAAGAAGAGAGTTATCAGAGGAATAGCGGATAAGACGGGAGTGGACCAGGCGTTCCAGGAGTTTAGAGATGAAGGGAAGATTAGAGACAGGTCTATAGTTAGTGGCACAGTTTTGGTCGAGGGATGGTTTTTTTAAGTAGTGGATGTATGATGGCATGCTTAAATGAGGGAAAGATACCAGAAGAGAGAGAGAGGTTAAACATTTTAGTTAGGTGAGTGGTGACAGCAGGGGAAAGGGACTGGAGGAGATGTGACGGAAATGGGTCACTGATGCAAGTGGTTGGGCGAGAAGATGCAAGGAGCCTGCTTACTTCTTCTGAGACTGGTTCAAAACCAGAGAGTGAGCTAGATGCAGTGGGGGAGGGAGGACAGTGCATGGTATGAGGTGATTGGGAGATAATTTCCTGTCAGATCTGGTCAATTTTTTCTTTGAAGTAATTGGCCAGATCGTCAGCTCGGAGCTCTGTGGTTGGGGCCTGTACTCTTGGGTTGAGTAGAGAATGAAAAATGTCAGAGACGTTTTGGGTTATTGGACAGTGAGGTGATGAGGGTGTTGAAATAGGTTTGTTTGGAGAGGTGAAGGGCAGTGTTGTATGTTCGAAGCATAAACTTATAATGGATGAAATCTTTGTGTAGATTGGATTTTCTCCACAGACGTTCGGCGCACCTGGAGCACCGCTGCAGAAAACGTGTTTGCAGGGTGTGCCAGGGTTGTCGCCATCTGTGCTGTGGTGTTCTATTTATAGCGGGTGCAAATTCATCCAGGACACTTTGAAGTGTTTCATTGTAATGCTTCAGTGCAGAATCAGGACATGAGAGGGAGGAGATAGGGGCCAATGAAGACTGCAAGTTCTTCGTAAGTTTCTGGGTGTTAATGGCCTGTATGTTTCTAGAAGTATGGACAGTGGGGGTGACCTGAGCAGCCGGGCAGTTCTTGATAGAGAATGAAAGATTGTGGTTAGAGAGCGGGAGAGGGGAGTTTGCGAAATCATCCACTGCACAAAGCCGAGAGACCAAGTCGAGGGGGTTTCCGTCTTCATGCGTTGGAGAATTAGTAAGCTGCAAAAGGCCAAACGAGGTTAGAGATAAAAGGTGAGTAGCAGATGGGGAGAGGGGAAGAGCAATGGGGATGTTGAAATCACCCATGATGAGGGTAGGGATGTCACAGGAGAGAAAATGTGGAAGCCAAGTGGCAAAATGATCCAGGAACTGATGGGAGGGGCCAGGAGGACGATACATCACCGCCACTCGCATGGAGAAGGGGGTGTAGAGTCTGACGGCATGGACCTCAAAAAGAAGGGAAGACTAGTGAAGGTAGTTCAGGGATAATTTGAAATGTACATTTTGGTGATAGAAGCAGACCAACGTGGATCCAGGTTTCAGTAAGAGCCAGGAGGTTAAGAGAATTAGAAAGGAAAAAGTCATGAATGAAGGTGAGTTTGTTACACACTGAGCGAGAATTCCGAAGTGCACAATTAAGAGAGACAGATGGCATGCAGGGAATATTAATAAGATTAGAGGGGTTTCTGAGTGTAGCAGTTGGGGGGTTTGACTTTCTATAACATGGGGGACCAGGGTTGGGAGCAATGTCTCCTGCGACTAGGAGGAGGATAGAGGGAGCAAATGGTTAAGTGATTTGTGAGAGCGTCTCTTATGTTGAATGGGGGGACTGACTGGATCTGTGCAATTTAACAATGTGAAAAGAGCGTGAGTGCTATACATATAAGAGGAAAGAAGCGAGGGGCCGATATGGATGGAGTGTAGAGTTAAAGCCAGGGCGGTGGATGTGTGTGAATGCAGCGGCCAGGATATAAATTACATAAATGCATATGGTATATATTTGTTGTACTCCAAATGTACAGGGAGTAGACGTAAATAGATGTCTTACCTGTCTCCTGCCCTGTCTGCCAGTACTTTGATAAACTGTACTTCGATAAAGTGGGCATAAATTCCCCCTGCATAAATGCTTTCCCCAAACTATGTCTGAATATATAGGAGGCTAAGGATTGTTTTTTTTTTTTCTCTCTCTCTTCTCGTTAATCAATCAAACTAAATTGAGACAGCAGGGCCCAATAAAATGTTGTGGTCAGATAAACACATGTCCAGCACTACATGGATCATAAAGCACTTTGAAAAGTTTCCTGACCTCACAACATAAGGGGACAAGCAGAGTAAGTTAAAATAACTATATACCAGGTATAAGCTTGCTTAGTTGAAAACACATATAGAGCATTCAGGATTAACTGCTTGCTGCCATTGAATGGAGGAGTTGATTCAGAGCAGAGATTGAAAGAGGTGATTACCAGATATAAGCTTGCAGAGTTGAAAAGACATATATAGCATTCAGGATTATCTGCTTGCTGACATTGAATGGAGTTGATTCAGAGCAGAGATTGAAAGAGGTGGTTACCAGATATAAGCTTGCAGAGTTGAAAAGACATATATAGCATTCAGGATTAACTGCTTGCTGACATTGAATGGGGGAGTTGATTCAGAGCAGAGATTGAAAGAGGTGGTTACCTGTAATACACCGGAGACCAGAACTGTACGCAGTATTCTAAGTGTGGTCGCACTAGTGACTTATACAGAGGTAAAATTATGTTCTCCTCATGAGCATCTATGCCTCTTTTAATACATCCCATTATTTTATTTGCCTTTGCAGCAGCTGCCTGACACTGGCCACTAAATGTGAGTTTGTCGTCCACCCATACACCCAGGTCTTTTTCAGTGACAGTTTTGCCCAGTGTTTTACAATTAAGCACATAAACATCTTGTTTGTTCAACCCAAGTGCATGACCTTACATTTATCCTCATTAAAGCTCATTTGCCATTTATCAGCCCAAGCTTCTAGTTTACATAAATCCTCCTGTAATATAAAATTGTTCTCCTCAGTATTGATTACCCTGCAGAGTTTAGTGTCATCTGCAAATATCGAAATTCCACTCTCTATGTCCCTTACAAGGTCATTAATAAATATGTTAAAAAGAAGCGGGCCCAATACTGACCCCTGTGGTACCCCACTGCTGTGACCCAGTCGGAGTGTGCTCCATTAATAACCACCCTTTGCTTCCTATCCCTGAGCCAGATCTTAACCCACTTACACATATCTTCCCCTATCCCCATTGTTCTCATTTTATGTATCAAGCTTTTGTGTGGCACCGTATCAAAAGCTTTTGAAAAGTCCATGTGCACCACGTCCACTGCATTCCCTTGGTCTAGTCCGGTACTTACCTCTTCATAAAAGCTTATCAGATTAGTCTGACAGGAAAGGTCCCTCGTAAACCCATGTTGATATTGGGTCATGAGGTTATTCTTCAGATACTCCAGTATAGTATCTCTTAGAAAACCCTCCAGGATTTTACCCACAGTTGAGGTTAAACTTACTTGCCTATAATTTCCAAGTTCAGTTTTTGTCCCCTTTTTGAATATTGGCACCACATTTGCTATATGCCAGTCCTGTGGTACAGACCCTGTTATTATGGAATCTTTAAAGATTAAAAATAATGGTCTATCTATGACTGTACTTAATTTTTGCAGTACTCGGGGGTGTATCCCATCCGGGCCCGGGGATTTGTCAATTTTAGTGATTTGTAGATGCCGCCGTACTTCCTGCTGGGTTAAGCAGGTGACATTTAATGGAGAATTTTTATCACTGTTCATGTTATCCGTCATGGGATTTTCTTGTGTAAATACTATTGAAAAAAGTCATTTAGCATATTGGCTTTTTCCTCATCCTCATCTACCATTTCACCCAGACTATTTTTAAGGGGGCCAACACTATCATTTTTTAGTTTCTTACTATTTATGTAGTTAAAGAATATTTTGGGATTACTTTTACTTTCTCTGGCAATGAGCCTGTCTCAATCTTTGCTGTCTTGATTTGCTTTTTACAGAATTTAATTTTCTGTATTTATTTAATGCCTCATCACTACCTACTTGCTTTAATTCTCTAAATGCTTTCTTATTGTCCCTTATTGCGCCCCTTACAGCTCTATTTAGCCATAGTGGTTTCTTCCTATTTCTCGCATGTTTATTCCCATACGGTATATATTGTGCACAGGTCCTATTCAGCATGCTAATAAACGTCTCCCATTTTCTGTGTGTATTTTTATGTCTCAGGATATCGTCCCAGTTAATTGCACCAAGATCATCTCTCATCCGTTGGAAATTTGCTTTCCTGAAGTTTAGTGTCTTTGTAACCCCTCTACTACACATCTTATTAAAGGATACATGAAAACTTATTATTTTGTGATCAATGTTACCCAAGTGACCCTCAACCCTTATATTTGATATGCGGTCCAGCCTGTTGGTTAATATTAGGTCTAGCAGTGCCCCCCCCTCTTGTTGGGTCCTGAACCAGTTGTGAAAGATAATTGTCTCTCATAGTTGTCAAAAATCCATTACCTTTGCTGGAACTGCAGGTTTCGGTTCCCCAATGTATTTCAGGGTAGTTGAAGTCCTCCATAATAATGACTTCTCCTTGAGTCGCTGCTTCATCTATTTGCTTGATGAGGATATTCTCTGTTGCTTCCATTATTTTTGGAGACTTATAACAAACCCCTATCAGTAATTTATTATTTTTTCCCCCTCCCCTTATCTCCACCCACAGAGACTCTACATTTTCATTAGATTCATATATATTATCACGCAGGATGGTTTTTAAGGATGATTTTACATATAAACACACGCCTCCCCCTCGCTTATTTATACGGTCATTTCTGAACAGACTATATCCCTGTAAATTAACCGCCCAGTCATGGCTTTCGTCCAGCCATGTCTCAGATATCCCCACCATATCATAATTATGTTCCAACAAAATTAATTCTAATTCCTACATTTTGTTAGCGAGGCTTCTGGCATTAGTATACATGCACTTTATGTATCTCTCTGTACCTCTATTCTTTATTAAATTATTAACTGTTTAACCCCACCCCCCATGCCACCCCCACTCCCAATCACTTTACAACGGGTAAAACAAGAGGGGGACGGCTACATGACTTGTTTCACAACATTGCAATGGTGACAAAACGTCTAATTCTGTAACACTGGCTAGCTAAAACACTCCCGGGGTAAAAGTTCAAGGAAGGTCATCGGTCTTATTTTTGGAAAAAAGAGAAACAGAAAGAAATAAAGATAAAATGACAAACAATTTTTTAAAAAAATGCAGTGTTTATAGAAACGTCAATGACCACCAGAGAAATTCAAGACTTAATGAGCACCTTTGTGGATTCGGATTGGTATCTATTAAAGGATTTGAGTGGTAATCTGGGTAAACTGAAATGTGTTATATGAGCTATATGGAGGATAAAGGTACTGTCACACTTAGGCTAGTTTCACACTAGCGTTTATGAGCGCAGCGACGGCCTGCGCACGGCCGCCGCTAAGCCCCGCCCCCTGCCGCGCCCCGCCGGTAGCGCCACCCACCGGCGCATGACGCTGCATGCGCCCTGCGTCCCCTATCTTTATCACAGGGGGCGCAGGCCGTGCGCAGTATGCATTTGGCGGCGCATGCGTCCTTTTGACGGTGCGCCGACCTGCGCCAAACGCAACCTGCTGCAGTTTGGTTGCTTCGGCGCACCGTCAAAAAGGCGCATGCGCCGCCAAACACATACTGCGCATGGCCTGCGCCCCCTGTAATAAAGATAGGGGACGCAGGGCGCATGCAGCATCATGCGCCGGTGGGCGGAGCTACCGACGGGCGCAGCAGGGGGCGGGGCTTAGCGGCGGCCGTGTGCAGGCCGTCGCTGCGCTCACAAACGCTAGTGTGAAACTAGCCTTAGAGATGCACCAGCGATCCCGACCAGCGATATGACGCGGTCAGGATCGCTGGTGCATCGCTAAGTGGTCGCTAGTGAGCTGCCACACAGGCAGATCTCACCAGCGACACCGCTGGGGACGGGGGGTCGCTACTTACCTGTCACACTAGGCGATCCTGCGTCCTCCCGCCCGGCTCCACGCGTCGCTCGTCGTCACAGCAGGAAGTGTCGAAGGAAGCCAACGACGGGAAACAGTCCAGCCTGTTCTCGCGCGATCAGCGATAACCAGCGGGGGAGCGGGTTGTAGGTATCAGACACAGAGATATCGCTAGCAATATCGCTATAACGTCACAAGTTATAGCGATATTGCTAGCGATATCTCTTAGTGTGACAGTACCTTTAGGTGGAGCTGAAGATATGGTGTCTGATTTCAGTCAATGTAATCTATGAAAATGTGGACGTAAGGGGGTTTGATCTAATATATAAAGCTCAAAGTGTGTATGTATATCCGGGATAGGCATCCGCACCGTCGCAGCTACAGCCACAAAATTTGGCACAGTCACACGTCTGGACCCCGAGAGCGTCCTAAGCTATGTTGTGAGGTGAAATTTTAACCCCGCGCATTCCAATTCCCCAATTTTGCCCCTATCTACATACTGGGGAAAAAGTGTGTGCGCGTCAAGCCCCGCCCCTCATTATGATGTCAAAATGCCACTATCTACATAATGGGGAAACAGTGTGTGCGTATCAAGCCCCGCCCCTCATTATGATGTCACAATGGTTGCCATGGCGACGCTGATTCATCATAGGTTGCAAGCCCCGCCGCTCATTATGATGTCATAATGGTTGACTATGGGATGATGTGTGATGGATATATGGGCACTGGACTATGGGATGGAGGATATGTATGACGGGTATATGGGCATGGGACTATGGGATGGAGGATGTATATGACGGGTATATGAGCATGGGACTATGGGATGGCGGATATGTATGATGGGTATATGGGCACGGGACTATGGGATGGAGGATGTGTGATGGGTATATGGGCACTGGACTATGGGATGGAGGATATGTATGACGGGTATATGGGCACTCGACTATGGGATGGCAAATATGTATGATGGTATATGGGCATGGGACTATGGGATGGAGGATGTGTGATGGGTATATGGGCACTCGACTATGGGATGGCGAATATGTATGATGGGTATATGGGCATGGGACTATGGGATGGAGGATGTGTGATGGGTATATGGGCACTCAACTATGGGATGGAGGATGTGTGATGGGTATATGGGCACCCGACTATGGGATGGAGGATATGTATGATGGGTATATGGGCACGGGCCTATGGGATGGAGGATGTGTGATGGGTATATGGGCACTCGACTATGGGATGGAGGATATGTATGATGGGTATATGGGCACGGGCCTATGGGATGGTGGATATGTATGATGGGTATATGGGCACGGGACTATGGGATGGAGGATAATTATAATTTGTTATAACTAACCACAGTTACTATGCCCGGGCAGCGCCGGGCTTTTCAGCTAGTATATATATATTACATATATATGTATATACACTCACTGGCCACTTTATTAGGTACACCATGCTAGTAAGGGGTTGGACCCCCTTTTGCCTTCAGAACTGCCTCAATTCTTCGTGGCAGAGATTCAACAAGGTGCTGGAAGCATTCCTCAGAGATTTTGGACCATATTGACATGATGGCATCACACAGTTGGCGCAGATTTGTCGGCTGCACATCCCTGATGCGAATCTCCCGTTCCACCACATCCCAAAGATGCTCTATTGGATTGAGATCTGGTGACTGAGGAGGCCATTTGAGTACAGTAAACTCATTGTCATGTTCAAGAAACCAATCTGAGATGATTCGAGCTTTATGACATGGCGCATTATCCTGCTGAAAGTAGCCATCAGATGTTGGGTACATTGTGGTCATAAAGGGATGGACATGGTCAGCAACAATACTCAGGTAGGCTGTGGCGTTGCAACGATGCTCAATTGGTACCAAGGGGCCCAAAGAGTGCCCAGAAAAAATTCCCCACACCATGACACCACCACCACCAGCCTGAACCGTTGATACAAGGCAGGATGGATCCATGCTTTCATGTTGTTTACGCCAAATTCTGACCCTACCATCCGAATGTCGCAGCAGAAATCGAGACTCATCAGACCAGGCAACGTTTTTCCAATCTTCTACTGTCCAATTTCGATGAGCTTGTGCAAATTGTAGCCTCAGTTTCCTGTTCTTAGCTGAGAGGAGTGGTACCCAGTGTGGTCTTCTGCTGCTGTAGCCCATCTGCCTCAAAGTTCGACGCACTGTGCGTTCAGAGATGCTCTTCTGCCTACCTTGGTTGTAACAGGTGGCAATTTGAGTCACTGTTGCCTTTCTATCAGCTCGAACCAGTCTGCCCATTCTCCTCTGACCTCTGGCATCAACATGGCATTTCCGGCCACAGAACTGCCGCTCACTGGATTTTTTTTCTTTTTCGGACCATTCTCTGTAAACCCTAGAGATGGTTGTGCGTGAAAATCCCAGTAGATCAGCAGTTTCTGAAATTCTCAGACCAGCCCTTCTGGCACCAACAATCATGCCACGTTCAAAGGCACTCAAATCACCTTTCTTCCCCATACTGATGCTCGGTTTGAACTGCAGGAGATTGTCTTGACCATGTCTACATGCCTAAATGCACTGAGTTGCCGCCATGTGATTGGCTGATTAGAAATTAAGTCTTAACACACAGTTGGACAGGTGTACCTAATAAAGTGGCCAGTGAGTGTATATATATATATATATATATATATATATATATATATATACACACACACAGTATATATATATAACTAGCTATGAACTCGTTCTACGCCCAGGTGGCGGGCATTTTTATTGGTATATGGTCTCCCATCCTGGTGCTGCCCCCCTCCTATCCTGGTGTGCATGGTACCCTCACCCCCCCAATCCTAGTAAGCATGGCACCCTATTCCTCATCCTGGTATGCATGGTCCCCTCACCCCCCTTTAGTGGTATGCATGGTCCTCTCAACCCCCTATCCTGGTATGCATGGTCCCCTCGCCCCCTTTTCGTGGTATGCATGGTCCCCTCACCCCCTTTCGTGGTATGCATGGTCCCCTCACCCCCCTATCCTGGTATGCATGGTCCTCTCTCCACCCTATCCTGGTATGTATGGTCCTCTCACCCCCTTATCCTGGTATGCATGGTCCTCTCACCCCCCCTATCCTGGTATGCATGGTCCTCTCACCCCCCTATCCTGGTATACATGGTCCTCTCACCCCCCCATCCTGGTATGCATGGTCCTCTCACCCCCCAATCCTGGTAAGCATGCTACCCCTCAACACCCAATCCTGGTATGCATGGTCCCCTCGCTCCCCAATCCTGGTATACATGGTCCCCTCACCCTTTCGTGGTATGCATGGTCCCCTTACCCTCCTTTCGTGGTATGCATGGTCCCCTCACCCCCCCTTTAGTGGTATGCATGGTCCATTCACCCTCCTTTCGTGGTATGCATGGTCTCCTCACCCCCCTTTCATGATATGCGTGGTCCCCTCACCCTCCTTTCGTGGTATGCGTGGTCCCCTCACCCTGCTTTCGTGGTATACGTTGTCCTCTCACCCCCTATCCTGGTATGCATGGTCCCCTCACCCCCCCTTATCCTGATATGTATGGTCCCCCTCACACCTATTAAACTACACACATACGAAAAAAAAACATTTACTCACCCTTCTTCCCTGTGCTCCAGCGCTGCCTGTCACGTTCTGCTGGAGGCCGGGGGAGGAGTCTGGCGCCGGAGTACGCGCATGCCCATAGCGCTGTCCGGCGCCATATTGCTGAAGACACACTGCAAATGTGTCTTCAGTAAAATGGCGCTGGATTGCACTATGTGCATGCGCGATTCCGGCCGCACTCCTGCCCCGGTCTCTGGCCGAAGAGAAGCGCCGCGGCAACGCTCCTCCGTCAGGTATGTAAGTATGGCGCCGGACATAGCGGTATGCGGTGTGTATGCGTACCGCCATCTCCAACGCCATACACACTCCTCACTGCGCTGCCTCATTCTGTCTGGAGCCAGGCTGCGCAGGTGCGTCGCGCTTGCGCAGTCTATAAAGGCTTCGGACAGAGTGACGCTTAACTTTAGATATACCGTATATCATATATATTATATATATAATGTACAGTCATATGTTAAAGTTTGGGCACCCCTATTAATGTTAACCTTTTTTCTTTATAACAATTTTGGTTTTTGCAACAGCTATTTCAGTTTCATATATCTAATAACTGATGGACTCAGTTATATTTCTGGATTCAAATGAGGTTTATTGTACTAACAGAAAATGTGCAATCTACATTTAAACAAAATTTGACAGGTGCAAAAGTATGGGCACCCTTATCATTTTCTTGATTTTAACAATCCTAACTACTTTTTACTGACTTCCTGAAGCACTAAATTGGTTTTGTAACCTCATTGAGCTTTGAACTTCATAGCCAGGTGTATCAAATCATGAGAAAAGGTATTTAAGGTGGCCACTTGCAAGTAGTTCTCCTGTTTGATTCTCCTATGAAGAGTGGCATCATGGGCTCCTCAAAACAACTCTCAAATGATCTGAAAACAAAGATTATTCAACATAGCTTTTCAGGGGAAGGATACAAAAAGTTGTCTCAGAGATTTAACCTGTCATTTTTTTCCAGTGTAAGGAACATAGTAAGGAAATGGAAGAACACAGGTACAGTTCTTGTTAAGCCCAGAAGTGGCAGGCCAAGAAAAATATCAGAAAGGCAGAGAAGAATGGTGAGAACAGTCAACGACAATCCACAGACCACCTCCAAAGACCTGCAGCATCAACTTGCTGCAGATGGTGTCACTGTGCATCGGTCAACAATACAGCGCACCTTGCACAAGGAGAAGCTGTATGAGAGAGTGATGCGAAAGAAGCCATTTCTGCAAGCACGCCACAACCAGAGTCGCCTGAGGTATGCAAAAGCACATTTGGACAAGCCAGTTACATTTTGGAAGAAGGTCCTGTGGACTGATGAAACAAAGATTGAGTTGTTTGGTCATACAAAAAGGCGTTATGCATGGAGGCTAAAAAACACAGCATTCCAAGAAAAACACTTTCTACCCACAGTAAAATTTGGTGGAGGTTCCATCATGCTTTGGGGCTGTGTGGCCAATGCCGGCACCGGGAAACTTGTTAAAGTTGAGGGTCGCATGGATTCAACTCAGTATCAGCAGATTCTTGACAATAATGTGCAAGAATCAGTGACGAAGTTGAAGTTACGCAGGGGATGGATATTTCAGCAAGACAATGATCCAAAACACCGCTCCAAATCTACTCAGGCATTCATGCAGAGGAACAATTACAATGTTCTGGAATGGCCATCCCAGTCCCCAGACCTGAATATAATTGAACATCTGTGGGATGATTTGAAGCGGGCTGTCCATGCTCGGCGACCATCAAACTTAACTGAACTGGAATTGTTTTGTAAACAGGAATTGTCACAAATACCTTCATCCAGGATCCAGGAACTCATTAATAGCTACAGGAAGCGACTAGAGGCTGTTATTTTTGCAAAAGGAGGATCTACGAAATATTAATGTCACTTTTATGTTGAGGTGCCCATACTTTTGCACCGGTCAAATTTTGTTTAAATGCAGATTGCACATTTTCTGTTAGTACAATAAACCTCATTTGAATCCAGAAATATAACTGAGTCCATCAATTATTAGATATATGAAACTGAAATAGCTGTTGCAAAAACCAAAATTGTTATAAAGAAAAAAGGTTAACATTAATAGGGGTGCCCAAACTTTAACATATGACTGTATATATAATATATATATATATATATATATATATACAGTATATGTGTGTGTCACTGACATATGAATGTATTCTATGTGTATATATCTAGTGTTTTGTGAGCTGTCAGTGTGATTTTACTAAACCCGACAAATGAATTATCACCTAATCTACTATGTATCTCTCTATTAAATATAAATATATATATGTGTCTCACTGACATATATATGCACACACACCTGTTCTATGTGTATACCTGTATTATATCTTTTGCATTCTAACATGTCAGTGTGACTTTACTGTATAGCCGCATATGAATTACCAGCTTTTCTTCTATCTCATATCTCTCTATCTATCTAATATACATATATATGTGTGTGTGTCACTGACATGTATATATGTATCTATTCTATTTGTATATATCTATTCTATCTATTCTAACATGTCAGTGTGATTATACAGTAGCCGCATATGAATTGCCGGCTTTTCAAAGGACACTGGTGCATATAAATAGGACAGCACTCACATAGTGCGAGTGCTGTCAGATTCTTACACGCACCCATTGACTTCCATTGGCGATTTTCACCCGAAAATCGCAGCATGCTGCGATTTTTTTCCTCAGTCCGATTTCGGATGGGAAAAAAATCGCAAGTGAGATGTCACACATTGACTAACATTGGTCACGTTTGGAGAGCCCCTGATGTGCCTAAACAGTGGAAACCCCCCACAAGTGACCCAATTTTGGAAACTAGACCGCCCAAGGAACTTATGTAGATATGTGGTGAGGACTTTGAACCCACAAGGGCTTCACAGAAGTTTATAACGTACAGCGGTACAATTAAAAAATCATATTTTTTCCACAAAAATGATCTTTTCACCCTCAATTTTTATTTTCCCAAGGGTAACAGGACCATAAAAGTTATTGTGCAATTTGTCCTGAGTACGCTGATACCCCATATGTGGGTGTAAACGACTATTTGGGCGCATGGCAGAGCTCAGAAGGGAAGCAGCACCATTTGACTTTTTTGGCTGGAATTGAGATCGGACACCATGTCGCGTTTGGAAAGCCCCTGATGTACCAAAACAGTGAAAACCCCGCACAAATGACACCATTTTGGAAACTAGGCCCCCCAAGGAACTTATCTAGATGTGTGGTGAGCACTTTGAACCCCTCAGTGCTTCACAGAAGGGGGTGATAAAGGGGGGTTTGATTTACTATTTATGGCGGTTTTTATGTTTGGCAGCTGTCACACGCTAAAAGACGCTTTGTATTGTAAAAATAGTTTTTGCATCACCACATATTGAGAGCTATAATTTTTCCATATTTTGACCCACCGAATCATGTGAGGTCTTATTTTTTGCGGGACGAGTTGACGTTTTTATTGGTATCATTTTCGGGCATGTGACATCTTTTGATCGCTTTTTATTCCGATTTTTGGGACGCAGAATGAACAAAAACCAGCTGTCATGATCCATGCTGGATCAGGACTGATAAAAACCACAGTAACCTTTTTTTTTTCTTTTTGCCCCCACTGGCCATTAGGATTTTTGCACTGTGGTGTCTTTTGTTCTAAATTTGCCCCCGGTGGTGGTGAGTGTCATTGCACTCTGATTTCTTTAGTTAGTGCACATGATTATAATGCAGGTGTGATTGCTCTGGCTCTGCTACAAAAGAGTCACAGGTGTTGCAATCCGTGTTTGGTGATAGTGTTCATTTCAACCATCCTTGGTGGAGGAAGGAGCTGGAGAGCGTTCCTTGCAGCACTGTCTTAGCCCTGGTGTGGAAGGAGTCAGAGGGGATTTCCTTGTCGCTCTGACAGAGCTTGATGGCAGCTATTCAGGAAGAGAGCTGCATTCTCGTGGTGGACTCTGTTGCCAGGAGCAAGTACAACAGAGTAAAGCTAAGTGGTGTTTCCCTGTTTGTTTTTCCTTAGTGTGGATTAGTACAGCGGTGGGGCCAGTGCCTGCGCCACCCAGCTCCCTAGCAAGAGATAGGTGTAGGGTGTGCTAGGGCAACAGGTTCCTGATCGGCGCCCGGTGCAGAACCGGCATAGGGAACGTTAGGGACACTAACTCAGGGGGTGCAGGAGGTCTCCACGTCCCCTTTTCCTATCGCAGGGCCCACTGTTGTAACTGTTTCCCCTTTCCCCGTGTTTTGTTGTTGTAGTACCGGCCGGCTGGCCGTGTCACACAGGATAGTATCTCGTGCTGCGTCTTGTAGTTTCAGTTACCGGCCTGCGGGTCGCGTCACACAGGACGGATCAACGTGACACCAGCGTTTCATGAATTTCTTGTGGGGGGTGCGTTTACATCGTTCCGCGTGCGGTAAAATTGATAAGGCAGTTTTATTCTTCGGGTCAGTACGGTTACAGCGATACCGCATTTATGTCTTTTTTTATGTTTTGGCGCTTATGCAATGAAAACAATTTTATATAAAAAATAATTATTTTTGCATCGCTTTATTCTGCGAGCTATAACTTTTTCGCTGATGATGCTGTATGGCGGCTCCTTTTTTTGCAGGACAAGATGATGTTTTCAGCGGTGCCATGGATATTTATATGCGTCTTTTTGATCGCGCGTCATTGCACTTTTTGTTTGGCGGTATAATAAATAATTTTTTTGCTTCGTTTTATATTTTTTAAGGGGTTCGCTAAAGGGGTTAACTAATGGGACAGTTTTATAAGGCGGGTCGTTACAGACGCAGCGATACCAAATATGTGTACTGTTATTGTTTTGTTTTTTTATTTCCAAGAAATGAATTTATTAGGGAATATTTTTTTATTTTTATTTAGCGATTTTTCTAAAATTATTTTCACTTTTTTTTTTTTTACTTTATTACATTGTCCCAGGGTGGACATAACTGTCATGTGACAGATCGCTGATCTGTCACATCACAGATCAGCGATCTGTCACAGGCATTGAAGCAGACTTCCTTATGCCTGCGCTCTGCAGGCACTGAGGAAGCCAGCTCTGTTGTGAGTTCATTTTCCCCTTCATTACTGAGGCCCGAGGAACTCCCTCTTCTGGTAAAGAAAGGTAGTGAGCCTGTCTTCTGAAAATACCTGAGTGCTGATTTAGTTTTTGAAGCCTAGCTGCTTCAGGGCCTTTTTCATATCAGCTTGTTGGCTTATGTCTTTGATAGGGTTTTGGCAGATTGCAGACAGCAGCCTTCCTGTCCTTTCCTATCTAGGTAGTTTTGGGGCCCCGTCTTTGCTCAGTCTATCTTTCTGTCTGTGTTAGTGTTTTCATCTTGCTTCACCGTCATTATATGTTGGGGGCTGCCTATTGCTTTGGGGTCTGCTCTGGGGCAGTTTAGATTTCCCCTTTCTTTCTTTAGGCCTATTTAATTCTCCGGCTGTGATCGAGGGGTCTAGGGCATCGTAGGAACCCCCCACGGCTACTGCTAGTTGTGTTGATAGGTTCAGGGGTCTGCAATCTGATAGTTGCCAACTTCTCTGGTTTTCTGGACTTAGCTTGTATTTCTGTTTTTGCCTCCTACGGTGACTCATTCAGAACACAGCTCCCTGCAGGCCCCCGAAGGTCCCCATCGCCATCTTGGATCCAGGGACCTGCAGGGGGGCTCAGGGAAGCACGGAGGGAGCCCCCTCCCTGCGGATGCTTCCCTTTAACCCCCGGTACACCGCAATCGTGGTGTGCAAGGGGTTAACGTGTCGGGGTGGCCCGTGACCGCCCCTGACACATAGTGCTGGGTGTCAGCTGTGATAATCAGCTGACACCAGGCCGCGATCAGCGGCGCACACTCTGTGAGCGCCGCTAATCGCTGTGATGTACTATTCCGTCCCTGGGAATTAAGTCCCAGGGCACATGGACGGGATAGTACGTCACATGGCAGAAAGGGGTTAAATTTCAGGCAGTAAACTGCTAAAGCGGATCCGTCCGAGAAACGGATCCAGTGGCATCCGTTACTGACAAAACGGAAATGGATCCGTTTTTTCACACTCTGGAGGATTTTGACTTACGTCTAATAACTGAAGTGTGAAACAGGCCTAACAAAGAAGCAGAATAAGGGCTCATTCAGATGTCCTATTTTGTTAAGACTGATTACTCTGATCAGACTCTGATCAAAGTTGGATCAGAGTTTGAAATGAGTGTCATCTCGCATGTGGAGAAATTAAAAAATAAGTTTCTCCACCTTCTCCATTCTGACAGTCCGAGTGCAGACTGTAATCCGGGTGCAGACTGTCATCCGAGTGCAGTCTGATTTTTCACTGACCCATCGACTTGCAATGCTTATGTGGTCTGACTCTGGGATCATAGCAGTGACCTTTTGGCATCTATTAGATGTGCATGTTTATTTTATATATATATATATATATATATATATATATATATATATATATATATATATATATATATATGTCTGCTGCGTTATCATACCGTGAGCTGCCACAAAATGACCCACACATTTCTTAACAATGGGACCTAAGAGAAAACAAGGGCCGATGTGTACAGTGGTATACTTTGCAGCTTTCCATCAGAGGTGCATGCATCGTACGTTACATTCATGCATCTGCTATTGTTTTTACATCCATAAAAAATGGATCGTTTTTCTCTCATGTGTCACCCATTTTGTCTCCATTGTTACAATCCATCTATTTTTAAAAACTGAAAGTGGTTAACAGTCTACTGTACATTTTCCTTTTAATTGCCACTTAGTAATGGAGAAGTTAAAAGAGGTTGGAAAACAGACAAATAATTGATCTCTTCCAATTTTCATCATTTTTTAATGGATCCCCATACACTTGATTTGCCAAGTTTAATCCACATAAACTGAGGAGAATAGGACATGCACTGGGTTTAATGAAACAGACATATGGATCCGTTAGATAAAATGAATGGTTCTATAAAACTCTTTAGGTCAGTCTGTAATAAAAATGGGCAGCACATGGAGAAATATGGATGTGTGTATGTAGCCTAAGGGAAGGTTCAGACGTGATGTGAACTGAGCCTTATTCTGAGCTGCAAAAGTGCTGTCTAATATTTAAAAGAAAGGTAGACTATGCCATATATATTATGTTTTTACTTTAGATGACAGTATTAGGCTTTTACTTTTTTCGTTCTGATATACAATGTCTATTTGTGACATGATTACTGACTGACAGTTCACTTTTCCTTATTTTGCCGGCTTTTGTCTGCTTTGGGATGCTTTCAGCACTACTGGAAACAAACGTTTGCTTCTGGGGTCTAATATTTCCAGCACATTGTATCTTAGGATCACTGATTAACACATTTTTTGTTTGCTGACAGTTTGTTGCTGATTTTTTCTTACATCTAACATCCTGAGTTTGTTTTGGTGCAGATTGGTGTACGTCCACTGTTCCAGAAACTTTTGAGCAGTTTTTTCGCAAACACGTTGCACCATAAGGTTCACGGTGGGTATATTTTTTATGATAATTTTTATCTTGTCCAGTGCTTGTTTTGGTGACATTGTCTGAATTAGATACATTTTTACTAGGCAATGGAATGGGCCATGGTTTACATTTTCCTGGAGATTTTCCATTTCGGCACGGTGCAGGAACCGTTTGAGGTCTCGACTTTCCTATTTTTGTCTTTTCAGATTGCACAGTTTGCATTTGAAGCCATTCTAAATGGAGAAGACGGTCAACATATCTTTCTAGGGGGGCTGAAGCTGTGGATTGTAGTGTATTTTTGCCTTCTTTATTTACATACATGGAGACCTCACGAAGGTTCCAGGTGTTGTAAGGTGGGGGAAGGAAATCTGGATACTCGTATTCTTTGCTCTTATGTTCTACATATTCACTGAAATATCCAGGTTTGATCTCTTCAGCTCGTAAATTGAGTTTAGGAGGTGTAAGTGGTGATGGTGGGATGGGAATTCTTTCTGAGTCCGAAAGGTCACTGGCGCTGTCTTCATCTTCTTTCGAGAGTCGAACCGATTCAAAGTCCAGGAATAGCTTTTCCAAAGATTGTCTTCTGTACTGAGAGCAAGTCACATTCTCAGATGACATATTTCTTAGAGTCCATGCAGGCTCCGGCTGCTCCAAGGATTCAACAGGTTGTAGCAAGTTACTGTCTGCAGTGTTGGAAAAATGTTCTATGTTTTCTGGAGTAGGGGTGTAGTATCTATTCTGGTTTCCATAACAACATTCAATTAATGACTCCTTTTTCATCATTTGCACTTTTCTTTTTTCATAAGAAGAAAAACTAGAACTGGGGAAAAAAAAGAAAACAAAATAAAAACAGACATCTATATATATATATATATATATAATCTCCTTATCGTGTCTGTCTTGTCACTGAAATCCCGCGTCGTCGATGACCAATCAGCGACAGGCACAGCTGTTTGTATCGGTAAGCTGCGCCTGCAGCTGATTGGTCGCGGCCGCGACCAGTCAGCGACAGGCGCAGTTGGGTGCAGGGCTCTGCAAAAAAAAAAAAAAAGAGAATTAAAATAAAAAAAAGGTTATACTCACCTTCCGACAGCCCGCGATCTCCACTCCACGCGCCCGGCCTCGCGGTCCCAGTAATGCTTAGCGCCTTAGACCGGAGATGATGTCACTCTCGCGAGAGCGCGACGTCATCAGCGGTGTTTTGCGCAAAGCATTACTGGGACTGCGAGGCAGGGCGCGTGGAGTGGTGATCACGGGCTGTCGGAAGGTGAGTATATAACTATTTTTTATTTTAACAGAGACCATGCATACCAGGAAAGGGGGGTGACGGAACCATGCATACCAGGAAAGGGGGGTGAGGGGGACCATGCATACAAGGAAAGGGGGGTGAGGGTGACCATACATACCAGGAAAAGGGGGGTGAGGGGGACCATGCATACCAGCAAAGGGGGGGGGGACTGTTATGAATGGGTCACCGAGGAGGAAAACAAAAACAAGCTAAGTCACAGAAAACCAGAAAGGTTGGTAACTATGCGGATTGCAGACCCCTGATCCTAACCACAACAACTAACAGCAGCCGTGGAGCGTACCTACGATGAATCTAGACGCCTCGTCACAGCCGGAGGACTAAATGAGCATAAAGCAAGAAAAGGGGAAAACTGCCCCAGAGCAGACCCCAAAGGAATAGACAGCCCCCACACATGTATTGACAGTTAAACAAGATGAAAGCACAAAGACAGGTAGGAAAATAGGCTGAGAAAACGATGGGGCCCACACTAACTAGAAAGGACAGGAAAGGAAAGACACTGTCTGCAATCACGCCAAAAAACCCTGCAAATAATGTCCAACACTTCTGATAAAAAAAAAAAACCCTGACGTCACTAGACTTCACCCACTATATCAGCACTCTGGCATATTCTGAGAGCAGAGCAAAAAGAGGCCAATCTAATAAGGGACAAAAAAGCAAACTGGCACATACAGTAACATAAGAGTGGAAATTCAGCACAGCCCCAGCCGGGGCTGGCCGACCACACAAAACCTGAATAGACAAAACCAAATCAAATGAGGACATTAGCAGAGAAAACTTAGCTTGAGATGACAGGAGCTGAGCTGGAAACCAAGACCTCAAGAGGCAGAAAAAATCACCAGCAAGAAAATAGGGAGTCGGCTGTCTTAAATCCAGTCTGAGACTCCAGATGTCCAATCATCGTCCTCATTATCAGGTGGCAGGTCTCTGCTAATTAGATCAGCTTCACTACCTCCTTCCACCACCAGAGGGAGCCCGGAAAGAGAACTCACGACTGGCAGACCAGAAAATGAATTCACAACAGGGGACCATGCATACCAGCAAAGGGGGGTGAGGGTGACCATGCATACCAGGATAGGGGGTGAGGGTGACCATGCATACCAGGATAGGGGGGTGAGGGTGACCATGCATACCAGGAAAGAGGGGTGAGGGGACCATGCTTACCAGGAAAGAGGGGTGAGAGGACCATGTATACCAGGATAGGGGTGGTGAGGAGACCATGCATTCCAGGATTGGAGGGTGAGTGGACCATGCTTACCAGGATTGGGGGATGAGGGGTACCATGCATATCAGGATTGGGGGTTGAGAGGACCATGCATATCAGGATTGGGGGGTGAGGGGACCATGCATATCAGGATTGGAGGGTGAGAGGACCATGCATTCCTGGATTGGAGGGTGAGGGGACCATGCTTACCAGAATTGGGGGGTGAGGGGTACCATGCATATCAGGATTGGGGGGTGAAAGGACCATGCATATCAGGATTGGGGGGTGAGGGGACCATGCATATCAGGATTGGGGGGTGAGAGGACCATGCATATCAGGATTGGGAGGGTGAGAGGACCATGCATACCAGGATGGGGGGGAGGGGTACCATGCATATCAGGATTGGGGGGGTGAGAGGACCATGCATATCAGGATTGGGGGGTGCATTATTGAATTATTATTAAAACTTCATAAATAAACTACATACATATTCTAGAATACCCGATGCGTTAGAATCGGGCCACCATCTAGTCTTACATAATAGTGAAAATATAAAATCTGTTTAAGCAAGAAGACATACCGTATAATCTTTATTAAAACTCATCATCACTTGTGCTTTCATACTGTACTCTTATGTCACACATTGATAGACATATAGAAAATCTATGTCTGTACAACAAATATCACAAATGATCATTTTCACATGCTGGTAATTTTTTCTATATATTGGAAAAAAACAACAAATAGATTTTTGTACTTGTAAAGACACTTTATCATATAATACATTGGAGGATGCAGCACGATGGGTACAGTCCCTAACATTAGGCAAAAAAACGGGTTGTCTTTGCCCGATGGGCTACAATCTTTTCTTAAATATTCAGGCATCACAGTTTTGTACCAAAAAAAATGTAAGCCTCAATTCATATATCCGTTTTTCACCACAAGCCCATATACTGGGAAGCGCCTGTCTGTATCCTGTTCATTTAGACACTGTTCACACGTTCAGGTTTTAAATACATTAGATAGGGACTGCTTCATGAAGGGTTACCGTGACGTGGTGAAGCAGCTTGGTATATATTTTTTGCAAAAAACGTATCGACTAAATACCCTGTATTTGTTATACAGCACTTGCTGATTACTGTCATGTTTTTTACTGCAGAGTATTTTTGCAAATTTGTCATTTTGTGCTTTCTTGTTGTGGTGTAGGCATTGTCTTACCGACTTGTTCACACTTGTGCATGTCACATATATGTTTTTAATCCGTTTTTTCCGTGCTCAGCATGGTTTGGGAGACCCCACCCCTCTCCTGTGTGACGTGCACATAAATGAGCTGTCTTTCACCACAAGCCCATATACTGGGAAGCGCCTGTCTGTATCCTGTTCATTTAGACACTGTTCACACGTTCAGGTTTTAAATACATTAGATAGGGACTGCTTCGTGAAGGGTTACCGTGACGTGGTGAAGCAGCTTGGTATATATTTTTTGCAAAAAACGTATCGACTAAATACCCTGTATTTGTTATACAACACTTGCTGATTACAGTCATGTTTTTTACTGCAGAGTATTTTTGCAAATTTGTCATTTTGTGCTTTCTTGTTGTGGTTCATCACAGTTTTGTACCCAAAAAAATGTAAGCCTTTTATTCATATATCCGTTTTTCACATATTTGTTCTAATAGTGTTTTTCATGAACAGATCAAATACTCATTATAGTCTATGAAGATGTTAAAATGTCTGTGTTTTATTGCGTACAGAATATTTGTTTGAGGGGGAAAAAATGGAGACATACGGTAAGTGTTTTTGATACATGTCATGAATCAATCTAGCCAAAACAAGTCAATGGATCTCTGTAAAAAATGGACAGCACACTGTCATCTGTGATCCATGTTTCATCCATGTGCCGTATATTTTTTTTACTGTTTAATAGGCAGTAAACACTGATGAAAATCTCAATTTTCACGTACAAGAGTAAGTCTGAATGAGACCTAACAACCACAGGAACCAACATGACCTAAATCTGTGTTAAAGAAACTCAGTTACAGGTAACCAAGACTGATTCTTATTAAAGTTAACACATAAGAATAGGGTGAGAACTGTATGCAAGGGGATAGGAATTTTATGTTGAGAACAAGAATCCAATTTTCTCCTTCTAATATTAAGAGCACATCACTGTGGGACGTCCTAGAGCAGCGATGGCGAGCCTATGGCACGCGTGCCAGAGAGGGTACGCACAGCCCTCTCAGCTGGCAAGCGGCATTGCCTCATCCTTGTTCCGGAGCTGCAGCTTCCTGCCTCACACATTGAGCGGCGCGGCCGCGGCTGGATGATGACATCATCATTCAGCTCCGCGGCCGCTGTGCCAGTGAGAGGAAGGAAGCTGCCGGGGTGCGGAGAAGTGAGTGTGGCCGCTGTGCCAGTGAAGTTGCTGTGGTGTGTGTGTGTCAATGATGGGGAGAGGGCCGATGAAGGAAGTGATGGGGAGAGGGCCAGTGATGGGGAGAGGGCCAGTGATGGTGAGAGGGCCAATGATGGGGAGAGGGCCAATGAAGGGAGTGATGGGGAGAGGGCCAATGATGGGGAGAGGGCTAATGAAGGGAGTGATGGTGAGAGGGCCAATGATGGGAGTGATGGTGAGAGGGCAAATTAAGGGAGTTATGGTGAGAGGGCCAATGATGGGAGTGATGGGGAGAGGGCTAATGATGGGGTGATGGAGAGGAGGAAATGGACTTGGTGGAATGGGCAATCTCTACATTTCTACATGAAGGGGATCATGATGGGGCATATTTCTACATGAAAGGGATCATGATGGGGCATATTTCTACATAAAGGGGATCATGATGGGGCATATTTCTACATAAAGGGGATCATGATGGGGCATTTCTACATAAAGGGGATCATGATGGGGCATTTCACTACAAGAAGGGGACAATGATGGGGCATATTACTACAAGAAGGGGATCATGATGGGGCATATTTCTGCATGAAGGGGATCATGATGGGGCATATTTCTGCCTGATGGGGATCATGATGGGGCATATTTCTGCATGAAGGGGATCATGATGGGGCATTTCTCTAATCCCCTCAACGACAGCACATAGGAGGTTGCCTCCCCATCCTGATTAGGGACAGGAAACAAGAGGTTAAATAGCCCTCCCCTTCCTCCAATCCCCAGTGTTTTCATGTCCCTAACAGGAATGAAGAGGTTCTATGTGCTCCGTGGATGGGGCCGGCGAGATCCCGGAGAGTTTTTCCCCTACCGTGAGCAGGGGTCGATCATCCCACACTTTCCTCCCCGTATGCTGCTCCCGCCGCTGGCGGGACCCGCACCGTCCTCCGGCACTTTGGTGACGCTGGATGGTGAGTGGGGCTGGGGGCCTCCCGTAGCTCCCCAGCCCGGGATTCGCTCCCCCCGCTCGCCGCATGCCTGTCTCTCCTGAGCGGCATGCACCGGAAGTGACGTGCACCACCGGGCCCGAAGACGCGACATCACTTCCTCCCTGCGTTCCACAGTGGAACGCACCGCCATCTTGGCGGGAAATTTAAAATTAAAAAAAAAAAAAGAGAAGAAACAGGTGGCGTCAGGAATTTAGGGGGGAGCGATCTCATCTGATTGGATGAGGTAAAGGAAGCTGGATCTCTGTTCCTATTTAAGGACCCTGATGGAAGACGCCATAAGGTAGGACAAACGTCTGCATGATGGATGCGTCTTCCCTGAAAGCTGCTTCTGCAGAGCCCAGCTCAAACCCTGGCCCAGTGAGTACACTCGGAAAAGGGTATATACCTTTTTGGTTTAGGACCCATCCATAGGGGCCCCCCTCCTTTTCTCTCTTTCAGGGAGACAAGGATCCTACACCAAAAACGGAAGAAAAACCTACAAGCCGAAAATGCGCCATCTGTAGGAAAAAACTCTCCTCCGATTATAAAAAGACATTGTGCCAGCAATGCACGGCAAAAATCGTACGGGAGGAACAACGTTCCTTGATAGAGGAATTAAGAGGGATGATGCGACAGTAAATCCAGTCGTCCCTGACTACCTTCTCCCAGTCATCCAGGGGGGGGGGCCCTCAACCTCAAGGAAGAGGAAATACGCCCCTGAGGACATCTCAGATTCAAAGCCCGACTCATCGGTTTCGGCGGACTGAAGGGAAGAGGGTGAATTAACCCCAGCCCAGTTAGAGAATGATAAGAAGTGGTTCTTTTCCTCAGAGGATATGAAGGAACTACTCTCAGCAGTCAGGAACACAATGGGAGTAGAAGAAGATAGACCACCTCGCTCAGTGCAGGTTGACCCATTTGGTGGCCTGAAATCCAGGAAGAAAATGGTTTTCCCTATCCATGATAATATCCAGAATCTAATCCTGGAAGAATGGGAACTCCCGGAAAAGAAGCTAAGTATCCCGGGCGAAATGAGGGATCGATTTCCCCTGGACGAAGAAGCCGCGAAACCTTGGACTGAGATTCCAAAAGTGGATATCCAGGTAGCCAGAGTAGCTAAAAAGACTACGCTACCCTTCGAGGACTCCTCGCAGCTGAGAGACCCGCTGGACCGGAAGATGGATAGCCTATTGAGGAAGTCCTGGGAAGCCTCAGCAACTTCCTTGGAAACAAATGTGGCATCGGCCTGTGTAACTAGGACCCTATACCTCTGGCTTCAGCAGCTAGGAGACCATATAAAAAGGGGAATGTCGAAGGAAGATCTCCTAGCTTCTCTACCACTTCTACAGAAGGCAGCCGCCTTTTTAGCAGACTCCTCAGCGGAGTCGGTCCGTATTACACAAGAACGTCAGTGCTTTCCAACACCACTCGAAGGGCCCTATGGCTAAAAATGTGGAGTGGAGATATCCTATCAAAATCAAAATTATGCTCTATCCCATTCAAGGGCGAATATGTATTTGGGCCGGCATTGGACGAACAATTGGAGAAGGTGACCGACAAGAAGAAAAACCTTCCCGAGCCGAAACCACCAAAGAAAAAACCCTATCATCCACCCCAGCCTCAAACCCCGCAATACAGGGGTAAAGGGAAAATGAGACGTTGGAGCTACCCAAAAGGTGGAAGAGGCAGGAATATTTTTCATGACTCCCGTTCAGACAGAGATAAAAAATGACGCCAAGCAAGTAGGGGGCAGAATCGCAGATTACTTCCCGAGCTGGCAGGAGATAATAATGAATCAAAGAATCCTGGACTCGGTCAGATGGGGAGAAAAAATAGAATTCTCCTCCAGTCCCCCGCAAAAATTGGAAGTTACATATCTTCCATCAGCAAGACTTCAAAACGTTCTACACTGCGAGCTCCAAAAGATGCTATCATCAGCGGTAGTCTCTCCAGTCCCAGAACAGGGTCAGGGCCACTACTCCCGGCTGTTCTTAGTAAAAAAGCCAAGCGGGAAACACCGGGTCATCATCAACCTGAAGAAGCTAAACCAACATGTCTGGTACCAACGCTTCAAGATGGAATCGATAAAGACCACGATACCACTGATTGGACGAGACTTTGCCATGGCCACCATAGATCTCCAAGAGGCCTATTACCACGTTCCCATCCATCCATCCCATTGGCAATATCTAAGGTTCGCAGTCACTCTAGACACGGAAGTACACCACTTCCAATTCAGAGTTCTACCCTTCGGCATCTCTTCAGCACCCCGAACATTTACAAAGATAATGGCAGAAGTGGTAGCATTCCTCAGAGGGAAGGATATATGTGTCGTCCCTTACTTAGATGACCTCCTGGTCTTGGCTCCCTCCAACACCATTCTAAGACAACACCTACAAACAGTCCTGCAGACCCTGGCATCCCTGGGCTGGATGGTAAACATGGAAAAATCAGACCTGAATCCCTCAACCATGAAGGTCTTTCTAGGGATCCTCCTAGATTCTCACAACCAAATATCCTTTCTTCCGTCCACCAAGCAGGTAGGCGTGAGATCAAAAATTCGGACTCTAAAAAGTCAGAAAACAGTGACCATAAGGTTTGACATGTCAACATTGGGGTCAATGACTTCTTGCATCCAAGTGGTCCCCTAGGCCCAGGCCCACTCAAGGATACTCCAGAGATATATCCTTTCCTGCTGGAACAAAGACCCGGAGACCCTCAATACGAGAATCTCCCTACCCCAGCACATAAAGCTGTCTCTCAACTGGTGGCTCAACCAGGGAAACCTAGCAAAAGGGACACCTTGGATACAACACCCCATGACATCGATCACAACAGACGCCAGCAAACGTGGCTGGGGAGCAGTATCATCTCAGGGAGTCTTCCAGGGACTCTGGCCCAGAGACATGGAAAAACAATCTTCCAACTACAGAGAACTGAGAGCGGTAGAAGAAGCCCTAAAGGCAGCAGAAACATCAGTCCAGGGAACCCATGTCCGGATTTACTCAGACAATATGACCACCGTGGCCCATCTACGTCATCAGGGCAGCACAAAATACGGAAGTCTGCAAAACGTTTCAGCACGGATATTCAGCTGGGCAGAACACAATCTTCAGTCCCTTTCAGTTCTCCACTTAAAAGGATTCAACAACACCGAGGCAGACTTCCAAAGCAGGACAAACTTAGACCCAGGGGGATGGAGCCTCAACGTCACAGTATTCCATACCTTAACCAAAAAATGGGGTCTCCCAGAGGTAGACCTATTTGCGAGCCGGGAGAATGCCAAAACAAAGCATTACTTTTCCATAGGTCCAAACGAGAAACACTCAAGGGTGGACGCCTTCGCTCACCTGTGGAACTTCGGACTGGCATACGCCTTTCCACCAATTCCCCTACTACTAAAACCTCTGCAAAAGGTCAGGACAGACGGGGTCAACACTATCCTGATCGCCCCTCTCTGGATAAAAAGGAGCTGGTTCGGAGCCCTTAAACTGATGAACTCAGAGGGTCCCCTGATCCTGCCCGTGGACAGCTACCTTCTACATCAAGGTCCCACCTTCACCCGGCTCCCCACAGCTTAAGCTTGGCAGCCTGGTTTCTGAGACCACAATCCTGAAAGCCAGAGGCCTCTCAGATGCAGTGATAGCTAGCTACTCTACAAAAAAGTAGAAAATTAATCACAAATGCCATATATTCCAAAATATGGAAGACCTTTTCAGCATGGTGCGGATCCAATCCCATAGATCCCTTCCACCCCAACATGACAAAGATCCTAGACTTCCTACAGGACGGTTTATCCAAGGGTCTGAAACCAAGCACCTTGAAGGTCCAAGTATCAGCCCTAAGCTCTTTCTTCGATCAAAACCTAGCAGAGCATCGATGGATCAAGAGGTTTATGTCAGCAGCTTCCAGAATCCATCCAAATAAATCTAACATGGTCCCAGCATGGGACCTGAATATAGTACTAAAGGGTCTAACGAACCCTCCATTTGAACCTATCGACCAGGCCCAGATAGATAAACTATCCTGGAAAACAGCACTACTCGTAGCCCTTACAACGGTAAGAAGAGTGGGTGAAATTCAGGCTCTGTCCATCAGAGAACCCTATCTAAAAATTCTGGACGATAGACTAATTTTCCGGCTAGACCCTTCCTTTGTGCCAAAAGTGTCTTCGAATTTCCACAGATCCCAGGAAATAATACTGCCCTCCTTCTGTGATAGCCCAAGGGATGAGAGAGAAATGGGATTCCATTCACTGGACGTCCGGCGAGCAGTTCTGACCTATTTGGAAGAGACAAAACTCTGGAGGAAAGATCAGAATCTCTTTGTTCAGTATGGCGGACCAAACAAGGGGAAGAAAGCGTCTAAAAGCTCCCTAGCTAACTGGATCAAAAAAGCAATCACGGCCGCTTATAAAAACCAGGATCTACCTCCTCCGGTATCCTTGAAAGCCCACTCCACTAGAGCTGTCTCCATCTCCTGGGCAAAAAAAGCTGATGCATCCATTGAGCAGATCTGCAAGGCTGCGACCTGGTCTTCAGTCTATACTGTACCTTCACTAGGCATTATAGATTAGATCTTATGTCAGTACGAGATCTAGCCTTTGGTCAGGAAAGTCCTGCAAGCCGTGGTCCCTCCCTAAACCATTATTCTTTGGTATACCTCCTATGTGCTGTCGTGGAGGGATTAGAGAAAATAGAACTACACTTACCGGTAGTTGGGTTTCTAAGACCCTCCACGACAGCATGGGTAATTTCCCCCCTAACAAAATTTTGTTCACGTGACTTATGTGAATAAATAATATTTCAAGCATTCACTCTATGTGGTCCTTGGAAAACACTGGGGATTAGAGGAAGGGGGAGGGCTATTTAACCTCTTGTTTCCTGTCCCTAATCAGGATGGGGAGGCAACCTCCTTTGTGCTGTTGTGGAGGGTCTTAGAAATCCAACTACTGGTAAGTGTTATGAGTGAGTCACCGTAGGAGGCAAAAACAGAAATACTAGCTAAGTCCAGAAAACCAGAGAAGTTGGCAGTTATCGGATTGCAGACCCCTGAACCTATCAACAACAACTAGCAGTAGCCGTGGGGGGTTCCTACAGTGCCCTAGACCCCTCGATCACAGCCGGAGAACTAAATAGCCTAAAGACAGAAAGGGAAATCTAAACTGCCCCAGAGCGGAACCCAAAGCAATAGGCAGCCCCCAACATATAATGACGGTGAAGTAAGATGAAAAAACACTCACACAGATAGAAAGATAGGCTGAGCAAATGATGGGGCCCAAGCTAACTAAATAGGAAAGGATAGAAAAGCTGCTGTCTGCAATCCGCCAAAACCCTATCAAAACAAGAGCCAAAAGACTGATAGGGAAAAAAGCCCTGAAGACGCTAGGCTTCAAAAAGACTATATCAGTACTCAGGTATTTTCTGAAGACAGAGCAAAAAGGAATTCAGCTTACCCCAGCAGGGAATGGCAGAAATCCAGAAAAACAAGGCAAAACAAAACAAAACCAAAACACAAATGCAAAAAGCAGAGCAGAAAACTTAGCTTTTGAGGAGCAGGAATCAGACTGGTCTCCTAGAATCCCTCAGAGAGATCACCAGCAAGGCAGAAGGGCGTCGGCTGCCTTATATCTAGTCAGCAATTCCAGTCACCCAGTCATCATCATCCTGCACAGGTGCTTGGTAATCAGCCTCACTACCTTCCTTCACCAGAAGAGGGAGTTCATCAGACCTCAATGGTGAAGGGGAAAATGAACTCACAACAGGTAAGTGTAGTTCTATTTTCTACATGAAGGGGATCATGATGGGGCATATTACTACAAGAAGGGGATCATGATGGGGCATTGCTACATGAAGGGGATCATGATGGGCATATTACTACAAGAAGGGGATCATGATGGGGCATATTACTACATGAAGGGGATCATGATGAGGCATATTTCTGCATGAAGGGGATCATGATGGGGCATTGCTACATGAAGGGGATCATGATGGGCATATTACTACAAGGGGATCATGATGGGGCATATTTCTGCATAAAAGGGATCATGATGGGGCATATTTCTGCATGATGGGGATCATGATGGGGCATTTGGCACGTATTGGCACTTCATCATAAATAATTGGGTTTTAGGTTGCAGTTTGGGAACTCGGTCTCAGAAAGGTTTGCCATCACAGTACTAGAGCATTCCCAGTGAGTAGAAAAAAAATAGCTGACCATGCAGACGCCTAGCACACAGCAGCATGTTCACACAGCCAGCAAAATGAAGTGATTGCCACCAGAAATATCAGAGACAGAGCAGAGACATCCCCATTGTTCAGTGGTGTATTAGGTGTACACTGTTCCACAGCCCAAGAGAATAGCATTGGGAGTCGTCACATACCAAAGGGAAGGAAAATCTTGCCACAGAGAAGAGTGAGGGCAGTAAACCACCAAAGGAGGTCTTTGCAGACTTGAATGGGGAGGCAAATGCAAAATTCCAAGGAGTCCACTAACTTGTTCCAGAGAAACAAAATGGTACTTTGTCGTGGATGAGCATGAAATTCGGCATAGGGGACTGACTTGAAAGTTGAGATCATTACGTCAATCAAGCAGAACTGGATGGAATATAAGATTTTGGATTGGACTGAAGAAAACATTGCTTGTATGGAGGAAGATCTAAGTAATGTTCCTTCATGTGGAGAGCAACATGTCTGACATGTCAGGGTGAGGAGACTTATAGGCACAGCAATGCTCCTCTGGGAAATTAAATATTCAAATTGTCTCTTCAGAGAGGAAGAAGACTTGAACTCTAGTATATCGACTCTTTTATTCTAAGTCACATGTTAAGGCTCGCTAAAAAGTTGATATTGATTTTTAGAATTGCTACTTCCAATAGGTGGCACTAGAGTTTAAGTTCTCTTCTTCTCTGAAGAGACAGTTAGTGTGGAGGAAGAAACACCGGACTCATACAAAGGTCATTCTCAGGAATTCCATGTGCTGCAATTGTGTGATACATAACTTCTGATGGTTGGAAATACAACCAAAGAGTATCAAGGAGTCCAAGGTGATATGAAGACTGGACAGAATTTTCCGTGTTGGAAGAGGTCTTTACCAAAAGATCATTCAGGCAGGAAATGATCGCCAGCTCTCTGGTCTGGAGAAGTCCCATGAGGAAAGCAATGACATTGGTGAAGACCCTGGGAACTGTCACACGACCTAAGAGGAGAGTGAAAAACTGGAAATTTGAGAACCATTAGGGATGTGAAAAAAAGAAACACTGGTAAGAATGTCTGGGGGGGTTTCTTGGGAATAGAGGATGATGCCTGAAAACAGAAGAAAATCTACTAACAGATAGGACTAAAAATAAAAAAAAAGCCATCCAGTCTGGCCTAAGCTGTTACAAGTGGTTCAGCCGCTTGACCCTTATTCACATTCACGCCACTTGGCAAGTGATAAGGTTTTAAATACTAGAGTAGGGACTGTCCCACAAGGGTTGCCGTGACGTGGCGGGATGGCTTGTACATTATTTTGATCAAAATTATGTTTACTAAATACCCTTATTATTATTATTATTATCACCTTTATGCATTATTTGCAGTATATTTTTTACTTTTAGTTCAGGATATTTGTGTTTTTTGCTTTTTGTTTTCTCTGGTTAATGGTCATGTGTTAACCCCTTCACTACCAAGGGTGGTTTGCACGTTAATTCCCGGGCCAATTTTTACAATTCTGACCACTGTACCTTTATGAGGTCATAACTCTGGAACGCTTTCATGGATCCCGGTGACTCTGACATTGTTTTCTCATGACATATTGTACTTCATGTTAGTGGTAAAATTGCATTCAAATAACTTGCGTTTATTTGTGAAAAAAACGGAAATTTGGCAAAAATTTTGAAAATTTCGCAATTTTCCAACTTTGAATTTTTATGCCCTTAAATCACAGCGATACGGCACACAAAAAACTTAATACATAACATTTCCCACATGTTTACTTTACATCAGCACAATTTTGGAACCAAAATTTTTTTTTGTTAGGAAGTTATAAGGGTTAAAAATTGACCAGCGATTTCTCATTTTTGCAACACCATTTTATTTTTAGGGACCACTTCACATTTGAAGCCACTTTGAGGGGTCTATATGATGGAAAATACCCAAAAGTGACACCATTCTAAAAACTGCACCCCTTAAGGTGCTTAAAACCACATTCAAGAAGTTTATTAACCCTTTAGGTGCATCACAGGAATTTTTTGAATATTAAAAAAAAATGAACATTTAACTTTTTTTCACAAAAAAAATACTTCAGGTTCAATTTTCTTTATTTTACCAAGGGTAACAGGAGAAATTGGACTGCAAAAGTTATTGTGCAATTTGTCCTGAGTACGCTGATACCTGATATGTGGGGGGGAACCACTGTTTCGGCGCATGGCAGACCTCAGTAGGGAAGGAGCGCCGTTTGACTTTTTCAATGCAAAATTGGCTGGAATTCAGATCGGACGCCATGTCGCGTTTGGAGAGCCCCTGATGTACCTAAACAGTGGAAACCCCCCAAGTGACCCCATTTTGGAAACTAGACCCCCCAAGGAACTTATCTAGATATGTGGTGAGAACTTTGAACCCACAAGGGCTTCACAGAAGTTTATAACGTACAGCAGTACAATTAAAAAATCATATTTTTTCCAAAAAAATGATATTTTCACCCCCAATTTTTATTTTTCCAAGGGTAACAGGACCCTAAAAGTTATTGTGCAATTTGTCCTGAGTACGCTGATACCCCATATGTGGGTGTAAATGACTATTTGGGCGCATAGCAGAGCTCGGAAGGGAAGCAGCGCCATTTGACGTTTTTGGCTAGAATTGAGATCGGACACCATGTCGCGATTGGAAAACCCCTGATGTACCAAAACAGTGGAAACCCCCCACAAATGACACCATTTTGGAATCTAGACCCCCCAAGGAACTTATCTAGATGTGTGGTGAGAACTTTGAACCCCCAAGGGCTTCACAGAAGTTTATAACGTACAGCAGTACAATTAAAAAATCATATTTTTTCCACAAAAATGATCTTTTCACCCTCAATTCTTATTTTTCCAAAAGTAACAGGACCCTAAAAGATATTGTGCAATTTATCCTGAGTACGCTGATACCCCACATGTGGGTGTAAACCACTATTTGGGCGCATGGCAGAGCTCGGAAGGGAAGCAGCGCCATTTGACGTTTTTGGCTGGAATTGAGATCGGACACCATGCCGCGTTAGGAAAGCCCCTGATGTACCAAAACAGTAGAAACCCCCCACAAATGACACCATTTTGGAAACTAGACCCCCCAAGGAACTTATCTAGATGTGTGGTGAGCACTTTGAACCCCCCAGTGCTTCACTGAAGTTTATAACGTCCGGGCGGGAAAATAAAAAAATCGTATTTTTTCCACAAACATGATCTTAGTCCCCATTTTTTTATTTTCCCAAGGGTAACAGGAGAAATTGGACCCCAAAAGTTGTTGTCCAATTTGTCCTGAGTACGCTGATACCTCATATGTCGGAGAAAACTACTGTATGGGCACACGTCGGGGCTCGGAAGGGAAGTAGTGACGTTTTGGAATGCAGACTTTGATGGATTGGTCTGCGGGTGTCATGTGCGTTTGGAGAGCCCCTGATGTACCTAAACAGTGGAAACCCCCCACAAGTGACCCCATTTTGGAAACTAGACCCCCTAATGAACTTATCTAGATGTGTGGTGAGCACTTTGAACCCCCCAGTGCTTCACAGAAGTTTATAACGACCGGGCGTGAAAATAAAAATATCGTATTTTTTCAACAAACATCATCTTTTAGTCCCCATTTTTTTATTTTCCCAAGGGTAACAGGAGAAATTGGACCCCAAAAGTTGTTGTCCAATTTGTCCTGAGTACGCTGATACCTCATATGTGGGAGAAAACTACTGTATGGGCACACGTCAGGGCTCGGAAGGGAAGTAGTGACGTTTTGGAATGCAGACTTTGATGGATTGGTATGCGGGTGTCATGTGCGTTTGGAGAGCCCCTGATGTACCTAAACTATTGAAACTCCCCACAAGTGACCCCATTTTGGAAACTAGACCCCCCACGGAGCTTATCTAGATGTGTGGAGAGCACTTTGAACCCCCAAGTGCTTCACAGAAGTTTATAACGCCTGGGCGTGAAAATAAAAAAAACATTTTTTTCCGCAAAATTATATTTTTGCCCCCAATTTTTTATTTTCCTAAGGGTAACAGGAGAAATTGGACCCCAAAAGTTGTTTTGTAATTTGTCCTGAGTAGGCTGATACCCTACATGTGGGGGTAAAACACTGTTTGGGCACATGGCAGAGCTTGGAAGGGAAGGAGCACCATTTGACTTTTTCAACGCAGAATTGGCTGGAATTGAGATCAGACGCCATGTTGCCTTTGGAGAGCACCTGATGTGCCCAAACAGTGGAAACCCCCAATTATAACTCCAACCCTAACCTCAACACACCCCTAACCCTAATCTGAGCCCTAGCCCTAACCCTAGCCCTAACCCTAGCCCTAACCCTACCCTAACCCTAGCGGGAAAATGGAAATAAATACATTTTCTTTTAGTTTTATTATTTTTCCCTAACTAAGGGGGTGATAACGGGGGGTTTGATTTACGATTTATGGCGGTTTTTATGTTTGGCGGCTATCGCACGCTAAAAGACGCTTTTTATTGTAAAAATAGTTTTTGCATCACCACATATTGCAAGCTATAATTTTTCCGTATTTTGACCCACCGAGTCATGTGAGGTCTTATTTTTTGCGGGACGAGTTGACGTTTTTATTGGTACCATTTTCGGGCACGTGACATTTTTTGATCGCTTTTTATTCCGATTTTTGGGACGCAGAATGAACAAAAACCAGCGTTTCATGAATTTCTTTTGGGGGGTGCGTTTACACCGTTCCGCGTGCGGTAAAATTGATAACGCGTTTTTATTCTTCGGGTCAGTACGGTTACAGCAATACCTCATTTAGGTCTTTTTTTATGTTTTGTCGGTTTTTTGCAATGAAAACAATTTTATATAAAAAATAATTATTTTTGTATCGCTTTATTCTGCGAGCTATAACTTTTTTATTTTTTTGCGGATGATGCTGTATGGCGGCTCGTTTTTTGCGGGACAAGATGACGTTTTCAGAGGTACCATGCATATTTATATGTGTCTTTTTGATCGCGCGTTATTGCACTTTTTGTTCGGTGGTATGATAATAAATAATTTTTTGCTTCGTTTTTTATTTTTATTTTTTAAGGGGTTCGCTAAATGGGTTAACTAATGGGACAGTTTTATAGGGCAGGTCATTACGGACGCGGCGATACCAAATATGTGTACTTTTATTGTTTTTGGTTTTTTTTATTTTGAAAAAATGGATTTATTGGGGAATATTTTTTTTTTTTTTTACTAATTTATTTAGCGATTTTTTTTTAATTATTTTTAACACTTTTTTTTTTTTTTTTACTTTATTACCTTGTCCCAGGTGGGACATCACTGTCCTGTGACAGATCGCTGATCTGTCACATCACAGATCACTGTGACAGATCAGCGATCTGTCACAGGCACTGCTGCAGACTTCCTCATGCCTGCGCTTTGCAGGCAGTGAGGAAGTCAGCTCCCTGCAGGCCCCCGTCGCCATCTTGGATCCGGGGGCCTGCAGGGAAAGAGCTCCCCGCAGCAGCGCTGCACATTGCGCTGCCGTGGGGGGCTCAGGGAAGCACGGAGGGAGCCCCCTCCCTGCCGATGCTTCCCTTTAACCCCCGGTACACCGCGATCGCGTTTGATCGCGGTGTGCAAGGGGTTAACGTGTCGGGGGCGGTCCGTGACCGCCCCTGACACATTGTGCCGGGTGTCAGCTATGATAATTAGCTGACACTCGGCCGCGATCAGCGGCGCTCACCACGTGGGCGTCGCTGATCGCGATGACGTAATATTCCGTCCATGGTAATTAGGTCCATGGTCACATGGACGGAATATTACGTCAATTGTAGGTAAGGGGTTAATATGCACTTACATTGTGCATACACATTAACTTACTTTTCTCAGTTCAGATTTGTTTCTTATTCATTTCATTGTGCATTCAGTGCATATATGGGTGTGACCGCCCTCTTTCTGAGCTGGGAAAGCCATCCAGTCTGGCCTAAGCTGTTACAAGTGGTTCAGCCGCTCGACCCTTATTCACATTCACGCCACTTGGCAAGTGATAAGGTTTTAAATACTAGAGTAGGGACTGTCCCACAAGGGTTGCCGTGACGTGGCGGGATGGCTTGTACATTATTTTGATCAAAATTATGTTTACTAAATACCCTTATTATTATTATTATTATCACCTTTATGCATTATTTGCAGTATATTTTTTACTTTTAGTTCAGGATATTTGTGTTTTTTGCTTTTTGTTTTCTCTGGTTAATGGTCATGTGTTAATATGCAGTTACATTGTGCGTACACATTAACTTACTTTTCTCAGTTCAGATTTGTTTTTTATTCATTTCATTGTGCATTCAGTGCATATATGGGTGTGACCGCCCTCTTTCTGAGCTGGGAAAGCCATCCAGTCTGGCCTAAGCTGTTACAAGTGGTTCAGCCGCTCGACCCTTATTCACATTCACGCCACTTGGCAAGTGATAAGGTTTTAAATACTAGAGTAGGGACTGTCCCACAAGGGTTGCCGTGACGTGGCGGGATGGCTTGTACATTATTTTGATCAAAATTATGTTTACTAAATACCCTTATTATTATTATTATTATTATTATTATTATTATCACCTTTATGCATTATTTGCAGTATATTTTTTACTTTTAGTTCAGGATATTTGTGTTTTTTGCTTTTTGTTTAACAGATAGGACTGATGATCTGGCAAAGCAGCCAAAAACAAATCTGTGTCTCATAAATGAGGTGCAGCTGCAGGGGTCAGAAGAGTTTAACGAATTCCACAAAAAGTGAGGCCAGAGGAGCCGTTGCTAGGAAGATAGGGATTGTCTTTCTAAATTTGGGAAAATGGTGTATGCCTCTGGTTGCAGCCTAGCCATGGAAAATGTCAGTGACTTGTGTAAAGTACCTCACAGGCCTTCGAGCACAGGTGGAAAGAGGGGAGGACCAACAGAGACCAAAGGATTACAAGTAGGCACAATACAATGCCTGAAATGCCCTCAAAAGGACATAGGGGACATGAGAAGAAACCCCCAACTTACAAGGGTTTGGGGGTTAAGAATGCCAGGTGCTACCTGCGTGCTTGACATCTTTGGGCACCTGAAAGATCACCACTTTACTACCCATGCACTCTTCTGCAGCAGAATGATAAAAGGTGACTAGTAAGCAGTTGACACCCCCCAGGAAGGATCTACTAGTGTGGATTAACCCCTTAGTAACGGAGTCAATTTGCAGCTTAATGACGAGGCCAATTTTTATAATTCTGACCACTGTCACTTTATGAGGTTATAACTCTGGAACGCTTTAACGGATCCTGCTGATTCTGAGATTGTTCTTTCGTGACATATTTTACTTCATGTTAGTGGTAAAATTTATTCGATATAACTTGCATTTATTTATGAAAAAAACAAAAATATGGTGGAAATCTTTAACATTTTGCAATTTTCAAACTTTTAATTTTTATGCCCTTAAATCAGAGATATGTCACAAAAAATACTTAATATATAAACATTTCCATCACGTCTGCTTTACATCAGCACAATTTTGGAACCAAAATTATTTTTTTTTGGAAAGTTATAAGGGTTAAAAGTTGACCAGTGATTTCTCATTTTTACAACAAAATTTACAAAACCATTTTTTTAGGGACCACATCATATTTGAAGTCACTTCAATTTTTTTTTTCACAAGGCTAACAGGAGAAATTGGACCACAAAAGTTGTTATGCAATTTGTCCTGAGTACACTGATACCCCATATGTAGGGGGGAACCACTGTTTGGACGCATGGGAGAGATCGGAAAGGATGGAGCGCCGTTTTGAAATGCAGACTTTGATGGAATGTTCTGCGGGCGTCATGTTGCGTTTGCAGAGCCCCTGATGTTCCTAAACAGTAGAAACCCCCCATAAGTGAACCCATTTTGGAAACTAGACCCCCCCAAGGAGCTTATCTAGATGTGTGGTGAGCACTTTGAAACCCCAACTGCTTCACAGTAGTTTTTAACGCAGAGCAGTGAAAATTAGAAATCATTTTTTTTCCTCAAAAATTATTTTTTTAGCCTGCTATTTTTTATTTTCACAAGGGTAACAGGAGAAATTGAACCACAAAAGTTGTTGTGCAATTTGTCCTGAGTATGCTGATACCCCATATGTGAGGGGGAACTGTTGTGAACACTCTTATCCTGACTTCTGAATTTGGGCTCCCTCTGGTGGTTGTTGCGGGTAGTGGAGCTGGTCAGGTTGACAGTCGTCCATCAACTGAAGACGATGAGTGGAAGTCAGGTGTTACAGACTGGGAAGTTTTAAGTGAGCAAGCTTCCCTCAGTTGCTGCTGGTGATTTGTTTTTCTTCCTGTGCATCTTGAAGTCCGCTTGTCCCCTGCATCGTTAAGATAAGTTATCTGTTTGCTGGAATCTTTTTGTATTTTATCCAGTTTTGCTTTTCTCTGCTTTCTGCTTTGCTGTGTGGGTTCAGCATTGTTCCCTGCTAGGACCGGTGCTGGACCCCACTCCATATGCCACAGCTTATGTCAGTCTGTTCAGTATTGCTAATCCCCTGTTATAGCAGTGTCTTTGGTTTTGCATCCAGTTCACACCAGAATGCTGATCTAGTGGGGAAGAGGTCGTGTGGCCTCAGTATTTTTGCATATCAGACGTGTTGGATTTTTTAGGGTTTTTGTGTGATTGCAGACAGTATCTTTTCTGTCCTGGGCTATCTAGACAGTTTGGGCCCCATCATTTGCTTACTCTATTTTCTGCCTGTGTTTGTGCCTCATCTTGTCTCACTGGCAATATATGTTTGGGGGCTATCTGTTATGAATGGGCCACCGAGGAGGAAAACAAGACCAAGCCAAGTCACAGAAAACCACAGAGGTTGGTAACTACACGGATTGCAGGCCCCTGATCCTAACCACACAACTAACAGCAGCCGTGGAGCGTACCTACGATGATTCTAGACGCCTCGTCACAGCCGGAGGACTAAATAAGCCTAAAGCAAGAAAAGGGGAAATCTAAAACTGCCACAGAGCAGACCCCAAAAGAATAGACAGCCCCCACACATGTATTGACAGTGAGACAAGATGAAAACACGAACACAGGTAGGAAAATAGGCTGAGCAAATGATGGGGCCTACACTAGCTAGAAAGGACAGGAAAGGAAAGATACTGTCTGCAATCACGCCAAAAAACCCTGCAAAAATGTCCAACACTTCTGATAGCAAAAAAATACCCTGAAGTCACTAGACTTCTCCCACTATATCAGCACTCTGGCATATTCTGAGAACAGAGCAAAAAGAGGCCAATCTAATAAGGGCCAAAAAGTAAACTGGCACATACAGTGACATAAGAGTGGAAATTCAGCACAGCCCCAGCCGGGGCTGGCTGATCACACAAAAAACTGAATAGACCAAACCAAATCAAATGTGAAAATTAGCAAAGACAACTTAGCTTGAGAAGGCAGGAACTGAGCTGGAAACTAAGACCTCAGGAGGCAGGAAAAAATCACCAGCATGGGAATAGGGAGTCGGCTGTCTTAAATCCAGTCTGAGACTCCAGATGTCCAATCCTCTTCCTCATTATCAGGTGGCAGGTCTCTGTTAATTAGATCAGCTTCGCTACCTCCTGCCACCAGAGGGAGCCCGGAAAGAGAACTCACAACTCAGCACAACCAGCTCCCTCACCAGAAACCAGAGGCAGACCAGAAAATGAGTTCACAACAGCTATCTATTTCTTTGGGGTTCTGCTCCGGGGCAGTTTAGCTTTCCCCTTTCTTGCTTCAGGCTTAGTTAACTCTTTGGCTGTGCCGAGGCGTCTAGGGCATCGTAGGTACGTCCCACGGCTAATTCTAGTTGTGTTGTTAGGTTTAGGGGTCTGCAATCCGCTAAGTTGACAACCTTTCTGGTGTTCTGGTTGCCTAGCTTATTTCCCGGCTATCCTCCTAGGTTACCTAATCATAACAGAATCACCAGCCTAAACTGTAATTCTAGGATACTCTAAAGAAGGGAAAAATTGTAAAAAGAAAAAAAAAAAAGTCAGAATTTTTTATATATTTTTTCCTTTTTCTCTGGGGGCCGTAGGAGGATTTTTTCTTTAATAGAGACTAAGCAGTTGTCCGATCGTGTTGAGCAGCTCGCTGCTGAAGTGCGGGGAATTTCTGCCTATGTCACTCAATCGTCTGCTGTAGAACCAAAAATCCCTATTCCTGATGTATTTTCTGGGGACCGGTCTAAATTTTTGAACTTTAAGAATAATTGTAAACTGTTTTTTATCTTGAAACCTAATTCCTTGGGGAACTCTGTGCAGCAGGTTCAAATTGTCATCTCCCTGTTGTGCGGCGACCCCCAGGAATGGGCTTTTTCTCTGACACGTGGGGATCCTACTCTGGCTAATGTGGATGTGTTTTTTCAAGCTCTGGGATTGTTGTATGATGAACCTAATGTTATTGATCAAGCTGGGAAAACTTTATTGGCATTGAACCAGGGTCAGGAAGCGGCAGAGTTATATTGTCAAAATTTCCGATAGTGGGCGGTCCTTACTAAATGGAACGATGACGCCCTAGCAGCTTTTTCGGAAAGGTCAGGCAGAAACCGTAAAAGATGTTATGGTGGGATTTCCTGTCCCCTCTGGTCTTAACGACTCGGTCATTAGCCATTCAAATTGATCGACGTTTACGTGAACGTAAAACTATGCGAGAGGCGGTGCTGCCTTTCGAACAAACTTCTGAGCCATGCAATGTGATAGGGTTTTGTCTAGGGCACAACGTCAAGAGTTTAGAAGGCGTAATAAGTTATGCTTCTTTTGTGGGGACGCCTCTCATACTATTTCTGTCTGCCCTAAGCGGAAAAAACATTTTGCTCACTCATTTGCTGAGGGCAGTGTACAGCCTAAATTCCTTTTGGTGGTTTCCTTGATCTGCTCCTTATCTTCATTTTCTGCTAAGGCTTTTGTTGATTCAGGAGTAGCCCTGAACCTGATGGATTTTGACTTTGCCAAACATTGTGGTTTTCTCATGGTACCCCTGCGGACTCCTATTCCTTTAAAGGGTATTGATGCTACCCCTTTGGCAGAGAATAAACCCCAGCTTTGGACCCAGGTGATAATGCGGGTAGCCCCGAACCACCAAGAGACCTGTAAATTTTTGGTGTTGCATAATTTACATGACATTATTGTACTGGGTCTTCCTTGGTTTCAAACCCATAATCCTGTTTTGGATTGGACATCTGTGTCTGTGGTTAGTTGGGGTTGTCAATGTGTTCTTAGTGACACTCCTGTTTTCTCCACCTCTCCCCAGTCTCATGATGTTCCTGACTATTTGGCTGATTTTTCTGATGTATTTAGTGAGAGTAAGTCCGCGTCTTTGCCATCTCATAGGAGTTATGATTGCGTGATCGAGTTAGTGCCCGGTTGTAAATTTCCTAAGGGTTGGCTTTTCAACTTATCTGTACCTGAACATGATGCTATGCGATCTTATATCAAGGAGTCATTGGAGAAGGGTCATATCAGACCATCCTCTTCACCTTTAGGTACAGTTTTTTTGTGACCAAGAAAGATGGCTCATTAAGGCTATGTACTGACTTTCGTCTCTTAATAAAATCACTGTTAAATATCAGTATCCGTTACCCCTGATATCTGATTTATTTTCCAGAGTTAAAGGTGCTAGTTGGTTTGCCAAGCTTGACCTTAGGGGGGCGTATAATCTTATTCGCATCAAGCACGGGGATGAATGGAAGATGGCGCTTAATACCCCTGAGAGACATTTTGAGTACCTAATGATGCCTTTTGGGCTCATTAATGCCCCTTCCGTCTTCCAATCTTTCATGAACGATATTTTCCGGGACTTTGTGGATAAGTTTTTGACCGTTTATTTGAATGATATCTTGATTTTTTTCCAGTGATTGGGATTCTCATGTGGAACATGTTCAGACTGTGTTCCGGATTTCGAGAGAAAATGCTTTGTACGTTAAGGGATCGAAATGTCTCTGGCGTACAAAAGATTTTGTTTTTGGTATTTGTCCCCGTCTGCTATTGAAATGGACCCGGCCAAGGTCCAGGCCATTTATGATTGGGTTCAGCTCACTTTGAAGGCTCTCCAGAAGTTTTTGGGTTTTGCTAATTTCTACCGTAAATTCATAAGTAATTTTTCTGGTATTGTTAAACCACTGACGGACCTGACCAAAAAGGGCGCTGATGTGGTGAATTGGTCTCCAGAGGAAGTCTCGGCGTTTCAGGAGCTTAAGCGGAGATTCACTGCTGCTCCTGCCTTACAGCAACCTGATGTTTCACTCCCATTTCATGTGGAGATAGATGCTTCTGAGATTGGTGCAGGAGCCGTTTTGTTTCAAAGAGATCCTGCACCTCTAAGATGAATCCCTGTGCCTTCTTTTCCCCATCTGAACGTAACTATGATGTGGGGAATCGGGAATTGTTGGCTATGAGGTGGGCATTTGAAGAGTGGAGACATTCGTTGGAGGGAGCCAGACATCAAGTTGTGGTCCTCGCCGACCATAAGAACATGATCTATCTTGAATTAGCCAAACGATTGAATCCTAGACAGGCTAGGTGGGCCTTGTTTTTCACGCATTTTAATTTTGTGGTCTCCTTTCTTCCGGGCACTAAGAATGTTAAGGCGGACGCCCTCTATAGGAGTTTCTTTGTGGATTCTCAAACGCACCGTGTTGCGTTTTGGTGCGCCTGGCGCAGCGTCAGAAGGATGCATGCGCCAGCAAAAGCATACCTGCGCACGGCCTGCGTACCCAATGCTAAAGATACGGTACGCAGGTCGCATGCAGCGTCATGCGCCCATAGGCGGAGCTGACCGGAGGAGACGCAGCAGGGGGTGGAGCTTCACGCCGAGCGTGCGCCTCCAAACGCTAGTGTGAAACTAGCCTTAGAGGAGAGGGTACAGCCCACTGGGTGGGGGACTTGATATTCTACAGTGTCAGACTCCTAGTAACAGGGTATAGACCCACAGGGCTGTGCCCCCAAATGTTGATGTTGAAAAAATCAAACATGTATTGAATCTATTTAAATATAATTATATGAAAGGAGATTCCCATCTCAGGCATTCATGGCTGGGACAGGAATGTGTGCCACCATGCGCTGGCCACAAGTAGTTGGAGCTAAAGAAACAGTTGAGCAGGCTGACACTGTCCATAACTTCCATAGAAGCGAATGAGAATTATGGAAGCAGAGTAGCACAGTGAGTCAATCGTTTATTCTTTTGGTAAATAAGCCAGTTCCAGAGTTTCTTTTAATGTCACATGCACGATATATAGGATATGCTCTCTATCAAACTTTTGATCAACTTATACCATTGCCAGGAAGTGTTATCCAAGTCACGTTTTCTCTATTGTATTTATCTTTCTATTGTACATATCTCTTATTTGTTTCCATATATGTACCGCATATTGATTTTGCAATTATTTTTTTGTAGTATCTGATGAATGTCCATTTTTTGGGACGGAAAATATACCAAAACTTTTTTTTGGATCGCTAACTAAAAAAAAACCCAAAACCTGAAAGTATCGTACTTTTGTAATTTTTCCACTTCCAGGGTAGTCTGGCAGCAGCCTACTCCCCATTAATATGAACATGCTTTGTTGTTTAGGTATAAAACAACTGCAATGAGAAAATGACCCATTTTCTGATCCTGTTTCCATTGCTGATAAATGTTCAGACAATCTAAAAAATATATAACAAAATCTGATTTTTCATGGTTCGCCTTTACTAAACAAAGTGTGATAATTCAGCATGAGGTCCCCAGATTTTATTTTGACTTTACACTGTAAGTAAATGCTGTCTAATAAAAAAGTAAACAGTTTTGGTTCCAGTTGCAATTTGCATTGTTAATGTGCTCAGTACCATTCACACTATACCATAGGCAATTGATTTCTGAACATTATCCTCATAGCCTGATACTCGAGAGCTATAATGATGACATTGTTGAACAAAAAATCTCCAATTACAGGTATATAAAGTGGTGAAACAAATTGCTTTATGGCCTTTCATTCATGAATATAATATGAAAGTGGTAATGAATGCTTTATTGCGGTTCGCTCAAGCAAGGGAGTAACAAGACATGAGATACCGGTAGAGGATGGTCAGCAAGAGAATATGCGATATCAGCTGTTGAGGATTATCCAGATAAGACTTCATGTTCACAGAAGGTGTAGCTGGGAATGAATTAGGAGTAACTTAAAGAAGGCTCCTTTTGCACCATAGGATGTAAAAACGAGCGTAATATCTTAATTTTAGATTCAGAAATGGTTGTTTGATGTTATGGGCCAAATCTTAAGACTGTAATGCTGAGAGATTCTGCTGACATGTCCATTTATGATGTCTATCAAGATAGAAACGTATTCACCTCCCATTGTAAATTAAATTTATTAGCAAAACATACAAACTTTGTTCTGTTTGCAATAAACTAAATAATAATAATAATAAATTTTATTTTTATAGCGCCGACATATTCCGCAGCACTTTACATTTCAGAGGGGATTTGTACAGACAATAGACATTACAGCATAACAATAATCACATACAGTAGATTATAACAAATACCAAGAGGAATGAGGGCCCTAAACAAAACTAAAGAAACAAGAAGTATATAAATATTTCAACATATCTAATATAACAAGTGGTTTCACCAAATTCATCACAAAATGCCACTTTTACTGAACACTGCAGTCTGAGAATTATTCATCCTCTTCATGACAAGCATTTTTAGTACTTAGAAAGGCCCTGTTGGCTTTTTTGAAACATGATGCACACCAGACACTAGCTTCTTGCATTGTTCCTGCAGGATCTTAGCCCATTCGGCATGGACAATGACCTTCAGTTCTCTAAGGCTATGTGCACATGTAGTTTTAGGTGCTGCGGATATGGGAAAATCCGCAGGTCAAAAGACCTGCAGTTTACCTGCGGATTAGCCTGCGGTTTAGCCCTGCGGTTTCACACCTCTACAATGGAGAAGGTGTGAAACCGCAGCGGAATCCGCACAAAGAATGGACATGCTGCGGATTTGAACCCGCAGCAAATCCGAGCGGAAAAATCCGCAGCATGTGCACAACGTTTTTCAGTTTACCATTGAAAACAATGGTACTGTACAACGCAGCTAAATCTGCTGCGGACCCGCAGAGCCTGAAACTCTGCGGATCCGCAGCAGAATCCGCAACATGTGCCCATGGCCTAATACTCTTGGGTTGTGTGCTGCAACCACTTTCTTCAAATCCCAGCAAAGATATTCTATTAGGTTCAAGTCAGACAAATATTACAGGCCAATTCAGGATGTTCCAGGACTTCTTCTGACACTAAAGGTACTGTCACACTTAGCGATGTTCCAGCGATCCCGACCAGCGATATGACGCGGTCAGGATCGCTGGTACATCGCTAAGTGGTCGATAGTGAGCTGCCACACAGGCAGATCTCACCAGCGACATCGCAGGGGTCGGGGATCGCTACTTACCTGTCACACCAGGCGATCCTGCGTCCTCCCGCCCGGCTCCACACGTCGCTCGTCCTCACAGCAGGAAGCGCCACAGGAAGCTGACGACGAGAAACAGTCCTGAACGTTCTCGCGCGATCAGCGATAACCAGCGGGGGTGCCGGTCGTAGGTAAGTATCACACACAGAGATATCGCTAGCAATATCGCTGCTACGTCACTAGTTATAGCGATATTGCTAGCGATATCTCTTAGTGTTTCATACCCTTAAGTCTTGGTGGTCTGAAACTTCAGTATACAGTACACTGCCTCCAAATATTGCTGCAGTCAATTGAGGGTTTTCAACCACCTGCCTCCTCAGCAATCTGGTGACAGCTTCCTGTTTTTGGAACTTCCATAAGCAGCAGCAAGTCACCAACATATGCAGCACCATGTGCAGCATGTCACCCCCATAGCCTCCCCATGCCCACCCAAACATCCCATACACATGAAAAAAAGAAAACACCACATACTCACCTCGGTCCCGTTCCCCGACGCTCTACTTCTCTCTCTGCCTCCGGTGCACTGGCATTCCGATGAAATGATGTCATCGCATCGCTGTTTCACAAGCAGATTGGTGGAGGAAGTGGCTGGAGGTCTCTACTCCACCAATGCAGTCAGCGCCTATGGAGACAACAGAGACAGCAAGCGGGTTGGGACAGTGCGCCTCTGGTTTCCAGCCCCATGGCTGTCTCGGTCCGTGAGCCGGACTGGGACAGCCACATGGCTGGATGTGGCCCATGGGCCACACTTTTGCCCAGGTCTGGCCTACAGACTTTTGAGTCATAACAGTGTGTGAGAACACTTGTCATAATTCTCCTACAGGCCCTATGCAAGTAGGTAGGTCATACTTGTGGAAATATGCCGACTAGTCTTAGGCCAGAGTGATACTAGCGTATAGCGTCGGATGCTAATGACACTCGGCGCCAGCTCTGCTGCGAGCATGATCAGAGTGTGTCAGTGCTCTGTGCTCCAATCCTCTGGCTTGAGAGAATAGGAGCACAGGTGTTGAGAAGACAGAGAAATTAATTCGCATTGCACTCAGGTGATAGCCGACTTGAATCGGTGCGTGTGATCCGATTCTAGCAGCTATTCGCAGGTTGCTGTGATTGTTTTCGCATGCCAAATCGGAATGAGAAAATAATAGCAGATGCGCACTGGGCCACAGAATAAGACTGAGCCCTTATGGCTTCTCTCAACAGAAGAGAATTTGAATGAGAATAGTCGGCACCTGACTGCGAAGTGCAAACTTGTGGTCTTGTGACACAGAGCCTACAGGTAATTCATGAGAGTGCATCGCACGGTGTGAGGGATCTCCAGTGGAAGTGAATTTAGCAAGGCCAAGAACGTCTAGTTGGAATGTGGAAGGAATGATGCATAACGCATACTTATGGTCATATGACCTCTCGGTCTCATCGATGGCACCGCTGAATACTGAAAGTGCGCGGTGTACGAGATGTGAGGATTCACAAGTCCTTTCATAATTTGAATGAGAATAGTCGGCACCTGACTGCGAAGTGCATACTTGTGGTCTTGTGACTTCTCACTTACACAGAGCATACAGTCATGATTAAGAAGAATTATTCTGAGACCGGACAACCCGTTTAACTTTAAAAGGGATTTCCAGACTTTTCACAAGTCTGTAGTCACTCTATGTAACTGCAGACTTGTGAATCCTCACATTGTGCACACCACACAGTGTGAGGGTTCACCAGTGCAATTGAATTTAGAGAGGCTGCACGCATCTAAAAGAAATGCGTCCAGAATGATGCATAAGGCCGGGGTCACACTGGCGAGGAATACGGACGAGTGAGAGGCGTTAAAATCACGCATTACACACGGACAAATTATTCTCTATGGGTTTGCTCCCAACAGCCGTATATTTCTCGGGCGTATTCTACGGTCCGTGCCAATCGCAGCATGCTGAGATTGTCAGCGCACTACGCCCGTAGTACGCCAATGCAAGTCTATGGGTGCGCTAAAAATACGCATTACACACGGACCACACATGTGACTTGCGAGAAATACGCACCCAATGTCCTTTAGAAAAGCCGGCAATTCAGTGCGCTATACAGTAAGCTCACACTGACAGGTTTAATAAAGAAATGAAAGAATAGATATAGACACATAGAATACATACATATATGTCATTGAGACACACACACATATATATATATATATATATATATATATATATATATAGTATATACTCGAGTATAAGCCGACCCGAGTATAAGCCGACCCCCCTAATTTTGCCACAAAAAACTGGGAAAACTTATTGACTCGAGTATAAGCCTAGGGTGGGAAATGCTCCATAGATTATTCCCCCATATGCTGCCCCCATAAGAAGCTCCATAGATTATTCCCCCATATACTGACCCCATAAGAAGCTCCATAGATTGTTCCCCCATATACTGCCCCCATAAGAAGCTCCATATTGTTCCCCCATATGCTGCCCCCATTAGAAGCTCCATATTGTTCCCCCATATACTGCCCCCATAAGAAGCTCCATATTGTTCCCCCATATGCTGCCCCCATTAGAAGCTCCATATTGTTCCCCCATATACTGCCCCCATTAGAAGCTCCATATTGTTCCCCCATATACTGCCCCCATAAGAAGCTCCATATTGTTCCCCCATATGCTGCCCCCATTAGAAGCTCCATATTGTTCCCCCATATACTGCCCCCATTAGAAGCTCCATATTGTTCCCCCATATACTGCCCCCATTAGAAGCTCCATATTGTTCCCCATATACTGCCCCCATTAGAAGCTCCTAAAGATTATTCCCCCATGTGCTGCTGCTGCTGCATGTAAAAATAAAAAAAATGACATACTCACCTCTCCGTCGCTGGGTGTCAGATACTCACCTGTCCTGCGTCCATGGCTGCTCACCGCTATCTGCAACGTCATCAGTCAGTGACGTTCAGACTGCAGGGGGCGCGGCGCGCACTAATCACGTCACCGCGCCCTCTGCTGTCTGAAGTCACTGACCGATGACAGACAGCAGCAAACAGCCATGGACGCAGAACAGGTGAGTATCGCTATACTTACCCGTCCTGACGCTGTGTCTTGAGCCCCCAGCTTCTCCGCGCTCTCTCTTCCTGCCTTCAGCGGTCACGTGGTGCCGCTCATTAAAACTCATGAATATGTGCATATTCATGAGTTTTAATGAGCGGCACCACGTGACCGCTGAAGGCAGGAAGAGAGAGCACGGGGAGAAGCTGGGGGCTCAAGAGACAGCTTCAGGACGGGAAAGTATGACCTGACACCCCCGCCCCCCCTCCCCCTCTGACCCCCCGGTGTATATGACTCGAATATAAGCCGAGAGGGGGACTTTCAGCCCAAAAAAACGGGCTGACAATCTCGGCTTATATTCGAGTATATACGGTATATATATATACACAGTTGTGGCCAAAAGTATTGACACCCCTGCAATTCTGTCAGATAATACTCAGTTTCTTCCTGAAAATGATTGCAAACACAAATTCTTTGGTATTATTATCTTCATTTAATTTGTGTTAAATGAAAAAACACAAAAGAGAATGAAGCAAAAAGAAAAACATCTATCATTTCACACAAACCTCCAAAAATGTGCCAGACAAAAGTATTGGCACCCTCAGCCTAATACTTGGTTGCACAACCTTTAGCCAAAATAACTGCGACCAACCGCTTCCAGTAACCATCAATGAGTTTCTTGCAATGCTCTGCTGGAATTTTAGACCATTCTTCTGCAAACTGCTCCACATCCCTGATATTTGAAGGGTGCCTTCTCCAAACTGCCATTTTTAGATCTCTCCACAGGTGTTCTATGGGATTCAGGTCTGGACTCATTGCTGGCCACCTCAGAAGTCTCCAGTGCTTTCTCTCAAACCATTTTCTAGTGCTTTTGAAGTGTGTTTTGGGTCATTGTCCTGCTGGAAGACCCATGACCTCTGAGGGAGACCCAGCTTTCTCACACTGGGCCCTACATTATGCTGCAAAATTTGTTGGTAGTCTTCTGACTTCGTAACGCCATGCACACGGTCAAGCAGTCCAGTGCCAGAGGCAGAAAAGCAACCCCAAAACATCAGGGAACCTCCGCCATGTTTGACTGTAGGGACCGTGTTCTTTTCTTTGAATGCCTCTTTTTTTCTCCTGTAAACTCTATGTTGATGCCTTTGCCCAAAAAGCTCTACTTTTGTCTCATCTGACCAGAGAACATTCTTCCAAAACATTTTAGGCTTTTTCAGGTACGTTTTGGCAAACTCCAGCCTGGCTTTTTTATGTCTCGGGGTAAGAAATGGGGTCTTCCTGGGTCTCCTACAATACAGTCCCTTTTCATGCAGACGCCGACGGATAGTACGGGTTGACACTGTTGTACCCTCGGACTGCAGGGCAGCTTGAACTTGTTTGGATGTTAGTCGAGGTTCTTTATCCAACATCCGCACAATCTTGCATTGAAATCTCTTGTCAATTTTTCTTTTCCGTCCACATCTAGGGAGGTTAGCCACAGTGCCATGGGCTTTAAACTTCATGATGACACTGCGCACGGTAGACACAGGAACATTCAGGTCTTTAGAGAAGCATCACATGATTTTTCGAACAGTGCCAATACTTTTGTCCACCCTCTTTTTTATGTTTGGTGTGGAATTATATCCAATTTGGCTTTAGGACAATTCTTTTTGTGTTTTTTCATTTAAGACAAATTAAATGAAGATAATAATACCAAAGAATTTGTGTTTGCAATCATTTTCAGGAAGAAACTGAGTATTATCTGACAGAATTGCAGGGGTGTCAATACTTTTGGCCACAACTGTAATGACACATAGTTTACATACAGTAAACCATTTCATTTCATGGTTTTTTTGTATGTCTTTCATTAGTAATTAGATGAGGGTTGATGTGTAAAATTTGGGAGGTGTAGGTGTTAATTTAAGGGGTTAATTCGTTGTAAAAAAATGTGTGGGGTCCCGCATTGACAAATTACCGCGGGAGCCCACACTTTTTTTTACAACTAATTAACCCCTTAAATTAACACCTACACCTCCCAAATTTTACACATCAACCCTCATCTAATTAATAATGAAAGACATACAAAAAAAACATGAAATGAAATGGTTTACTTTATGTAAACCATGTGTCATTTCATGTTGGGTTGGGGAATGATTTGACAAAAGCCGGCAATTGAATTAGCGGCTACTTTACTATGAAGAACTCTGTGACATATAAATATACACTCACTGGCCACTTTATTAGGTACACCTGTCCAACTGTGTGTTAAGACTTAATTTCTAATCAGCCAATCGCATGGCGGCAACTCAGTGCATTTAGGCATGTAGACATGGTCAAGACAATCTCCTGCAGTTCAAACCGAGCATCAGTATGGGGAAGAAAGGTGATTTGAGTGCCTTTGAACGTGGCATGATTGTTGGTGCCAGAAGGGCTGGTCTGAGTATTTCAGAAACTGCTGATCTACTGGGATTTTCACGCACAACCATCTCTAGGGTTTACAGAGAATGGTCCGAAAAAGAAAAAAAATCCAGTGAGCGGCAGTTCTGTGGCCGGAAATGCCTTGTTGATGCCAGAGGTCAGAGGAGAATGGGCATACTGGTTCGAGCTGATAGAAAGGCAACAGTGACTCAAATTGCCACCCGTTACAACCAAGGTAGGCAGAAGAGCATCTCTGAACGCACAGTGCGTCGAACTTTGAGGCAGATGGGCTACAGCAGCAGAAGACCACACTGGGTACCACTCCTCTCAGCTAAGAACAGGCATCTGATGGCTACTTTCAGCAGGATAATGCGCCATGTCATAAAGCTCGAATCATCTCAGATTGGTTTCTTGAACATGACAATGAGTTCACTGTACTCAAATGGCCTCCTCAGTCACCAGATCTCAATCCAATAGAGCATCTTTGGGATGTGGTGGAACGGGAGATTCGCATCAGGGATGTGCAGCCGACAAATCTGCGCCAACTGTGTGATGCCATCATGTCAATATGGTCCAAAATCTCTGAGGAATGCTTCCAGCACCTTGTTGAATCTCTGCCACGAAGAATTGAGGCAGTTCTGAAGGCAAAAGGGGGTCCAACCCGTTACTAGCATGGTGTACCTAATAAAGTGGCCAGTGAGTGTATATGTGTCTCAATGACATATATATATATATTAGAATACATATATATATGTGTCTATATCTATTCTTTCTTTTGTGTTATAAAACCTGTCATAGGGCTCCATTATATGTCCATTTTGCAAGCCGGCGAGAAAATCTCAGCATACAGATGTCATACGGATTACATACGGATGCTTACATGCGCAAAATACGCGACCACACCTTGCTTACGGATGACATACGGAGCACTATTTAGGGGTCATTCATCCGTATTACGCCTGTAAACTACAGACCGTATTTTGCGTCGGTTAGTGTGACCCCGGCCTAACACATACTTGTGGCCACATCGCCGGCACCAGAGAACACTGAAAGTACACTGTGCACAAGATGTGAGGATTCACAAGTCTACAAGTTACATAGAGAGACTACAGACTTTTGTGAAAAGCCTGGACAACCCTTTTTAACTTAAACTATGCTTCCATCTATATTTCTAGAAGTTCAATTTCTAGCTTTTTGTAACTTTTTCTTTCTGCAACTGCAGATTGAGATATAGTCTCACTGACTTTCTTAGATTCAATTTCACTGCTGGAGCTTCCGGAACAAAGAAGGCTGTACGCTTTTTCCATGCTGAATTTTTCTGCAGGCCATTGCTTTATTCACCTGCCTAACAAAAAAATTAACCCTAATATAACACTACCAGCACTAAACTTAATCTAACACTAGCATTCTTTTGGTTCGTGTGGTACTGATACGGAACACGAGTGGCACACGGTTTCCACAAGTATTACACACACGGACACTGATATCTCCGGTAATGTTTTTTCTGATACAAGAAATATCAGGACGTGTGAAAGAGCCCCGAGGGGGAATCAGAATTTTTTTCCAGCATTAACCATCCTAGCTTGTACAAAATACCTATGGCTCTGGGTAGGTGACACCTGACTGTTTCCTGAAATTCTCCTACAAAAAGGTTTGAAACTTCCTTGCAAGTTTCCTTAAGTGATCCACCATTTAAGCAACAACCTTTTTTGAATTCACATGGTACAATGGAGATTCCAAAAGGAAGAACACAAATTGAAGGTGTAGAATCTGAGAATTTCCCAGAATAGCTACTCAGACGATGTTTTTTGCATTCTGCATGCGTAGGGATGCGATAGTAGCGTCCATCAAATCTCTTGATGCCAGATTTACCAAGATTTTGTGTTTCCATTTTAAGTTTTTTTTTTTATATTTTAGAAACTTGATTAACCCTTTTACCCCCGAAGGTGGTTTGCACGTTAATGACCGGGCCAATTTTTACAATCCTGACCACTGTCACTTTATGTGGTAATAACTCTGTAACGCTTCAACTGATCTCGGTGATTCTGAGAATGTTTTTTCGTGACATTGTACTTGACGATAGTGGTAAAGTTTCTTCAGTATGATTTGTGTTTATTTATGAAAACAATGGAAAATTGGCGACAATTTTTAAAATATCGCAATTTTTCAAATTTGAATTTTCATGCCCTTAAATCACAGAGATATGTTACACAAAATAGTTAATAAATAACATTTCTCACATGTCTATTTTATTACATCAGAGCAATTTTTTGTTAGGAAGTAATAAGGGTTAAAAGTTTCAGCAAAATTTTCAAAACCATTTTTTTTAGGGACCACATCACATTTGAAGTCACTTTGATAGAGGACACCCAAAAGTGACACCATTCTAAAAACTGTACCCCTCAAGGTGCTCAAAACCACATTCAAGAAGTTTATTAACCCTTCAGGTGCTTCACAGGGATTTTTTTTTTTTTCAAAATAAATTCATATTTAACTTTTTTTTCACAAAAAATTCACTTCGGATCCAATTTTTTTTTATTTTGACAAGGGTAACAGGAAAAAATGGACTAAAAAAATTGTTGTGTAATTTTTCCTAAACATGCAGATACCCCATATGAGGAAGAAAACCACTGTTTGGGCGCAGGGCAGATCTCGGAGGGAAAGGAGCACCATTTGACTTTTTGAATGCAAAATTTGCTGGAATAATTGTCGGATGCCATGTCGCGTTTGGAGAGCCCCTGATGTTTATAATCAATGAAAATCCCCCACAAGTGAAACCATTTTGTAAACTAGACCCCTCAGGGAACTGATCTAGATGTGTGGTGAGCACATTGAACCCTCAGGTGCTTCACAATTTTCCCCACAATTTTGTTTTCAGCACAGAATATTGCATTTCCATAAGGGTAACAGGAGAAAAAGCACCATACAATTTGTTGTGCAATTTCTCCTGAGTACGCTGATACCCAATATGAGGGAGAAAACTACTGTTTTGGCGTACAGCAGGGCTCGGAAGGGAAGGAGCGTCATTTGGCTTTTTGAATGTAAAATTTCCTGGAATAATTAGAGGACGTCATGCCCCAATTTGAGAGCTCCTGATGTGCCTAAACAGAAGAAACCACTCACAAATTACCTCATTTTGGAATCTAGACACCTCAAGGAATGTACCTAGATGTGTGGAGAGCACCTTGAACCCCCAGGTGCTTCACAGAAGTTTATAACATTGAGCTCTGGAAAAAAAAAAAAAAATCACATTTTCCCCACAAAAATGTTATTTTGGTCCCAAATTTTGCATTTTCATAAGGGTAACAGGAGAAATTGCACCAAACAGTTTGTTATGAAATTTATCCTGCGTACGTCGATACCCCATATGTGGGGGAATACTACTTTTGAGGCACATTGCAAGGCTCAGAAGGGAAGAGGTGCCATATTGGGCAGCATGGTGGCTCAGTAGTTAGCACTGGGGTCTTGGGTTCAAATCCCACCAAGGACAATATCTGCAAGGAGTTTGTATGTTCTCCCCGTGTTTGTGTGGGTTTCCTCCGGGTACTCCGTTTCCTCCCCATTCCATAGACATAGGGAATTTAGATTGCGAGCCCCATCAGGGACACTGCCGATAATGTCTGTAAAGCGCGGTGGAATTAATGATGCTATATAAATGAGTAAAATAAATAAATATTGGAGTTCAAATTTTGCTGGATAGGTTTGAAGATGCATTGTCACATTGGCAGAGCCCCTGATGTGACAGAAGAATAGAAACCCCCTATACGTGAACTCATTTTACAAACTGCACTCCCCAATGAATAAATCTAGTGGTGCAGTGATCATATTGACACCACATGTGCCTCACAGAATTTTATACCACTGAGCGGTGAAGAATGAATAAATTACATTTTTACCACTAAAATTATGTTTTAGCCCCAAGTTTTTAATTTTTCGAAGGGCTAATAGGAATTTTTTATACAACAAACTGAGGTCTATATTTTCCTGAGTGCGCCAATACCCTACATGTAATCGGGAAATACTTTTCAGGCACAGTGCAAAGCTCAGAAGGCAAGGAGCGCCAGATTATACTGTTATGGTTTGCAGGTGCCATGACCCATTGGGAGAGCCCATGAGGTGCCAGAACAGCAGAACTCCCCATAAAGTGACCCCATTTTACAAACTACACCACTCAATGAATTCATCTATGGATGCAGTGATCATATTGATACCACGGTTGTGTCACAGAATTTTATACCATTGGGCAGTGAAGAAAAACTAGCTACTTTTTTACCACCAAAATTTCGTTTTAGCCCCAGATTTTACATTTTTACACAAGAAGTGGGTAAAAATGGCACCAAAATTTGTCCCAGAATTTCTACTGAACGTGGCAATACCCCATATATGGCTATATAGTACTACTAAGCCATATGGAGAGACTCGGGAGAAATGGAGCACTATTTGCCTCCTGGAACGCAAATTTTCCTAGAAAAGTTTGCGGACTCCATATACAGAGCCCCTAATTGCTAGAAGAGCAGAAACCCCCTCAAGTGACCCGATTTTGGAAACAATCCTCCTTGGGGAATTTATCTACAGGTGTAGTGACGATTTTGATTCCATGGGTATTTTCCAGAAACAAGCAGCAATGAATGTTGCCAAGTGAAAATTGCAAACTGCAGTTGTAGTGAGCAGTATGCTGTAGTCACCAGTACGTTACGACCAACCCGTGCTTCTGGGGGCATGCACCTGTACGTTAGGTGGGCTCTCGTTGCTTCAGAAATGCCAAATGTGGCTTAGTTACACTGTGGGGCTCATAAAGGAGGGGGGGCATTTGGATTTGAGAGCGGTGAATATGCTGAATTTCTTTTGGCGAGTGAGGAGCCATTTCGCTTTTCCAGAGCCTCTGTACTACCAGTAATGTGGAAGCTTCCTATAGTTCTGTTAACAGATGACAAACCTGAGCGTGAGAAGGTTCTCTGCTTGCAGTGCCATCAGACAGGTCCTGCGAGTTCACAGCCACTGAACTCACTTCACCTATGTAACTTCAGCGCGAGCGCCGCGGTGCCCCCAGACAGGGAATAAGAGTTCATAGGGAGACACTGAGCACACGGTGCTTAGTTTCTCTGCTGGATGACAGGCTGTATGGTCGCATCATGTAACCAAGCTGCCTGCCATCTAGTTGTAGCAGAGCTAGACCCGTCCTGGGACAAATGATTAGTGGCATCTCTGCAGAAAGGTGAGGAATATTGTTATTTGTTTTTTTAACTCTTTTGCAGATGACGAGGGCATTGGGGGAATGGGCGACATCTTAAGTATTTATTAATTAAGACTATTAAAGGAGTCTGTGTCATTCAATGTGACTATGGGGTTAGTAATGGGGGCGTCTTATTGATGCCTCTCTATTACTAACCTCGGGGCTTGATGTCACCTGAGAATACAAAGATACAAAGGAAGAGCAAGGCTAAGTGCCAGAATTGGCCCATCTTAGAAATGCGCCTTTTCTGCTCTGTCGGCTCCTGCTCTGATTTTACAGTACACGGCAGATAAATTGCCAGTTTTTCATCTATCTATGTAATATAGATATACATATACAGAATATATATATATATATGTGTGTGTCATTGACATCTATACCGTATCTATGGTATCTATGTATTCTATGTGTATATATCTATTCTATCTATTCTAACCTGTCACTCTGTGATTTTACTGTACACGGCACATGAATTGCCGGCTTTTATTCTATCTATCCATCTAATATACATGTATATACAGCTGAGGCAAAAATTAAGAGACCACTGCACAGTTTTATAAAAATCAGCTTCTCTACATGTCTGACAGCTATTCCATTCCACTGTCCGTTGAATTCCAACTAGAGTACATCTCATTCTACTTAATGTGCTTCTGATTAGGTGATCACCTGAACCAAATCTTATTTAACGAAGGAAAGTATAAAAAACCCTGCTGTGGTGTTCACAATCCTCTTGCAATAGGACACGCTGGATGGCAAAACAAGAGCTAGTAATATCCCAAAAATAATAGGAATGAAAAAATAACTTATAACCATGCCAAAGGAGTTGAAAAGGAAAGTCTTGAGTGAGGAAAAGAAGGGCTCAATTCTGGCTTCACTAGCAGAGGGATACAGTGAACATCACGTTGCCTCCATCCTTAAAATTTCTAAGACGGCAGTCCATTACAACAAGGTCAAGCAGCAGACATTTTGAACAACAAAGCTACAGACTGGCTGAGGGCGAAAACAACTCTTCACTGCCCTGGATGACTGTCATCTTATTCGAATGTTATTCAGCAACCGCAGAATGACATCATGTGACCTACAAAAGGAATGCAAATGGAAGCTGGGGAGAAGTGCATGGCAAGAACAGTTCATAACAGGCTCCTAGAGGCAGGTCTTAAATCATGTAAAGCTAGAAAAAAGCCTTTCATCAATGAGAAGCAAAAGAGAGCCAGGCTGAAGTTTGCCAAAGACCATAAGGATTGGACGATAGAAGACTGGAGTAAGGTAATCTTTTCTGATGAGTCTAATTTTAAGCTTAGCCCAACACCTCGTCGTCTAATGGTTAGACAGAGCCCTGGAGAGACGTACAAGCCACAGTGTCTTGCACCCACTGTGAAATTTGTTGGTGGATCGGTGATGATCTGGTGATGCTTCAGCAAGGCTGGAATTTAGCAGGTAATCTTTGCGAAGGATGTATGGAAAAACAGTTGATTCTTTCTGCTCAGGCAATGCTCTGAGGACTGTTTTTTTTCAGCAGGACAATGAGCAATGCCACACAGCTAGGTCAATCAATGTGTGAATGAAGGACAACCACATCAAATACCTGTCATGGCCAGCCCAATTTCCAGACCTGAACCCCATTGAAAACCTCTGGAATGTAATCAAAAGGAAGACGGATAGTCACAAGCCATCAAACAAAGAAGAACTGCTTACATTTTTGGACCAGGAGTGGCATAAGGTCACCCAAAAGCAGTGTGAAAGACTGGTGGAAAGCATGAAAAATCGGATTGTACTCGCATGACACTGGCATGTGCGACTCTCGGCAGGGAAACTCAGACCGATATTTCATATGTTTAGTGTGACTCTGGCCTTAATGATATTTAATATCCACAGACTGTTGGAAATCACCTTACAGGTCAGAAAGAAGTGGAATAGTTTCCTTCCTACTCAAATTGCAGCGTCATTGGAATTTAGACTGCATACATTCAGTATTTGGTGATTTTTTTACCCCACCATTTGTAAGCCAAAATCAGGAGTGGAACAGTCGGAGGAAAAGTATAAGGCCGGGGTCACACTAACCAATGCAAAATACGGTCAGTATTTTACATGCGTAATACGGATGAATGGCCCCTTAACAGTGCTCTGTATGTCATCCGTAATCAAGGTGTGGTCGCGTATTTTGCACATGTAAGCATCCGTATGTAATCCGTATGGCATCCGTATGGCGAGATTTTCTCGCAGGCTTGCAAAATGGACATATATATATATGTATTCTATGTGTCTATATGTATTCTTTCGTTTCTTTATTAAACCTGTCAGTGTGAGTTTACTGTATAGCGCACTGAATTGCCGGCTTTGCTAAAAGACATCGGGTGCGTATTTCTCGCAAGTCACATGTGTGGTCTGTGTGTAATCCGTATTTTTTGCGCACCCATAGACTTGCATTGGCGTACTATGGTCGTAGTACGCTGACAATCGCAGCATGCTGCGATTGGCACGGACCGTAGAATACGGATGAGAAATATACGCCTGGTGCGAGTGACCCCATAGAGAATCATTGGTCCGTGTCTAATGCGTGCTTTTAGCGCCTCTCACTCGGCCGTATTCCTCGCCAGTGTGACCCCGGCCTAATAGAAACACTTCACCACTTCTGAATTTTTCACCCACTCCTCGTTTTGGCTTACAAATGGGGTAAAAAACTCACCAAATACTGAATGTGTGCATGTGGCCTTATGGGACGAGTCTGGCTTTTGATTAAAGAGAAGCTCTGTTATTTTTCTTTTTTTTTTGTTTCCTTGAGAATCTCCATTCACTGCTATTTGTGTTCTCTCTGCCTTGGCTGAGATGATTTTGGATGATACAAATTTTTTTTCTTTGTAACAAAATATAAGGGAAACCCTTCCATTTTATCTCCAACTTCAGCCAAAAGTTAATCTAACACTGTTTGAAAAGATAACCTCTTACAAAGGAAATTTACAGAGGACCCTTAGGGCCCCGTCACACACAGCGAGATCGCTGATTTTGTGACGCATCAGCGATCTCTCCAGCGATATCGCTGTGTGTGACGGGGATCAGCGACAGGCACCCCCGCTGAGTATCACTGATCGTGCCTTTCGTCCTGGACCATTTTTTGATTGTAGGTCTCCTGCTGGCCAGCACGCATCGCTGCGTGTGGCAGCGAGAGACCAGCGATCAGCGACGCTGGTTTCCAACGTAAACATCGGGTAACTAAGAGCCGCGCGGCTCCTGGATACCCGTTGTTTACATTGGAAACCAGCTTGCTCACTGGTCCTGATCACTGTAGGGGCTGTCTATGTGACAGCTCACCAGCGACCAGCCTAATGATGTCCCAGCGATCCCATCCATGTCGGATCGTTGGTGGGATCGCTGGGACATCGTTATGTTTAACGGGGCCTTTAGAATCCATGTCCTCTGACCAATTTTTGAGGCATAATGTTCTCCTCAATGAATTTGAAGGAGTGGCTAGCAAAAGGTATGTTTATGCCTGTCCCTCCACTTTCCATAGAATCTTATAAGCATCTGTCATTTTCTATATCAGTAAAGTAAAAATTTTGATTGAGATCTGAAGACAGATTGTATCTGACAATTTATCTGTGAATTGAGAGTGAAATATTAATTCAGGAGGAGAAAGCAGATTTCTCTGATATAATATATTTTAACGTTTCTTATTTTTGCATGTACTGTTGATTTACGAAACAAAAACTAAAAAAGCAGTTACTCTTTAAAGGGAATCTGTCAGTAGAATCAATCCTGCTGAGCCGTCAATATTGGCATGTAGGACATAGGAAGCTAAATAAAATTATACCTTAATATCTGTAATTTGATGTCTTAATACACAGAAATTCACATTTTTCTTATATGTAAATGAGCTGTTCCAGACTATGGGCCAGATACTGATCTCCCTGGGAATCTGCCTCTAGAGATTACTGTATAGAAAAGGAGATGGTACCAGTGTGATATAATATGATCTAGAATTCGACCTTTTCTTACTTTTGACTTCGCAAAAACTCTTACTGTTTCTCTTATTCATTCTCGTCTCGACTATTGTAACTCTCTTCTAATCGGTCTCCCTCTTACCAAACTCTCCCCTCTCCAATCTGTCTTGAATGCTGCAGCCAGGATCATATTCCTCACCAATCGTTACACTGATGCCTCTACCTTGTGCCTGTCATTACACTGGCTACCCATCCACTCTAGAATCCAGTACAAACTTAATACCCTCACCCACAAAGCCCTCCATGGCTCAGCACCACCCTACATCGCCTCCCTTGCTTCAGTATACCACCCTAACCGCGCCCTCCGTTCTGCTGATGACCTGAGGTTAGCATCCTCAATAATCAGAACCTCCCACTCGCGTCTTAAAGACTTTACACGTGCTGCGCCAATTCTTTGGAATGCACTTCCCAGGTCAATACGATTAGTCCCCAATCCCCACAATTTTAAGCGTGCCCTAAAAACGCATTTATTCAGACTGGCCTACCGCCTCAACACATAAACCTAATCTATCCCTGGGTGGCACAGTCAATAGTTTTACCATAACCAGGTTCCCCGCATCATGTTCCCACATGCTTTATGCATCCATTAGCCCTCTGTGTCTGTACTGTTACTCACTTAACATTATGGCTGGTCCAAACAATCAGGGCAATTGTTACCACCCACCTATTGTGTCTACCTCTTTCCTCATAGACTATAAGCTTGCGACCAGGGCCCTCATTCATCTTGGTATTTGTTATAATCTATGTGATTATTGTTATGCTGTAATGTCTATTGTCTGTACAAATCCCCTCAGAAATGTCGCTATAGAAATAAAATTTATTATTATTATAATATTATATGTAATGGTTACCAGTGTGCTGCCTAATGGCTGCTCTCTGCTCTCCTGACTTCACAGCAGATCTGTGTGTAGTGATAGCTGACAACTCTGCAGGTTCCTCTGTGCTTCAGGTTCCATTTGACAGGCAGCCAGTGTAACAACACAGCAGCAGAGAATGTGTTTGTAAGGAGATCAAGTTCAGTTCTCCTGTTCAGTGTTAAGGTACTGTCACACTTAGCGATGTACCAGCGATCCCGACCAGCGATATGACGCGGTCAGGATCGCTGGTACATCGCTAAGTGGTCGCTAGTGAGCTGCCACATAGGCAGATCTCACTAGCGACATCGCTGGGGACAGGGATCGCTACTTACCTGTCACACTAGGCGATCCTGCGTCCTCCCACCCGGCTCCACGCGTCGCTCGTCCTCACAGCAGGAAGCGCCACAGGAAGCAGACGACGAGAAACAGTCCTGAACGTTCTCGCGCGATCAGCGATAACCAGCGGGGGAGCGGGTCGCTGGTAAGTATCAGACACAGAGATATCGCTAGCAATATCGCTATAACGTCACAAGTTATAGCGATATTGCTAGCGATATCTCTTAGTGTGACATGCCCTTTAGTTACTTGTCTCCCACTGGTCACAACCCCCTTTTATTAAAAATAATCTCTGGAGGCAGATTCTCATGCAGATCAATGTCCAGCATATAGTCCTGAACAGGTTACTTACATATAAGAAAAATATGAATTTCTCTGTAGTAAGACATTGTAACAAATATATTAAGGTATCATTTTAGTCAATTCCTATGACATAACTAACTCATCAAGCATAATACCTAGACAGACCCTGTCTTCTTTTGGTTCTTCTACCTTAACAGTAGTGCCCGAATAAGCTGTATTCCAGTGAGGGAATATATGCTACCAAGATTAATATTGCTATCAGAAGATGAGATTGAGTCAGAATACACTTCTCTGCTTTCTTTCACCTCTTTCATGGTATAGATGGCAGAAAAAAAAGAGCCAAGACAACCAACTTTTTTTTAGAAAAAGACTTCAAAGAATTTCAAACTTTCTCCTTAACTGCAAATTTTATAGACATGAGAAGTAGGGGAACTCTACTTAATTTTTTCAATAAGGGATATGTGCCCAGATTTTTCTTACCACTGTGGAAATTTTTGTTGCTATATAATTTAGAAAGGCTATTTTTCCTTGCTGACTTTCTGTGTACCTCTTGCCTCAAAAATACAAATATGCAAATATTAAGCTAATACGAAGAAGCACATATAACACACCAACCCAGAGGAGTGCTTGGGTGCGGATGGGAAGATCAGGAAGATCTCTACTGCTGTCATCGCCAAAAGCCTCCAACTGAATCAATTGGCATATTGGCCAGGATGCAACAATTCAACCTTAATGTAGAACTGCCGCATAATTTAATCCCAAACCAGTCTGGGTCTGGGCCTTGATTCTGCCGTCTGATATCATAATCAACTTCCTTATTTCCTGTTGCAGATACTAGACATCCATAAGTCCTTCACCAGGCCAACCTAGGAACACCAGGATGACGCGAGGACAAGCAACGGAATATGAATAGCGATTCAGATGGTGTGGCGGACCGTCAGCGTGAGAAATTAATTCCTGCATGAGAGCAGAAGATTGAGGGAGTAGAGAACCCAGTCTTATACTGCGAACTTGCAGTTTTACAGTGTTCTCTAAGGAAAGTCAAAAAAAGATTGCACCTTAGACTCAGAAAAGCTCCAGCACCATAGAAGTTATTTCCAGGTATGTCCCACAGGGACAAGAAACCACTGACGCTAGGTAAAGCGGTGTTTCTTTTGATCTCCAGGTTTCAATTCCCTTTAGCGTACCCTCTCTCGTGCTGTTGTGATAAGGGGAAAATATCTTCCCTACTGCTGGCTTTAAATGTTGCACAACTGCTACATAAAAAACATATAAGAGGCAGGCTGCTGAAATCAGCGAGAGTCACTGCTTTATGGATAATAGAAAAAATTGGAGTCCGCCTCAACATGACTGGATTTTCCTTTTCTTGTTCAAAAGAAATTATAGTGCATACAAAAGAATATTTTCACTGCTTTATGCTGCATTCAAAATTGGGCAACATAACAGACCTAAAAGGATTGATTAAAAATACAAATCTCATTTAGGCTGTGTGCCCACGATGCGATTTTTCAGCGTTTTTGCCGCGATTTTCAGAGCGAAAACGCTGCGAAAACGTTTAAAAATCGTGTACAGAACGCCCCCATGCATTCCTATGGCATTCCGCACATGCTGTGCTAATGCTGCGCTTTTTTCCGCGGCGGAAACGCATCGCGGAAAAAATCGCAGCATGATCATTCTTTTGTGTGGAATCGCAAAGAATTGCCGCGATTCCGCACCCATAGGAATGCATGAGAATCGCTTACTTCCCGCATGTGGCTATGCCCAGCATGCGGGAAGTTAAGCGTCTCATGTGCGGTTGGTACCCACGGTGTGGAGGAGAGGAGACTGTCCTCCAGGCCCTGGGTACCATACCCCTGTAAAAAAAAGAATAAAAAATAAAAAAATCGGGGTATATTTACCTTCCGACGTCCAGCGCTGCATTCCCGGCCTAAGCGTTCCCAGTAATGCCTTGCGGCAAGGTCCTGTGATGACGTAGTCTGGCGTGACTCTAGCGGTCACGCAAGATCGCTATAGTAACGCGAGACCAACGTCATCACAGGTCTCGCAAGGCATTACTGGGAACGCTGAGGTCCGGGATGGCAGCGCGGGACGTCGGAAGGTAAATGTACCCCGATTTTTTATTTTTTTTAACACTTTATCTTTTACTATTGATGCCGCATAGGCGGCCTCAATATTAAAAAGCTGCTCACACTCGTCAAACACTATGTTTGACGAGTGTGACCAACCTGTCATTCACTTTCCAAGCGATGCTTCAAATCGCTTGGAAAGTGCTTGAGAAAATTGCGGCAAAATGGCGAACAGAATCGCGGTAAAATCGCAGTGAAATCGCGCGGAAAAAAAAGCGCGATTTCTGGGAAGGAGTCCGGTTTTCAGTGTGCGTTTTAACACGCAACGAGGGAACATAGCCTTACGGTAATTAATTTTAGAACTTAACAGTGTGAAAATCAAATAAATAATTAATCTGACTTTCCATATCAGCAACTTACACTTAGGGCTCGTGCAGACAAGGTAATTTTGGTCTGAGTGTGCCACCAAAAGCATCGGATCACTCTTGGATCAATGTTATTCTATGTGGCTGTGCAGCATGCATGAATTGCTTCCAATAATTCGATGGTACTCACCCATTTATGTCTATGGGTCCATGGAAAACATTTGACCGCACTCGGATGACAACTGAGTGCAGTCTAATTTTCACAGACAGTCTGAATGGAGATTTTTGTTTTTTTTTAATCTCCACATCCTAGAAAAACAGATTACACTCAGAGAAATCTCTGATCAGAATCTGTTTAGCATTATTGGACCGTTTTTCTCCGATGGAGAACATACAGGTTGTCTGCACCTGCCCTAAACATAATACAAACCAAACCTTTTTCGAGGATGACCAGAGTGTACTTCACATATATTATCAATATTTAACATTGATTATTGCAACATTTCAACATGGATGCAATTTCCTAATAATGATGTTTCAGTCTTTAGGAAACCTGGACTAAAATCTTAATAATAAGCCCTTGATTTCATGTGCACCACATGGTCATATTAAAAGTGAGAGAACAGAAACACAGCTGATCTATCCACAGATCCATGCTCAGCCTACAGCAATGACGCAGCATGTAGGATACCAACATTTACATTACCATGCAGCAGAGCATCCTATAAATGATCAATCCTGGACTTCACATCCCATCACAGATTGCAAGAAATAAGACCCTCTATTGCAAAATCTAGAACAGCTACATGATAACATCAACATATTCTGTGCACAGACACAATATCAGCACAATGTGCACTCTTTACTTGCCTGCCCATCCTTATGTGCCATTATCCTGCCACTATTTAGTGTGCTGTCACCGGAGATAGTCTGGCAGTGAGGTGGGTAAATAAAGCACATAACTCCACCCCACCAACCTCACAGGGACAGGGCTGTCATTACCAGAGCAAAGGATTGTGGGTTGTGCCTGGCATAATATAGCTGGCAGTAGCTGACACCTGAGACAATGCCTTCTGCTGCTTTTTCAGTGTGCACACATAGCTGTAAGATTCCAGCAGACATATGTGATGGGTCTGCAGCTGCTCTTGCTTGTTTCCTAGAATCCATTTTGGTGACCATGCCAAGGGGCACGTATATGTTTCAAAGGAATCCCTAGTCTACATCATACTGCTGTATATAATCTGGTTTTATCAAGTAATCCATTTAGAACACAGAAGACTGGCTAAGAACTGCTTTTGCAAGGTTCCATTTCTTGGCATCAGAATGAGGAAAGGTTCTGCGCCTATGGAGGCTGGGTCACCACAATGTGAACGTGCACTGTCTGATCCAATCACTAGAAAGGACATTTTTTATACAGCTGCCACAAAACAATGCCATGCCCTCCCCTACCGAAAGGAAATGCGCTGGCTTGTATTTTAGCTGTGCATTGCTCTTCCTGCCTGCAGTCCAGTGACTGCTGCTCCTCCAATGCTGCTTGCTGTCTGTAAGGTGGGAGTGTTCATTCATAAGGTCGTCTGTCTGCTGCCACCAGTGCCTCCCAGGCTAGGGGTGTGAGCAGACTGCTGCACCCGGAATTGGAAAAGGTATGCTAACCCTCATGATGTTACTGATCAGGAATTAGAGGAGCATATGTACAGATTCTGGGACTAAAGTATCTTCTGTTTTCAACTTTTCACAGGTCAGCAAAATGGGAAATGAAAGCTGACGGCTAAATTCCAGTATGTAATGATTTACAACTCATCATCATGTCTTTCAAGCTGCATCCTTCGATAATGGCTCACAAAGAAAAAACTGAGCTCGGTATTCCCCGCAGCGTAAGTTATATCAATAACCTTTACCAATATGCGAAATTGTCAGAAGGATTTGGTTCACCAGGAGTATCCTTAATCAAAGAGCAACACCAATCAAGCCGGCCGCCTCGGACAGAGAATAAGGTGAGCAACAGCTGCGATCCAGAACTGCGGCCCATTATGCGGCGCAGAACAAAATCTCTGCCTAGTTCTCCAGAGAGAAAGACTGCTGCCAAATGTCGGCCTCGGTGCCATAAAGTCAGGTTTGCAGATTCACTTGGCTTAGAGTTGGCTGAAGTGAAGGTATTCAACACTGGTGACAACCCATTCATCCCTCTCCATGTTCTCTCCCGGTTATCCATCAACTCGGACTTGTGTTGCAGTCAAGAGTTCGAAGTTTCCATCCAATATCTGGAGCCCGACTTCAAACAGCCTGTGGAGGGTGGAGATTTTCTGGAGCGTCTCCATCACTATTGTGTCTGCTTAGAAAAAGTTACCAGCTCGGAGGAGCTTGGCATTTCTGGCACCATTCGAGTGGTAAATCTAGCCTTTGAGAAAATGGTTTTAGTGAGGTATTCATTCACCAACTGGAAAACTCATTATGAAGCCAAAGCTACTTGGCAAAAAAGTGACGTCACAGTTGTTCCTGGCACAGATGTATTTGCCTTTGTTATTCCATTACCACCCTTCCTCCAGCAAATTTGCGCTGTGGTACAATTTGCCATAAGGTACCAGGTTGCTGGCAACGATTATTGGGATAACAACTATGGTAAAAACTATACCTTCATATCAAAGAGCCATAGTCTTAAAATGCCGAAAGACTGTGAGCAGAGCTGGATCCATTTCATCTAATGTATATCAATCTTTTACTGGAGAAAATGGCCTGGATACAATGATGTGTGCTCAGGTTTGTAGCCTGCGGCTTTCTGAGGTCACACAATCTAGAATTAGCCATGTCATTGACATCAGTGACTGATCAGGTGGATGGAGCTCCTGGACTGAACACTGTGTGGTTTGCACATGATTTTACATGCGTGTTGTAAATTGCTGTCAAGGAAATATTTGTTGAGTGTTGTTGCTTGGTTATAGTTAGGTAATTCTATAGCAGCTATAGGCGTTTAAGGGCGAGTGCAGACGGACTTTTTAGCCATGCGGATTTTTCCGTGCAGAATGGAAGAAATCTGCAGGTCAAATGACCTGCATTTTTCCTGCGGATTTCTTCCATTTTTCCTGCGGTTTTATTGCGGTTTTTGTGCGGTTTTCCACTGCGGTTTTCCCCCTGCGGATTTGGTGACAGGGGAGATGGAAAGCCGCACAAAAGAAGTAACATGCTGCGGATTTTGTACGGCAGGAAAACCGCGCGGAAAAATCCGCAGCTTCTGCACAGTGGTTTTTTTTTTCATTGATTTTAAGGCTACTGTACATCACAATGCGGATATGCAACGTTTCTCCGCGGTAAAATCCGCTGCGGATCCGCTGCAAATCTGCATCGTGTGCACACAGCCTAAAACTATGTGATAAATATGTCAGCTTTGTGTTTTAATTAAAGGGAACATTGTGCAAACATAGGGCCTCAGCTAGAAATGCTATTGTAAAACTTTGGTGTGAAATGTAATTCACCAAGACTCCTATGAAAAAAATCTGGGTTGGCACGTAATATCATATAAATGTCGGGACAGCTGAAATTTCCCTCCAGCGATATCAGTGCATTGCTGGAGATTCAGGTGAAATTACCTAATCACTGGGGCACTTTCTCCAGAGGATGTGTCTTGTTGAAATCCGTCTAAACTAAAAAATGTGACCTGAAATAATCATATTGCCAGGTAATGTTTATTGTAAACCTTTCTTCAGCCATTATGAGACATTTGTTCCTTCATTTTTGATAATTAATCAGATTCAGCATATTAGCAATTTCTATTTGATTATGGAGAAAACATGGATGGTGTAAAACAAATCTCAGGTTAAAAGGAAACTGTCACTTGATTTATGCTACCCAAACCACGAGAAGCATGAATGAGAGACTGGCAGCCTAACATGTTTTTCTCTTAAATTCTGCATTGTTTCAGATAAAACATGGTTTGAAGAGTCAGATGGATACTGTAGGTAGAGATCACTTAGTCTGGGTTCTCTTCATCCCACTACAGTAAATTGACAGGTCTTTGGCTATGTACAAACATAGGAGAGACCTGTCGATCAACTACAGCGGGGCGAGGAGAAGCCGGACTAGTCAGTCTCTCACTAAAGACCCAGCTGCCTCTTCAATCTGTTTACATGAAACGTCAGACTGTTTTACAGAGAAAATACCTGGCTGTAAGGGTGGTTTCACATTAGCATTTCAGGGCGCAGCGACGGCCTGCGCACGGCCGCCGCTAAGCCCCGCCTCCTCCGGTAGCTCCGCCTACCGGCGCATGATGATGCATGCGTCCTGCGTCCCCTATCTTTATCACTGGGGACGCAGGCCGTGCGCAGTATGCGCTTGGCGGCGCATGCGTCCTTTTGACGGTGGGCCGAGCGCAACCAAATTGCAACAGGTTGCGTTTGGCGCACCGTCAAAAGGAGGCATGCGCCGCCAAACGCATACTGCGCACGGCCTGCGTCCCCAGTGATAAAGATAGGGGACGCATGCAGCGTCATGCGCTGGTAGGCGGAGCTACCGGAGGTGCGGCAGGGGGCGGGGCTTGGCGGCGGCCGTGCGCAGCGCCCTGAAACGCTAACGTGAAACCACCCTAATCATGCGGCCAGGCTCAGATTCTGTCTCTGGTTTGGGCAGCATGAATTGAATGACACATCCCCTTTACAGCTATCTTTACACAGTTTCAGGAAAAATGTGATTAATGTGGGCCATTTCCTACAGTTTGTCTTTACCACGTAACTGCCTCAGATGATACAACCAATCAGTATTTTATTACAAATATGATCTTAATCTATGCAAACTGTGATAAGTTTTTGTATTCATATAGTCACACTATACAGAAATGTACAATCTCCCTGATCTTTACACGAGAATATTAATAAATACAAAGTCTTTACTGCTCCGCTCCTGATGGGAAATCCATATACTGCATCTGTATCAAATCTTTAGGGACATTGCATATTGCAGAATATATACATGTCATCTAACTTACACAAGTCACTGATGTATAACCTGATTGTTTGCTTTGGACCTACCACTGTAATGTGGCTAGAACAAGTGGCTTGTTTGGAATTTGCCACAGCTACATGTTCATAGTCAAATACGGTAGCTTATATATATGTGGATAATCGCTGCTGGAAAGGGAGAAAAGATAGGAATTTCTGAGCATAATAAGTATGAAATCAAAATGGTAATGGTGAGTAAAGTATCTCACCTGGTGAAGTTGTGCAGATAGGCCCCAACTCCATACACATGTGTTAGAAGCAAGAGTAGTTGCAGCTGACTTGGTGTGCTGCAAGGAAATCTTCCAGGATGAAATCCAGCAGAGAGCAATAAGAGATTAGAGATCCAGATGCTAGGCACTCCCAAACAACAGAAAAAATTTATCCGAAAATGAAGAAAAAGTTTAAAAATATATTTAAACTTACAGCGCATTTCGGTTGCCAACAGCCTTCCTCAGGTGTCTGGAAAGCCTTATAATGAGATCATCAGTGATAAGCGAGTGTGCTCGTTACTCGAGATTTCCGAACATGCTCGGGTGTTATCTGAGTATTTTGACATGCTCAGTGATTTAGTTTGTGTCGCCGCAGCTGCATGATTTGCATGATTTGAAGAGACCTGAGTAGTCTCGAAAGCTTGCAATTTGCTACCATCTTTTCAGTTAGCCATTAAAAGGTATCAACCACTGAGGACTCTCAATTCTGAATATTTTGCGGCTGCTTGACAGCCCTAATACATGTGATTCCCTAACAAACAGGCAATCCCCACATGTATTCAGGCTGTCTAGCAGCGGCAAATCATGCAGCTGCGACGACACAAACTAAATCTCCGAGCATGCCAAAATACTCGGAGAACACCCGAGCATGCTGGAAATCTTGAGAAACGAGCACACTCGCTCATCACTAGAGATCATTATCCTTGAGGCTTTCCATACACTTGACGAAGGCTGTACATAGTCAAAACACATTGTGGTTTTAGATAGATGTTTTAAAATACTTTTTCATTTTTGGATGATTTTTTTTCTATTGTTTGGGAGCGCCTAACACCTGGATTCCTCATCTATAATCAAGTAGATGCAAGCTACAACTTAACTGGGACCTCAAATTGTGACTGCATGAAAGGGATAGCTGATAGTTGTGAGACTGATGACGGTCCAACTATTGGGACACCTACTGATCACTAGGATGGATGACTATGGGGAGGAACTATGAGATGGACCATGTGCTTTTCCACTTTACACAAACATGCCACAGTGTCATAATTACATGACTATAGTAACCAATTAGCATTCTCTAGCCAAGAACCACTGCATTACCACTTGTTCTGTTGTCTATTTAAGGAAAAATCAACCTTTACAAAAGAATTACGTATAGTATTTGTTTCAGCAATGTAGCAATTCACCGCATAGTGCTATAACACTAAAGTGCTGTTTCCCTTAAAGCTTGATCCCCTCAAAGTTTGATCTCTATGGAAAATAACTCAACTTCAGCATAACCTTTTGCTATTCCCTGATGATCTTTGTTGACATAGCTGCATGGGTGACATCACATCTGTGGCTCATGACTGCTGCAGCCAATCACTGAGCTGAGCAGACATGACAAATTTGATGGAAAGAGACAGCTAAGATCAGTGATTAGCTGCAGCGGTCATGTGTTGTAGAGGTAAAGGCAACATTGCTAGTATGTAAACAGACTGGAGTGGCTAGGAGTTCTGGTTTTGTTATTTGCATAGAAAGCAAGCCTTAGAACAACATAAATTTTAAGCCCTTCCACCCAAGATTTAATTATTTCAAGACACTCAGGTACTTTTCACAAGTCAGTAAAACACCTTTGCCCGCTAGTGTCACTTTATTTGTGCCCCAAGCTCTGTCTTATTTATGAGTAATTATACTGCAACTTTAAATAATCCATCACCCCAACTATCTCCTCTGGGGATTTTGTGCTTTTTTTTGTAGACTGCTTTAAAGGCATTATATTAGGGCTACAGGACAATATTCCTGGCAGACAAAACAGTTAAAAACGTAATGAAGGAATACCTAAATCACAGTAGGTTATATTTATCTATGTTATCTAATATTTAGATTGTGCCAAAAGACTAGATAGAATTAAAATGCACCAAATTGTTTAGTTGTTCATGTTGATTTTCAAAAATTTTAATTTTTTGTGTCCTTAAATCAGAGAGTAGTGTCACACAAAATAGTTAATGAATAACATTTCCTACATGCAGGGCCGTATTTAGAGTTTGTGCTGCCCTAGGCACTTTTCGTGCTGCCTCCCCCCCCATTGGCGAGTATGACTAATGCAAACACTGTCGGCAGTAACTTAGGCTACTTTCACATCAGCGATTTTTGCCATTCGTTGCAGATCCGGCAGTTTTTTCGCATCTGCCACGTAATGGATCACTTATGGCAACACTGCATTCGGCCACATTCATTCCCTATGGGACTTGTGGACATGTGCGGCACTTGCGGTCATGTGCGGCACTTGCGGTTTTGTTGCGATCCCGCAAATGTGGTACTTGCAGCAATGAAAAAAAAACGTTGCTAGCTGTGTTTTTTTTTTTGTCTCACCGCAAGTGCAAAACAGCAAGTGCCGAACATGTTCACAAGTCACTTAAGAATGAGTAATGGGTCCGAATCTATGTGTATGCCCATATAGCTCTTCCAAAGACAATTCCAGCAATATTTTACATGTTCAGTCCATTCATCTGAAATCGGTTTGCAAACATATGCAAATGTGGGAGTAGATCTGTTACTCGAGCTCTATACCCACTCAGTGTCACCTCTTCCTGATCGTATTACAGCTCTTTTTTCCAGAGGGAAACACATCATAGAGGCTGTCAGTGAAGGAGGTGGCACTCTGCGGGAAATAGAGCTGGAGTGACAGAGGGATAAGATCCACCATAGTCGTTACGCATTATTTATATATTACCGTATTTTTCGGACTATAAGACGCACCGGACCATAAGACGCACCCCAATTTTCAGTAGGAAAATAGGGAAAAAAAAATAATGTGTCAAATGGGGGTCCGTCTTACAGTCCGAATTCAGCTTACCTGGGAAGGGATCCGGCACAGGTGGAGAAGTAGTCACAGGGGTCATTCAGTGGTCCAGGCTCGTGCGGTGGCGCGCTGGGGTAGGGGCAGCAGTGCTGGGGCAGCTGTGCTGAGGCAGGGGCAGCTGTGCTGGGGCAGGGGCAGCTGTGCTGGGGCAGGGGCAGCTGGGCTCTGTGGTGGTGGCAGCGGGCTGTGCTCCGGTGCAGTGGCGGCCATCTTCCCGGCGTCCATGCTCCCGGAGGCCACCGCAACATGGCGGCGGCCAGCAAGGGAAGTGCGGAGGCCTCCGGGCTGCGAAGAAATGCAGGCGGACCCGCTGCCACTACCGCACAGCGCCGCCCGCTGCCACCACCGCACCGCAGTGCCCCGCCCGCTGCCACCAGCCAGAAGGTTAGTACCGTGTATTGCGACCATAAGACGCACCCCCCCACTTTCCCCCAAAATTTTTGGGGAAAAAAGTGCGTCTTATGGTCGGAAAAATACGGTAATGGAAATGCTGATTTCTCAGTACAGCAAAACGGATCTGTTTCACAGATCTGTTTTTTTCACGGATCTGTACAGATCCGTCTTCATAGACATACATGTTATTTGACTCAAAGCTACGGATCCACGTCTGTCTGTTTGTGTTGGAGTTTTTCAAGGCAGCCCAAAACAAGAGCAGTCTCCGATTCTGGGTGCATGAAAAAAACTGACACAAATGGATCAGTGACAAAATGAATAGAATGAAAAGAATAAAAAAAGAATAGACACGGATCAGAAATGTAGCAGTGTGATAGCACCCTAAGATGTTTTAATTGAAAAAAGCATTTGAATTCAGTAAGGCTGTGTCCACACACAGCGTTATTTTAGCGGTATTTTTAGCGGTTTTTCCAATTAAACTGCTATAAAACCGCTAAAAATAAGCTTCTCATTCATTTCTATGCATTTTGCACTTTTTGTGCATACTGATGCGTTTTTTACCGCGAAAAAAACGCATCGCAGTAAAAAAAGCAGCATGCTCATTAATTTCGCGGATTTTTCATCGTTTCTGGCTTTTTCTATGCGTTTTGAAAACACTCGGGAAAAAACCGCGCAAAAACATGCGCGGTTTCTGGGAAGGGAGTCAGGTTTTCCAGCAGAAATTTTCTGCTACGTGTGCACTTAGCCTTAATGTTGCCTCTTAGACTGGACCATAAGGTGTGAGATGCATGCGAGATACTTGTACGAGTCCTATATGACTCACCTGGGACAGCTGCAGGAGAGAGCATGATGTCAGCTGTATGAGTTTCTATGCAGCTGACACATTCACGTCCAGAGAGCCGGCCACTGTCCCAGGTGAGACATGCGAGAGTCAGACGAGTATCTCGTATGCCTCTCGGTCCGTGTTTCCAGCCTTAATGCTGCAAAATCAACAAATGACCATTGGAACATAGTATATAAGTATGGTAAAATAGCAGTCATTATTCCATGAAGCGCTACAAATCCTTCAGTCAACTGATCAGTGCTGGTGTCAATATTGATAGCCTATTATAAGGATATGATATCAAAATTAAATCCTCAAATCAATTAAAAATAGATGTTTAGTGCATATGATGTGCATAGAAAAAGCTAATACACAATGCTGCCAACAAAAATATTCTTGCATAGCTATTATGGCAGCACGGTGGCTGTGGTTAGCACTGTATATAGTGGCTCAGTATTCAGTGCAACAGCTTTGTAGCACTGGGGTCTTGGGGTTCAAATCCCAACAAGGATGACATCTACAAAGAGTTTATATGTTCTCCCCGTGTTTGCGTGGGTTTCCTATCACACTCTAAAGACCTACTAATAGGGACAGTGTTGATGATGTATGTAAAGCGCTGTGGAGTTAATAGCGCAATATCAATGAATAAATATTATTCTTAATATTATGTCGCAATACCAGGATCTGAGGATCTTCTGTTTCGAGGTGAAGAGCTCTCTGATGCGAAGTTGCTGCCTGTCTCGCTGTCTTCCTCTTTTGACACTGCAGACTTACATTAGCGGCGGATCTTGACAGACGGCCGTCCGTCCCACCTGTTTTTTGACGGATCCGTCAAAATTTTAGCGTCTCCCGGGCGGATGGGACGGACTCTGCAACGTTTTTTACGAGCGATGGTCCGCCAATTTATATTGCGCATGCCCGGCAGATTCGCTGGAGCAGGTCTTTTAACCCCTGAGTAGCGTTCCGGAACAGCCGTGCAAAGAAAAAAATCTCTCTCTCTCGTCTTCCTTTACATCTCGGTCACTATCTGCTAAAGCGGATCCGTCCAAAAACAGTGATGTCCCACCTGGGACAATGTAATAAAAAGTTAAGAAAAAAAAAAAGTGTAAAAATGATAAAAAAAAAAAAAATCGCTAAATTAAAAAAAAAAAAATATTCCCTAATTTATTTTTTTGGAAATAAAAAAAAAAAACAATAAAAGTACACATTTGGTATCGCCGCGTCCATAACGACCTGCCCTATAAAACTGTCCCATTAGTTAACCCCTTTAGCGAACCCCTTAAATAAAAAACAAAGCAAAAAATAAAGATTTATTATCATACCGCCGAACAAAAAGAGCAATAACGCGCGATCAAGAAGACACATATAAATATCCATGGTAACGCTGAAAACGTCATCTTGTCCCGCAAAAAACGAGACACCATACAGCTTCATCAGCAAAAAAATAAAAAAAGTTATAGCTCGCAGAATAAAGCGATGCAAAAATAATTATTTTTTATATAAAATTGTTTTCATTGCATAAAACCGACAAAACATAAAAAAAAAAAGACCTAAATGAGGTATTGCTGTAACCGTACTGACCCGAAGAATAAAAGCGCTTTATCAATTTTACCGCAGGCGGAACGGTGTAAACGCACCCTCAAAAAGAAATTCATGAAACGCTGGTTTTTGTTCATTCTACGTCCCAAAAATCGGAATAAAAAGCGATCAAAAGATATCACGTGCCCGAAAATGATAGTAATAAAAACGCCAACTCGTCCCACAAAAAATAAGACCTCACATGACTCTGTGCGTCAAAATATGGAAAAATTATAGCTCTCAATATGTGGTGATGCAAAAACTATTTTTACAATAAAAAGCGTCTTTTAGCGTGCGACAGCTGCCAAATATAAAAACCACCATAAATAGTAAATCAAACCCCCCGTTATCACCCCCTTAGTTAGGGAAAAATAATAAAATTAAAAGAATGTATTTATTTCCATTTTCCCATTAGGGCTAGGGTTAGGGCTGAGATTAGGGTTAGGGGTGTGTTGGGGTTATGGTTGGAGTTAGAATTGGGGGGTTTCCACTGTTTATGCACATCAGGTGGTCTCAAAACGCAACATGGCGTCTGATCTCAATTCCAGCCAATTCTGCATTGAAAAAGTCAAATGGTGCTCCTTCCCTTCCAAGCTCTGCCATGCGCCCAAACAGTGGTTTACCCCCACATATAGGGTATCAGCCTAATCAGGACAAAATGCAAAACAACTTTTGGGGTCCAATTTCTCCTGTTACCCTTAGGAAAATAAAAAATTGGGGGCAAAAATATCATTTTTGTGGAAAAAAATGATTTTTTTATTTTCACGCCCGGGCGTTATAAACTTCTGTGAAGCACTTGGGGGTTCAAAGTGCTCACCACACTAGATAAGTTCCTTAGGGGGTCTAGTTTCCAGAATGGGGTCACTTGTGGGGGATTTCCACTGTTTAGGTACATCAGGGGCTCTCCAAAAGCAACATGACACCTGCTGACCATTCCATCAAAGTCTGCATTACAAAACGTCACTACTTCCCTTCCGAGCCCCGACGTGTTCCCATACAGTAGTTTTCTCTCACATATGGGGTATGAGCGTACTCAGGACAAATTGGACAACAACTTTTGGGGTCCAATTTCTCCTGGTACCCTTGGGAAAATAAAAAAATTGGTGACTAAAAGATCATGCTTGTGGAAAAAAATACGATTTTTTTATTTTCACGCCCAGGCGTTATAAACTTCTGTGAAGCACTGGGGGGTTCAAAGTGCTCATCACACATCTAGATAAGTTCTTTGGGGGGTCTAGTTTCCAAAATGGTGTTATTTGTGGGGGGTTTCCACTGTTTTGGTACATCAGGGGTTTTCCTATCGCGACATGGTGTCCGATCTCAATTCCAGCCAAAAAAGTCAAATGGCGCTGCTTCCCTTCTGAGCTCTGCCATGCGCCCAAATAGTAGTTAAACACCCACATATGGAGTATCAGCGTACTCAGGACAAATTGCACAATAACTTTTAGGGTCCTGTTACCCTTGGAAAAATAAGAATTGAGGGTGGAAAGATCATTTTTGTGGAAAAAATATTTTTTAATTGTACCGCTGTACGTTATAAACTTCTGTGAAGCCCTTGTTGGTTCAAAGTTCTTACCACATATCTTGATAAGTTCCTTGGGGGGTCTAGTTTCCAAAATGGGGTCACTTGTGGGGGGTTTCCACTGTTTTGGTACATCAGGGGCTCTCCAAACGTGACATGGCGTCCGATCTGAAATCCAGCCAATTTTGCATTGAAAAAGTCAAACGGCGCTCCTTCCCTCTGAGCTCTGCCAAGCTCCGAAACAGTGGTTCCCCCCTACATATCAGCGTACTCAGGACAATCTGCATAATAAGTCTTGCAGTCCAATTTTTCCTGTTACCCTTGGTAAAATAAAAAAAATTGAACCTGAAGTATTTTTTTTGTGAAAAAGTTAAATGTTCATTTTTGTTAAATATTCAAAAAATTCCTGTGAAGCACCTGAAGGGTTAGGAAACTTCTTGAATGTGGTTTTGAGCACCTTAAGGGGTGCAGTTTTTAGAATGGTGTCACTTTTGGGTATTTTCTATCATATAGACCCCTGAAAGTGGCTTCAAATGTGATGTGGTCTGTAAAAATAAAATGGTGTTGCAAAAATGATAAATCGCTGGTCAAATTTTAACCCTTATAACTTCCTAACAAAAAAAAATTTTGGTTCCAAAATTGTGCTGATGTAAAGTAAACATGTGGGAAATGTTGCTTATTAAGTTTTTTGTGTGCCGTATCTCTGTGATTTAAGGGCATAAAAATTAACATTTGGAAAATTGCGAAATTTTCAAAATCTTCGCCAAATTTCCGTTTTTTTCACAAATAAACGCAAGTTATATGAATGAAATTTTACCACTAGCATGAAGTACAATATGTCACAAGAAAACAATGTCAGAATCACCGGGATCCATGGAAGCGTTTCAGAGTTATTACCTCATAAAGGGACAGTGGTCAGAATTGTAAAAATTGGCCCGGTCATGAACGTGAAAACCACCCTTGGGGGTTAAGGGGTTAATTGAGACATCAGTAGGTTAAATGTTTTTGAATATTCACATTGAATCAGGAGCCACATATAATGCTCCATACAGTTCATGATGGCCCCATAAGATGCTCCATACAAAATACACCCCATATAATGCTGCACAAAGGTTAATAATGGCCCCATAAGATGCTCCATAGAATAATATGCCCCATATGCTGCTCCATAAAGGTTATAGCCCCATAAGATGCTCCATAGATTATGCCCCATATGTTGCCCCATAAGATGCTCCACTGAATATGCCCCCATATGATGCTCCATTGAATATGCCCCCTTATGCTGCCCCCATAAGATGCTCCATTGATTATGCCCCCATATGCTGCCGTCATAAGATGCTTCATTGAATATGCCCCCATATGCTGCCCACATAAGATGTCCCATAGATTATGCACCCATATATTGCTGCTGCCGCTACTGCAGGTATTATAAAAAAAACCACTCACCTCTTGTCGCTGGGGGCCAGGTGCCGGTGTGCTGAGCAGGCGGACAGTGGCGCGCTATGGGGGACAGGTGTCACCGCTGGCTCAGAACCCGGCACCTGAGATATTCACCTGTCCCGGTTCCACCGCTGGTCGTCGCTGTCTGCCCGCCGGGTCCCTCTGTCAGTGACTGTTCAGGCAGAGGGCACGCAATGATTATGTCATCGCGCCCTCTGCCGTGCGCCCAAACAGTGGTTTGTGATCACATATGAGGCAGGGTTGTGGAGTCGGTAAGCCACAGTTGCGACTCCGACTCCTGGATTTTATCAGGCTCCGACTCCGACTCCGGCTCCGACTCCGGCTCCTTCATAAAAGGCCAATTCATAACAACAAATTTACTGTTGTAAAATATTAAACATCGTGCTTATTCAGTTTCTCACCATCATATAAATAATCAGACCACTTAGAGCAAAAACTACATTTATTAGAATACAATTGGAATATAGCAAATAACTTTTATAAACTTTTCTAAACTGTAAGTAAATATGCAATAAACACTTTTATGCAGTTAATAAGAAGAAATCTATAAATTTGTCCTCAGAAAAAGTATTGCCTCTGTCAGATCTTCCTTCATGGATGCCCTCAAATCTGATCTAATTATTTTGAGAGCAGAGAACAACCTCTCTACACTAACTTGTGTTGGTGGCAAAGCAGTAACCACTCGGGCAACATCTCTGACAATGTCAGGATACAGAGGAATCGCTTGTTGCACTGTTATTTTTGATGAACGGTCAAATTTCTCAATTTCTTTTAGTGCACATGAAAAATTCTGCTGAAATGTACTGGCTGTGTTCCTTGATGGGGATGACTCTTCTTTGCGGGAACGCTTTGCACGGTCCTTGTGATCCAAATATTTTTCGAAATTAAATTCTTCATCAGTTGATGATGAGGGTGAAGATGTGGCAGGACGACCAAATTCTTCTTGTTCCTCCTGACTGTTCTGCAACCCTTTCATCCCTACTGCTATTTCAAACAGAGCTTCTTTTCCTTTACTTAGCTGTTGATCATCTAGAAGAATCCGATGCATTGGGTCTACATAAACAGCTGCCAAAAGAATGTTATTTTGTAATAGTAGCTCCTTTCTCCGTTTCATTGATGTAGCAATGCCACTTGCAATTAACCCTCCTCTTTGGGACAGGCGAAACATCAGGTTCTTCCACTCCTTTAAGAAAATACCTGGAGTTAAGTCCTCTGCTTGTAATTTTTTAGTCACTGTAAATGGGTGCTCTAGCAATTTTTCCAGCTCAGTCACCTGATTCCACTGACTTTCATTTAGCGTCAGTTGAGGGTTAGCCATGTCTACAAGAAAGGTTTTCAGTTCAACCAAGCGCTGAATCATTAAGTAAGTACTGCCCCATCGTGTGGCTTGATCAATAATTGCCCCTTTTCCAGCACGTCTCTTCAAAATTGAGTCAACTTTAGGGGTTCTGGCAACAGTAGCCAATTTTCTCACCTTTCCAATCAGTGCAGCAGCATGTCCTTCTTGCAGACTGTCTCTTATAGCCAGCTGTAGCGTATGCACAACACAGCGCATGTGATGAATGAAAGAACATATTGACACAGTTTCAACAAGATCATCTAAACTATCATGTTGCTGTTCATCTGAAGCAACTTCAGTTTGCTCCTCAGTTACAATACTGTGTTCCTCTATTTCAAACATTTCTGTGTCTGTGGACCCAGAATGTTCTTCTAGCTGCTGGTCACCATCATTACGCTCATTCATTAGCTTAATAGTACTTATCATATTTGAAGCACTGTCAGTTACGACAGAAAGAACTTGCTCTTTTTTAAGTTCATAGTCTTGCAGAACCTTTTCCACCAAGACCTGGAGAAACTCACTGGTGTGATGAGCTTTGGTGTCTTTTACTGCCAATGTCTTGGTAACTATTTCATTTTTGTCACAAACAAATCGGACATTGATGGCAAAATAGTTCACTCTATGATGTGTGCAGGCATCCATTTTAAGAAACAGAAAGTGTCCCTTGAGAGTTTTTTTAAGTTCTTCCTTTTGTTTAAAAGCTTCTTCGATTACTAATTTTCTAATACTCTCTCTCTCCAGAGAAACACCAAGCTTGCGGGCCATTTCCCCATTCAGACACATAAAAGCTGGTCGTGAAAATAATGAAATAGGCACACTATCCTTTACAACAAGCTCTATGATCTGTTTTTTAAATGTATCTACTGTCATTGTCACAGTAACTTTGTCACTGACAAAATATCTTGCAACTGATGGCTGCAAAGTTCTCTGCTCCTTTGTTTGGCTGGAAGAGCTGGGCACTGGTTCATTGGTTTGGATGCAGTCTTTCTCATCCACTGCTTTCAGTACTTCTGGATGAAAGCGCTGTAAATGTCTCTTTAGATTAAAAGCTCTGGTAGGAGCATTTTTATCTTTGCCTGAATATGCACTCATCTTGGCTTCACAGCATTTGTTTTCGTCTGGATCATTTGTCATACACTGACAGACATAATGTTTTCTATCTTGAGTGATGGTGAAATGTTCAAATACAGCTGATTTAATGTGATGCTTCTTTGACATTCTCAGGTTTTTAATTCTGCATTCACAATCCAAATGGCAATTGTTTTTCCTAAAAACAATTGTACAAAATTATTGCCAGGTCGTACAACTGATATAGTGGTCAGTAATACTGTTACTATTCCTCATGTACTCACAGTTAACTGATGCAAAGTTTGTTGAAAGGATAATACTTCTTACAGTCTTCCTCTTCTGAGTAGCAGGCAGCTGTGAGATGCTTGGAAGACGCACACCTAGTATGATCTAGTCTAGAGGAGGAGCTTTACTACTAAGAATTTGCAACACATTTTCACTTTCAGTTTCATACATTGTAAGTAGGGGGTTGGGGCAGCATGAGGTTAACCAAGTATAAGATTAGATAAGGGCAGTGGAGAACAGTGACACACAAGAAGTAAGAAATGTCTCTATCTCCAGCAGAACTGCTTATCACTGTTGTTCATAGTTTGATAGAACATATATATTTGAGTAATATTTATAAAATTCATATGAAAGTTCAATTATGAAATATTAATACATTTTTTTTAAAGCTGGAGTCGGAGTCGGTACATTTCTACTGACTCCGACTCCAACCAAAACTAACTCCGACTCCACGACTCCATAGCCCTGATATGAGGTATCGGTATACTCAGGAGAAATTGCCTAACAAATTTTAGGATTCATTTTATCCTGTTTCCCATGTGAAAATGAAAAAAGTGAGGCTAAAAGAAAATTTTTGTGAAAAAAAAAAGTACTTTTTTTGTACGGATCAATTTGTGAAGCACCTGGGGGTTCAAAGTGATCACTATGCATCTAGATAAAGTTGTGGCCAAAAGTATTGACACCCCTGCAATTCTGTCAGATAATACTCAGTTTCTTCCTGAAAATGATTGCAAACACAAATTCTTTGGTATTATGATCTTCATTTAATTTGTCTTAAATGAAAAAACACAAAAGAGAATGAAGCAAAAAGCAAAACATTGATCATTTCACACAAAACTCCAAAAATGGGCCAGACAAAAGTATTGGCACCCTCAGCCTAATAGTTGGTTGCAGAACCTTTAGCCAAAATACCTACGACCAACTGCTTCCGGTAACCATCAATGAGTTTCTTACAATGCTCTGCTGGAATTTTAGACCATTCTTCTTTGGCAAACTGCTCCAGGTCCCTGATACTTGAAGGGTGCCTTCTCCAAACTGCCATTTTTAGATCTCTCCACAGGTGTTCTATGGGATTCAGGTCTGGACTCATTGCTGGCCACCTTAGAAGTCTCCAGTGCTTTCTCTCAAACCATTTTCTAGTGCTTTTTAAAGTGTGTTTTGGGTCATTGTCCTGCTGGAAGACCCATGACCTCTGAGGGAGACCCAGCTTTCTCACACTGGGCCCTACATTATGCTGCAAAATTTGTTGGTAGTCTTCAGACTTCATTAAGCCATGCACACGGTCAAGCAGTCCAGTGCCAGAGACAGCAAAGCAACCCCAAAACATCAGGGAACCTCCGCCATGTTTGACTGTTGGGACCGTGTTCTTTTCTTTGAATGCCTCTTTTTTTCTCCTGTAAACTCTATGTTGATGCCTTTGCCCAAAAAGCTCTACCTTTTGTCTCATCTGACCAGAAAACATTCTTCCAAAACGTTTTAGGCTTTTTCAGGTAAGTTTTGGCAAACTCCAGCCTGGTTTTTTTATGTCTCGGGGTAAGAAGTGGGGTCTTCCTGGGTCTCCTACCATACAATCCCTTTTCATTCAGATGCCGACGGATAGTACGGGTTGACACCATCGGACTGCAAGGCAGCTTGAACTTGTTTGGATGTTAGTTGAGGTTCTTTATCCAACATCCACACACTCTTGCGTTGAAATCTCTTGTCAATTTTTCTTTTCCGGCCACATCTAGGGAGGTTAGCCACAGTGCCATGGGCTTTAAACTTCTTGATGACACTGCGCACGGTAGACACAGGAACATTCAGGTCTTTGGAGATGGACTTGTAGCCTTGAGATTGCTCATGCTTCCTCACAATTTGGTTTCTCAAGTCCTCAGACAGTTCTTTGGTCTTCTTTCTTTTCTCCATGCTCAATGTGGTACACACAAGGACACAGGACAGAGGTTGAGTCAACTTTAATCCATGTCAACTGGCTGTGATTTAGTTATTGCCAACACCTGTTAGGTGCCATAGGTAAGTTACAGGTGCTGTTAATTACACAAATTAGAGAAGCATCACATGATTTTTCGAACAGTGCCAATACTTTTGTCCACCCTCTTTTTTATGTTTGGTGTGGAATTATATCCAATTTGGCTTTAGGAAAATTCTTTTTGTGTTTTTTCATTTAAGACAAATTAAGTGAAGATAATAATACCAAAGAATTTGTGTTTGCAATCATTTTCAGGAAGAAACTGAGTATTATCTGACAGAATTGCAGGGGTGTCAATAGTTTTGGCCACAACTGTAAGTTTTTCCCTCTTTTTTTTGGTCGAGGATGCAGACATACGACAGAAATGGGAGGATTTGACTAGTGGGTGCTCCAATGGTTTCATGGAATTACTTATTCAATTGAACAGGAATACTATCACAACTTTAGACATTGAAATTGAGGAGCTACAAAATACACTTAAGAAGGATGTGTCAGGGGAAGAGTTGACGGCCCTCAATCGTGAATTGGATACAGAGTTTTTAAAATGGGAAAAGGAGATTTGTGAATTAAAGACCAAAAAATTTCAGAGAGATGTGGGTGATCATCAATCGAATTCTGTATATCGATGGAATCGTAAATCAAAACAATCAAAAAATTTTTCTCGGAAGAGGTCCACATCAATCACTTCTTATGCTTCAAGTGAAGGATCTGTAAGATCTAAATCTGTTGAGTCACGTTCTGGCGCCATTCGTGACCTTCAAACTAATAAGTTTAAAGGTACTGCTTCCTCCAAAAAAAACAGATAAAGCTAAAAATCAGATCCCACAGGTAATTAATCTCTCCACCCCAACTCAGATTAAGGTATTGTCAAAAGATTTAACTTTTTCCCCTACTAATCAATTTGATCTTTTCACAGCCATAAAGGATCTGTACTTATTCTCACGAAAATTGGTCTGTAAAAAACTATATGGCGGTTAAAAACGAGATACTCCTACTAATAGTCAAATGGAGGGTGAAGCCTTGCCAGCATTGGAAGATTTACTAAGGGAACAGGATGGTGGCCCTACAGGTATATTCCCCTCATCTGTTTTACCTCGGTCAACCAAGTTTCACCCTTTGACCTTATGTCCTGCTGTGGAGATTTTCACCAGATTGGATGTCGAGGATTTCCGGAAAATCACCACAAAAGAGAGATCTAATAACCTGACCGCCAAGCAACATCTTGCATTGAATGAATTACGGTCATATCAGGACATAGTGATCGGGGCGTGGCCTGCATGCAGACCAGAGAGGCCACATAACTCACAGGCTCCTGCTTCTCCGGACTTAAACCGGCTAATAACAGCACTCTATATTACCTCTCCTCCTCCCTGTGCACAGTAACGGCTCCTGGAAGGTCCTGGGCACATGATGACCCGAGGGAGAGCGCAGAAATGCAGTTCCCCGCCGAAGCTCCCGGACTTCTTCCCCCGTGGACAAACTGCACATGCTGCAGGTAAAATGGCTGCAGCTTCCCCTTCAGCTTCCTCCCACTCATCTGGTGGCTCTGGGGGGAGGGGGGCTTCTGAGACTCACAGCAACCTGTCTCCTATTACTAAAGGAGATATGAGAGACTTTCTGGCCTCCATTCATGCTTCCCTAAAGGAAGACATGCAGTCCATGCTGCAGGAGATTAGAGGGGAAGTCTCGTCCCTGGGGGAGAGAACTGCTCATGTTGAGAGCAAGATGGCTGAATATGCCAAGACTATAAATGCACTAGTGGATGAGAACGAAGCTTTGAGACAGGATATGGCTGTGGTCCAGGATAAGATGTATGATCTGGAAGATAGATCACGGAGGAATAATGTGCGTGTCAGGGGCATACCGGAGGACATTCCAGATAAGGATCTGGCTGACTTTTTGCTTAAATTCATGCAAACTGTACTCCCAACCTTGCTCCCCAGGGATTTCCTGATTGACAGGATACATAGACTCCCCAAACCCCGGCATGTGGACCCAGCCTTGCACAGAGACACTTTGGCGCGCGTCCACTTCTATACTACCAAAGACGCCTTCATGCAGGGGATGAAGAAACCCCCTGAGCTCCCTGCTGAATACCAAGGCTTACAGGTGTTCCCAGATTTATCAGCGTCCACGCTGGCAAGGAGGCGAGAATTCGTTCATGTTTGTAAAGCACTACGTGATGTTGATATCTGATACAAATGGGGATTCAATCCTGTCAGTCTGATAATATCTTACGAAGGTCGTGGTGTGGTCTGCCAATCTCCCAAACAGGCTGAGAACATGCTAACCGATTGGAAGATTTCCTTTGCTCCCCGCCAGAACCCGATGGGAAAGAAAATTGTTCAGGACTAGATTCAAACTTGAAGAGGAGGATGAGATGCTGTCCGGATGCAGGACTCTGCTGTGAGGGTGCTACGGATTTTGTCACCGTTTTTTTTCTTTTTTGCTCCAGCACCCCGTCCAAGATAACTCTCGGTTATTTTCCATCTTTTTGGGAGTGAACCTTGGAACTGCCCTGAGCTGGCATTTACCTGCGGTCTAGGACTGACCATTCAGGCGTTTCACTGCCTGACTAGCCTGGCCTTTGGCCTAGTGGCTGCATGACTTTGTGCTTAGAATTTTTTTTACTTTTCTCTGTGTTTTGTTTCCCTTGTCTCCTGTTTTTTAGGTGCACCTCCGAGATGGGTCTTTTTAATGTGGTTCTCTATGTTGCCAACACACGAGCCCAGATGCGGATGATGTGGGTTCATGAAGATGTGTGATAGCAAGTTTTATAATGTATAATTATGAGTGTTACCATTATGTCTTTAAATGTTAGGGGGTTGAACTCCCCCTGTAAGAGGTCCATCCTATGGAAAGAGGTGAAAAAATCAGGTGCAAAGATTATCTGCCTGCAGGAGACGCATCTGATAGAAGCTGATAATTTTAGGCTGCGTCACCCACAGTTCTCTAATATTTACTTTGCTAACAATAACACTAAAAAGGCTGGGGTGTGCATCATTTTTAAAAATACATTAGCCATCAATTGTAATCGGAAGGTAGCGGATCCTGCGGGCAGATTTCTGTTCCTCATATGCACATTGAATGGCGAGTTGCACACTATCACAGTCATCTACGCCCCAAATCATTCGCAACAGACATTTATCCGCAAAGTACTACATAGAGTGGATGGTCTGGCGCAGGGTGAAAAGATATACTGTGGAGACTTTAATCTTCCCATGGACAGGGATCTAGACTGCTCACGAGGTGGCATTCGGCCTAGGGGAGAGTTGAAAGGCATAGCCAAAGAATATCATCTACACGATTTCTGGAGGTACTCCCACGCGAGTGAAAAAGATTATACCTTTTATTCCTTCAGACACCGTACATATACACGGATAGACCATATTCTGGTGGATACTTCGGTTCTTCCTAGGTACGTCTCCTCCAGCGTAGGATTAATTACCTGGTCTGACCATGTTCCCAGACCCATTGTGTTACAGTTAGCGTTAAAACATCATGCGAACCCTGCTTTTCAGTGGCGTTCAAACCCATCTCTTTTACTAAATGAGAAGGTGACGTGTGGTATCTCTACTGAGTTGACTCACTACTTCCATGTTAACGATAATGGGGAAGTTTCAGATGAAACGCTATGGGCTGCGCATAAAGTGGTTATACAGGGATATCTCATACAACAAGCCTCCATACTGAAGCGTAATAGAGGGATTCGGGATGACCTCTTAGCTAGACTTGACAAGTTGGAATCACTGAATAAAACCTCACCCTCGCAGGCAGTGTCGGATGAAATATACGGGGTTCGCTTTCAGTTGCGGGAGGTTTTGCTTTCTGCCTATGCCCGTAATTTACGTACGCTTAAAACTCACTTTTACGCCACTGGAGATAGGGCGGGAGCAATACTGGCACGTAGGGTACGTAAACGAGAGGCTAAATTCAGAATAGATGGTTTACAAGATCAGAATAGGTGTCTGGTTAGGAATCCGATTGACATCGGAGACATTTGTAAAGTACTACTCCCATTTATATAACTTACATTCTGACCCGCAGACCCGTCAACCTACTCAGGTAGCAATCGATTCATATCTGCAATCAGTTAATTTACCGCGTGTATCCCAAAAACAATTATTATTGTTAAATGCCCCATTTACAGAAGAGGAGATCAAAAACACTATTAAAAGCAGTAAGCTACACACCGCGCCTGGTCCGGATGGACTTTCAAATGAATATTATCGCACTTTTCAGGAACTTCTGGCCCCATATCTATTGAGGTTGTTTTCAAGTTGGCGGGATTCAGGCAAAGTTGCTACCCCTAATTTGGAAGCTACTATTACCACTCTCCCTAAGCCAGGTAAGACCCCTGATAGTCCTGGGAATTTTAGACCCATTGCTTTATTGAATTGTGATTTAAAGATATATACCAAATTGCTAGCCTCCCGCCTTCATTTGATAATCTCCTCTCTTGTCTCTCCTGACCAGGTCGGTTTTGTGGCTGGCCGGGAAACCAAGGATGGTACCCGCCGAATGTTGAATCTCATTAGGGTGGCGGAACTGTCGGGCCTTCCCAGTAATTCCTGTCCCTGGACGCTGAGAAGGCCTTTGATAGGGTGCACTGGGGATATTTGGGAAGTGTTCTTAGGAAGTTTGGTTTGGAGGGCCCCATCCTTTCGGCAATTTTAGCCATATATTCCACCCCATCTGCCAGAGTCCTAGCCTCTGGGTTTGTATCTACCCCCTTTTTGATCACTAACGGGACGCGACAGGGATGCCCACTATCCCCCATTATATTTGCATTATGCATGGAGCCACTGGCGGAGAAAATCCGTCTTAACTCTGATATCTCAGGTCTGATGGTGGGCCCAGCTGCTCACAAGATCGGTCTTTACGCGGATGACGTCATCATAGCCTGTGTGGACCTGGAGCGGTCGTTTTCGGCAGTCATGGTTGAACTAGAGGAGTTTTCGTCAGTATCCTATTACAAATTTATTCCAATCAATTTTTATTGTAGGAAGTTACATTAGAAAAAAGGATAAATTCAGGTATCAATGGCATTAATACACAAAGAGAACAACGCTGTAACACGTGGTAGTATATCTTTTGATTATGATTCACATTTCCTATCACACCACCAACAATCATGTCTGATGCAAGTTACAACTTTCCTATTACAAATTGAATGCATCCAAAGCACTGGAATTCCCTGTCGCGGTCCCTTTGGTCACCAAAGCTGAATTAGAGAATAAGTTTCCCTTTCGTTGGACTGATCAGGGTATCCCTTACCTTGGTATAAAGCTTACACACTCTCAACATATCAGAGGCGAACTAAACTGCTTTATTCAGACAGATAAAGACTGAGCTGGACACCTTACATCTGTTTATAACCTCCTGGGTGGCTAGAATTAATATTTTCAAGATGAAAATTCTCCCCAAGATATCATATTATTTCAGATGTCTCCCTTTGAGGGTCCCAAGCAAAATTATAACAAACCTTCAGCGCTTAACAAACAAATACATATGGGCCCACAAAACTCCTCGAGTGGCCAAGTCCCTTTTGTATTACCCTTATGATCTGGGGGGAATGGGATTGCCAAATTTGATGGCGTATTATAAGGCCTCAGTGGTAGCGGGGCTGCGGGATTGGTGGCAGCTAGATAAGGATCATAGATAGTTGCAAATCGAAAATTTCTATGCGACTAGAGGCTCCACCCGATTTATGTTAGAGGTTGAAGCCTTTGGGCCGCGGCCTTGTAATCTCCCTCTACCAACCATGTCTATTGCACTGCATTTTTGGAGACAGACGGTCCCGACTCTTATTAAAATCCTGTTAACTGAAGTGTCACTGAAGGCGCTAGAATTACATATTCCGTATATAGATTTACAGCCATGGGTACTGGCTGGGGTAAAATCACTTCATCAGCTGTGTGACGGCACAGCGATTAAGCCGTTTGACCGCCTAGTTGCAAGACACCCAGAAATTCTACATAGATTTTATCAGTTTTTGCAACTAAGACATCTTATACACACTACACAACCGTCGTACTTCTTTAATTCTAACCTAGACCGTACAGTAAATGGCCTCTTCCTGGTGCCCAGACCTAGTACTCACAATGTATCTATCTTGTATAGAGCCCTGAATGATCCTGACCCAGAGGTTAAACTGCAATTCATGAGACAATGGGAGGATGACTTGCAGGTCACCCTAGCACCTGATGGGTGGCGGGAGGCGGTGTTAGAGGTTCGGAGAGTTTCCTCTTGTTTAAACCATCTGGAACAATTGAAAAAAGTCCACTTACGCTGGTACTATTACACAGTTAAAGTTGCTCACTTTGGCCCTCAGTGCTCCCCATTGTGTTGGAGAGGCTGCGGTATGTTGGGGACACTAAGCCACATGTGGTGGTCGTGCCCGAAATTACTAAATTTTTGGGCTAGCCTAGAGGACGTGATAGCTGAGGTAACTGGGATCCGGATGGCCTTACAACCCAGTATGGTTTTATTGCATATCGGTTTGGATGAGATCCCGTATGTGTTGAGAGGAGTGTTCTCACATTTGTTTATAGCCGCTAGACTGGCAGTGGCATCCAAATGGAGAGTGGCCAGCGCTCCGACCATACAATTTGTGATTGACAGGATGAACCTTCATTGCCAATAGGAAAGGGCTCTGGTATTATCTGCGTCATCAAAAAATAAAAAGTCCCAGATTTGGGAACCATGGCTTGGTAGCAGTCTCTCCTTCAATCCACCGTGATGCTGCTTGTGCTACTTCGATTCAGGGTCTGATATTCCCTGCCCGCGATGAACCCTGCTATGTGTCTAGCTTATATGCCACTTTGATATTCAGGAAACTGCACTTTAGCAGATCAGTTTCTGTTAAGACCTTTGATCTAAGTAATTTACAGTCGTGTACTTAGGTGTACCTACCCCCTTTTCCCCCCTTATTCCTTGCCTCCTACGTTTGTATGTCTGTCTTCTTGATGTATTATTAATCTACTCTGCACTGTTTGCGGAATTGATGTGTTTTCCTGTTTAACTATGTAAAATTTCAATAAATATGATTTTGGAAAAAAAAAGGACATAGTGATCATTTGGACAAAGGGGGAAACATGGTAATATGGCCTCAAAATATATATGAGAAAGAGGCATTTAGACAGTTGAGGGATGGGAGGACATACCTTAGATTGAACCATAATCCTGTAAAAGCATACTCCGATGATTTTGAGGAAATTCTTTCTGTAGCACTGGATCGGGGGATTATTCCCAAGAAAATCTATGACGGTTTGCTGACAAGGTTTCCTAAAATCCCCACTACATATTTCTTGCCTTCCTTTGGATCCACCGGGACATCCAATTGTGTCGGGCATTGGGGGTTTGTGTGAACCAGTTTGCAAATTTATTGATTACTATCTAAAACCGCTGGTTGAAGCACTGCCCTCTTTTGCCCGTGACACAATGGACGTCCTGGCAAGGATTGATGGGATGTTCCTTGAATCTGACATGATTTTAGTCACAGCCGATATAGAACCTCTATATACCTGCATACACCATCAGGACGGCATTTTTCTGAGGGGCAGCAACTGGGATGGCCCTATGTGTGAGTTGGTCTTGGATCTATTGGAATACATTTTAACTCATAATTTTTTCGTTTTTAAAGACTATTTTTATTTGCAGTTGTGCGGCACTGCCATGGGCGCGGCCTGTGTGCCCTCTTTCGCTGGCCTGTTCCTGGGTTTCTGGGAGCGGGAGGTTTTTTGGGGGAGGGCGCTCGGGCCACGTACCATGTGCAGTGCTGGTTACGGTACATAGATGATGTTTTTCTCATCTGGCAGGGGTCACAATACCAACTTCAGTGTTTCATGGAGGAATTGAACTCTAATAGGTTTAACATCAAATTGACTTACAGTTATAGTCAAACGGAGGTGGACTTCCTAGACATCAAAATTATAGTGGATTCGCAGTTACATCTGCAAACGGATGTTTATAGGAAGCCCACCTCCGTGAATTCTCTCCTCCATGCTCACTCCTGCCATCCATACGCAACCATAAGGGCCAATCCAGCTGGACAATTTTTGCGCATGCGGCGCATTTGTTCCTCTGACCATAGATTCCAGCAACAGGCTGAGGACCTCAAGGAGCGGTTCCTCATGAGGGGCTATAGCCATCGCAGTATAAAGAGGGGATATAACCGGGCTAAAAAATCAGCACGTTCTGCTATTTTACATCCCCCGCCCACAAAAAGGGATTCACATAATGTAGTGAGATTTATTTCCACTTTTAATGGAGAATGAGACACAATGAGGGAATGCCTGGACAGACACTGGGACATTTCACAAACTGAGCCAATTTTAAAGGGGTCTCTGTCAGGGCGTCCTCTCATGACATATCGTAGAAGCCCTAATTTGGGGGATCTGTTAGTACATTCTCATTATGTCCCCTATAGAAAAAATGTTTTTGACTCCCATGGGCCTCCACAGGGATGTTTTCCCTGTGGTCACTGTGTGGCCTGTAAAAATGTCCTGCGGACGTCCTCTTTTCAATCAGCTGATGGAGTGCACACTTTTTCTATTCGCCAACACATTACGTGTAGTACCACTCAGGTGGTTTATTATGCCACCTGTGGGTGCTCTAAAGTATATATTGGATCGACGTCCTGTCAGCTTAAAGTGCGAATTAGAGAGCACGTTCAGGACATCATGGCAGCGGCGGACATAATGGATATATCTCAATTGAAAACTATCCCCAGACATTATAAAATCCATCATGACTGTAATCCTAAATACTTTATGGTGAGGGGGTATCCAGCACATTAAGAGTGGGATTAGAGGCGGTGATATAAAACACCTTCTTGCCCAGAATGAATGTAGATGGATAACCATTCATGGTACAATGACTCCCCATGGACTCAATGAGTCCCTGGGCTTTGCATCCTTTTTGTGAGACTGCCTCTTTTGGGTTTCCCCTGCCTTTCTGCATTCCTGCCTTCCACTTTGTATATTTTGATTTTAACGCTGCTATTTTGTGTTTTTTAATTTTTCGTTTTATTTTCTTGCTTGTAGTTAATTACCCGCTCTCGTTACTGCCTGCTGTGTCATCATCTCTCTTTTTGGATCCGATGTATTCCTTGGAGGTTATTTTATGCATATATGGGGGAATACCTGGCTATTTCCTGAACTTTTTGTCTCCAAGAATTTGGAACATTGCGATATGGTGATCAAGAAGGAAGATAAAAAGATAGAAAAAAATCCTAACTAAAATGCATCCTCTTTTTGTAACTTTGTGTTAACGCAATATTGTGTCTGGCATATAATAATCTAATGCCGGATATTTGCATGAATTATGATGTGCATTTTTTATCCATATACACATATTTTTGTATTTTATGAAGGGTATCATGCATAGATGTGCATATTTATTAAGTACATATGTGCGCTGCAATTTATGCAATAATTATTATTGGGTTATTTTTCAGTGAATATCGTATATTTACTTAACCCTTTATTATTGTATTATATGTGTTATATGCACATCTTATTGTAAATATTTTTTCTCATTGTTATTGCGTGCAATTGTTATTTTTTCATTGGTTACTGGAATTATGATTATGATATATGATCCAAAAAAGATCCTGGCGGTTTATATCAGCGCCGTTTATATCAAAATGTATTTTTCTTGTTATTATTTCAGCTGAACGCTGTGGAATATAGTTCCTCCTCCCCCTGTTGCCGCCTCCTCTGGCGTGCTCCGTTGCTGGTGATGACTAGGCGCCAGCCGTCCCCTTCACGGTGTCACTTCCTGTTGGGATGGTGATGGTGGAGTGACAGATTCTTTTCCACCGCGCAGGCGCGAGTTACTCCCTCTGTGATTGGACTATTATGTCCATGTGACGTCTGTGACCGGGTACTTAACAGTGCATGTGTCACTGTGTAAGCCACGCCCCCGAGGAAGCGGTTATACCGTGAAACGCGCGTTGGGGTCTCCCTGGACAGCGGTATCCCCTCTGGCTGACATGATGGGTATGTCATGACCTCTCTGATGATTGTTATATTGGGCAAATGTGCAATATGAGACCAGTTTTGGTCTCTCTCCTCTATTCACCTTATTACTATTTAGGAGTGATTTTTCTCTCCAGATGATTATATTTTTTTGAATGTGGGAGCGCTTTTTCTCTTCTCAGCAAATATTTTTTTTTTTTGCCAATATTACCAATGAGATGTTTATGTGAAAATTTACCCTGCTGTACCATTGGCTATACCGTCTGAAAGGGTTTTTTTCTTTTGTATCCGGCTATCAATGACACTGGTTCTTGTATACCTGATTTTAACCAAGTACCTTTACTGCTGTTGCTCCCTGTTTTCCTGCCTTTTTTATAACAATAAAGATGTTAATTTGCATGTAGTTTTGGACTCTGGTTTTCTCTTTTCTACCAAGTTCCTTGGGGGTCTAGTTTCCAAAATGGGGTCACTTGTGGGGTAGCTCCAATGTTTAGGCACACAGGGGCTCTCCAAACGCGACATGGCAACCGCTAAATATTCCAGCATATTTTCCATTCAAAAAGTCAAATGGCGCTCCTTCCCTTCTGAGCCCTGCCGTGCGCCCAAACAGTTGTTTATGACCACATATGAGTTATCGGTGTACTCAGGAGAAATTGCCCAACAAATTTTAGGATCCATTTTATCCTGTTGCCCATGTGAAAATGAAAAAAATGATGCTAAAAGAAAATTTTTGTTGGAAAAATTAAAATGTCCATTTTTTCCTTCCACGTTGCTTTAGTTCCTGTGAAGCACTTGAAGGGTTAATAATCTTCTTGAATGTAGTTCTGATGAACTTGAGGGGTGCAGTTTTTAGAATGGTGTCAGTTTGGGGTATTTTCTGCCATATAGATCCCTCAAAGTGACTTCAAATGTGAGGTGGTCCCTAACAAAAATGGTTCTGTAAATTTTGTTGTAAAAATGAGAAATCACTGGTCAACTTTTAACCCTTATAACTTCCTACCAAAAAATTTTTTTTTTCCAAAATTGTGCTGATGTAAAGTAGACATGTGGGGAGGGGGGGATGGCTTTGATTGTATTACTACAAGATATGTGAATTGTTACATGTATATTGATATCCACTGTTTATTGTTTAAAATCTTTTGAAACCTAAATAAAAATAACTGGATTAAAAAAAAAAAAGTAGACATGTGGGAAATGTTATTTAGCAACTATGTTGTGTCACATAACTCTCTGGTTTAACAGAATAAAAATTCAAAATGTGAAAATTGCGAAATTTTCAAAATTTTCGCCAAATTTGATTTTTTCACAAATATACGCAAAAATTATCGACCTAAATTTACCACTAACATGAAGCTCAATATGTCACGAAAAAAAACTATCTCAGAATCGCTAAGATGCGTTGAAGCGTTCCAGAGTTATTACCTCATAAAGGGACACTGGTCAGAATTGCAAAAAATGGCCTGGTCATTAAGGTCAAAATAGGCTGGGTCATGAAGGGGTAAAAAAGCGTATTGGCAGTTGTTAAGGGGTTAATAAATATGGTGCAAGTCATGAAAGACAGTTTTATTTGTGATGTATTTACCTTGACAAATATGCCCCCTTACTGTATGGATCTTATGTATTCATAAGGAGAACTCTTCAGGGTGCAGATTGACAAGCTCCTGTGTATATGTGCATACACAGCAGTCCATTTCTCACTGTCCTGAGGGGCCTGGGAAGCAGTGTAAGGGTGCGCTCACACTAGCGTATAACTCGGACGAATGATAGCCAATGTTTTATAGGATAGCACTTGGCCTAATGTTTTATTGTGAGGCAGTGAATGTTTTACTATGAGGCAGTGAAGATCTGCAATTTTTTTCCCATGCAGATTCGTCATGAGAAAACCATCGCAGCGTGCTGCAAGTGCATTCGATATTTGGACCATGCACACCCTGTATATTAGACAATGGAGAAGATGGATATATTAAGTTCTCCATGTTCTTTGCATCTGTGCTGCAATTCTCTCATGCAAGAGAATTGGATCAGACTCAAATGACACTCGGCTCAAACTCAGAGTTTGAGCAGAGTGACACTAGTCTAATCGGCCCGATTCTCTCGCATGAGAGAACGTATGCCCGTCTAACCCTGGCCTTATTATGACAAAGGGATATTTTCATTATAGATCTTCACTGCACCGCTCTCCTGCCTTCCTTCTTGCCAAAAGACTCCTAAACGATTGACAGTTCAGACCAATGGCAGCAAAGGAGCAGTGCGGGGACACAAAAACGCTTTGCAAGTGCATGCTCCCTGCCTAGAAAATTGGACACAACTGATTGGAGAGGTGGCCGGTAACCTAGGCAATGAGCAGTAAACTATATAAAAATACTTTATTTCAGCGCTGGGGTGCTAGGTTCAAATCCCAGCAAGGACAACATCTGCAAGGAGTTTGTATGTTCTCCCTGTGTTTGTGCGGGTTTCCTCAGGGTACTCCGGTTTCCTCCCACATTCAAAAGACATACTGATAGGGATACTAGATTGTGAGCCTCATCAGGGACAGGGCCAATAATGTCTATAAAGCGCTGTGGAATTAATGGCGCTATATAAGTGAGTAAACTAAATAAATAAAATTTCATGATAACAGAGAGGATTTTTAATAAGAGTTACCTTAAATTGCAAAGTTGCTTGTTTTTAAAAGCACTTTACAATTTTGCCCATTTAGGTTAGAATCAAGTATATTTTTCCATCCAAAAGAACCAGGTAGATTATGTAAATTACACACCAATCAAACTCTGATCAGAGTTTGATCAGAGAGTGTGAGCATAGTGTGAGCTGATTCTCTAGGATTAGTAGTAGAGAAAAAAAATGTCACCATATTCTCCACTCAATCCGTGGAAATCAGATGTCATCCGAATGCAGTCGGATGTTTTCCATGCACTCATTGACTTTCATTACTGAGTACGATCTGAATAGTGTGTCACGTCCTCCTGGGAGATCGGGGGTTAGGCAATCTTTATGTACTGTGAATGGCAGGTCTTCCATTTAGCCTGTGTGTTTTGCTTCTCATATTAAATGGACGCTTGGGCGCTGAAGAAGTTAACGACTCTTTGTATGCTGGTTAGGCTGGTTTCACATTCGCGCTTTTTAAGCGCACGCACGGCCGGGGGTAGCTCCGCCCCCGAGCCGGCTCTCTGCCCGGCGTGCCCGCCCCTTCCTTGTAGCGCCGCCTCCTAGCGCACAGCGGCGCCTGCGATCGGCGCACCCTATCTTTAGCATAGGGTGGGCAGATCGTGCGCAGGCCGTGCGCTAGTTGCGCTTTGACCTGCGCTGCGCACTTTTGACGGTGCGCCGTGCGCGCCAAAATCCGAAAAGTTTGATTTTGGCGCGCACGGCGCACCGTCAAAAGTGCGCAGCGCAGGTCAAAGCGCAACTAGCGCACGGCCTGCGCACGATCTGCGCACCCTATGCTAAAGATAGGGTGCGCCGATCGCAGGCGCCGCTGTGCGCTAGGAGGCGGCGCTACAAGGAAGGGGCGGGCACGCCGGGCAGAGAGCCGGCTCGGGGGCGGAGCTACCCGCGGCCGTGCGTGCGCTTAAAAAGCGCGAATGTGAAACCAGCCTTAGAGACATGAAGCTCCATCTCACAGCTGCTCCTGACCAGCTCATTTTCTCTCCCTATACGGCCGGGGTCACACTGGCGAGGAATACGGACGAGTGAGAGGCGTTAAAAGCACGCATTACACACGGACAAATGATTCTCTATGGGGCAGCTCCCAACAGCCGTATATTTCTCGTCCGTATTCTACGGTCCGTGCCAATTGCAGAATGCTGCGATTGTCAGCGTACTACGCCCGTAGTACGCCAATGCAAGTCTATGGGTGCGCAAAAAATACGCATACACACGGACCACACGTGTGTGACTTGCGAGAAATACGCACCCGGTGTCTTTTAGAAAAGCCGGCAATTCAATGCGCTATACAGTAAACTCACACTGACAGGTTTAATAAAGAAACGAAAGAATAGATATATACACATAGAATACATATATATACAGTGAGGAAAAAAAGTATTTAGTCAGTCAGCAATAGTGCAAGTTCCACCACTTAAAAAGATGAGAGGCGTCTGTAATTTACATCATAGGTAGACCTCAACTATGGGAGACAAACTGAGAAAAAAAAATCCAGAAAATCACATTGTCTGTTTTTTTTTCATTTTATTTGCATATTATGGTGGAAAATAAGTATTTGGTCAGAAACAAGCAATCAAGATTTCTGGCTCTCACAGACCTGTAACTTCTTCTTTAAGAGTCTCCTCTTTCCTCCACTCATTACCTGTAGTAATGGCACCTGTTTAAACTTGTTATCAGTATAAAAAGACACCTGTGCACACCCTCAAACAGTCTGACTCCAAACTCCACTATGGTGAAGACCAAAGAGCTGTCAAAGGACACCAGAAACAAAATTGTAGCCCTGCACCAGGCTGGGAAGACTGAATCTGCAATAGCCAACCAGCTTGGAGTGAAGAAATCAACTGTGGGAGCAATAATTAGAAAATGGAAGACATACAAGACCACTGATAATCTCCCTCGATCTGGTGCTCCACGCAAAATCCCACCCCGTGGGGTCAGAATGATCACAAGAACGGTGAGCAAAAATCCCAGAACCACACGGGGGGGACCTAGTGAATGAACTGCAGAGAGCTGGGACCAATGTAACAAGGCCTACCATAAGTAACACACTACGCCACCATGGACTCAGATCCTGCAGTGCCAGACGTGTCCCACTGCTTAAGCCTGTACATGTCCGGGCCCGTCTGAAGTTTGCTAGAGAGCATTTGGATGATCCAGAGGAGTTTTGGGAGAATGTCCTATGGTCTGATGAAACCAAACTGGAACTGTTTGGTAGAAACACAACTTGTCGTGTTTGGAGGAAAAAGAATACTGAGTTGCATCCATCAAACACCATACCTACTGTAAAGCATGGTGGTGGAAATATCATGCTTTGGGGCTGTTTCTCTGCAAAGGGGCCAGGACGACTGATCCGGGTACATGAAAGAATGAATGGGGCCATGTATCGTGAGATTTTGAGTGCAAACCTCCTTCCATCAGCAAGGGCATTGAAGATGAAACGTGGCTGGGTCTTTCAACATGACAATGATCCAAAGCACACCGCCAGGGCAATGAAGGAGTGGCTTCGTAAGAAGCATTTCAAGGTCCTGGAGTGGCCTAGCCAGTCTCCAGATCTCAACCCTATAGAAAACCTTTGGAGGGAGTTGAAAGTCCGTGTTGCCAAGCGAAAAGCCAAAAATATCACTGCTCTAGAGGAGATCTGCATGGAGGAATGGGCCAACATACCAACAACAGTGTGTGGCAACCTTGTGAAGACTTACAGAAAACGTTTGACCTCTGTCATTGCCAACAAAGGATATATCACAAAGTATTGAGATGAAATTTTGTTTCTGACCAAATACTTATTTTCCACCATAATATGCAAATAAAATGAAAAAAAAACAGACAATGTGATTTTCTGAATTTTTTTTTCTCAGTTTGTCTCCCATAGTTGAGGTCTACCTATGATGTAAATTACAGACGCCTCTCATCTTTTTAAGTGGTGGAACTTGCACTATTGCTGACTGACTAAATACTTTTTTTCCCCACTGTATATATCCACACATGTCATTGTGACAAACATATATATATATATATTCAGCGTCGGACTGGCCCACCGGAGAACCGGTGGATTCTCCGGTGGGCCCTGGCATCTGGTGGGCCCTGGCACCTGCTGGCATACAGGGCCAGCAGTTGCCTAGGGCCCCCGCTGCTCCAGGGGCCCCCAGCCAGTGGTGTGTCGCACACCATGCAGCTGCTATGGGGGCCCCTGCCAGCGGAGCAGCAGCGGGTGTCAGGAGGCAGGAGCCCCTGTCCCCGCTGCTAAAGAGAAATGAATATTCACTGCGAAGCAGTGAATATCATTTCAGGTCTCCAACCCCAGAGGCCCCGCCCCCAGCCCAGTAAGCCGCTCTGCATCAGGGCCGGCGCCGCCCTCAGTCCTCTCTGCTCCTGGCTCACAGCCAGTGCGCGATGACGTCACTACATCGCGCACCCGCTGTGTGTCTGGCAGAGGGGGCAGCTCCTGACACTGAAGCCGGGATCAGCGTGGGAGCGAGGAGGAGAGGTGAGTATTGTGTTTTTTTGGGTTTTTTTATATCTCTCTCGCTCTCTCTATCTGTCTCTCTCTATTTCTCTATATCTCTCTCTCTCTCTCTCTATCTCTCTTATATCTATCTATCTTTCTTTCTATCTCTATCTATTATCTATATCTATCTATCTCTATCTATTATCTATATCTATCTATTTCTATATCTATCTCTATCGCTCTATCTTTATATCTATCTTTCTATCTCTACATCTATCTCTATATCTATCTATCTCTATATCTTTCTATATATATCTCTATATCTATCTATTATGTCTATCTATCTATCTCTCTCTATCTATCTCTATATCTATTATCTATCTAGCTACCATCTATATCTATCTATCTTTACCTATATATATCTCTATCTAATATCTATATCTATCTATCTCTATACCTATCTATTTATCTATCCGTTATCTATCTCTATATCTTTTCTCTGTATCTATCTATCTCTATATCTATCGCTCTATCTCTATATCTATCTTTATATCTATATATCTATCTCTATCTATCTCTATATCTATTTCTCTCTATATCTATCTCTATAGCTATCTATCTATATATCTCTATCTATCTCTATATCTATCTCTCTGTATATCTATCTTTCTATCTCTATATCTATATATCTATCTTTCTCTATCTATTTATCTCTATATCTTTTCTCTGTATCTATCTCTCTCTATATCTATCTATCTATTTATCTCTATCTCTATATCTATCTTTCTATCTCTATATCTATCTATCTTTCTCTATCTATCTATTTATCTCTATTATCTATATCTATCTCTATATCTATCTTTCTATCTCTACATCTATCTTTCTATCTATCTCTATATCTATCTATATCTATATCTATCTATCTCTATTATCTATATCTACCTATCTCTATATCTATCTGTTATCTCTATATTTATTATCTATCTCTATCTATTATCTATATCTATATCTATCTATCTATTTATCGATCTCTGTATCTATCTCTCTCTATATCTATCTCTCTCTATCTATCTTTATATCTATCTATCTCTATATCTACCTATCTATCTCTATATCTATCTCTATATCTATATCTGTTTCTCTCTATATCTATCTCTATATCTCTCTATAGCTATCTATATATTATCTCTATATCTATCTATATCTATATCTATCTATCTCTATATCTATCTGTTATCTCTATATCCATATCTATCTCTATATCTATCTATCTATATATCTATCTTTCTATCTAACACTATATCTCTATATCTATCTCTATATCTCATTATCTATCTATCTCTATCTCTCTCTCTTTATCTATCTATCTATTGATCTATCATCTATCTCTATATCTATATCTATCTATTATAGCTATCTATTATCTCTATTATCTATATCTATCTATCCATCTATCTATCTATCTAGCTATCTCTATCTATCTATCTCTATACATATCTCTATATCTAGCTATTATCTCTATATCTATCTCTATATCTATCTTTCTATATCTATCTGTCTCTATATCTATCTCTATATCTATCTCTATATCTATCTGTCTCTATATCTATCTGTCTCTATATCTATCTATCTATCATCTCTATATCTATCTCTATATCTATTTTTATTTATAGCCATCTATCTATATATATTTATCTCGATATCTATATATGTCTATATTATTATTATTATATCTGTATATCTCTATTATCTATCGCTATCTATTATCTATCTCTATCTATATAGATATCTATCTCTATATCTTTCTATCTATAGCTATCTATCTCTATATCTATCTATTATCTATTTTCTATCTATCTCTATATCTATCTACCTATCGATCTATCTATCTATCTATCTATCTTTCTTTCTATATATATCTTTATATCTATCTCTATCTATCTTTCTATCTATATCTATCCATTATCTACTTTCTATCCATTATCTACTATCTATCTCTATATCTATCTATTTCTACATCTATCTTTCTATCTATATCTATCTAACTCTATATCTATATAGCATTATACCCTATGAGGGGGTGCATTATTCCCTATGAGGGGGGCAGTATTATACCCTATGAGGGGGCAGCATTATACCCTATTAGGAGGCAGCATTATACCCTATGAGGAGGCAGCATTATACCCTATGAGGAGGCAGCATTATTCCCTATGAGGGGGGCAGCATTATTCCCTATGAGGGGGGCAGTATTATACCCTATGAGGGGGGCAGTATTATACCCTATGAGGGGGCAGCATTATTCCCTATGAGGGGGTGCATTATTCCCTATGAGGGGGGCAGTATTATACCCTATGAGGGGGGCAGTATTATACCCTATGAGGGGGGCGCATTATACCCTATGAGGGGGTGCATTATACCCTATGAGGGGGGCAGTATTATTCCCTATGAGGGGGGCAGTATTATACCCTATGAGGGGGGCAGTATTATACCCTATGAGCGGGTGCATTATACCCTATGAGGGGGTGCATTATACCCTATGAGGGGGGCAGTATTATATTCTATGAGATGGCTGCATTATATTCTATGAGATGGCTGCATTATATTCTATGAGATGGCTGCATTATATTCTATGAGGGGGCTACATTATATTCTATGAGGGGGCTACCCCAACTCCTGCTACATAATTAAGACATGTACAACCTTATATTATACCCGGATATTAGCGTGTTTTACCGCACAATTGGTGGTCTGGTATTTAACTCTATGCAGCTACATAGTGGGCCCCAAGAATGATTTTCTCTGGTGGGCCCAAGGTGTTCCAGTCCGACGCTGCATATATTTATATTTCACAGAGTTCTTCATAGCAGAATAGCCGCTAATTAAATTGCCGGCTTCAATCAAATCCTTCCCCAACCTGACATGAAATGACACATGTTTTACATTCAGTAAAGCATTTCATTTCATGTTTTTTATACGTCCTTGACTAATAATTAGATGAGGGTTTATGTGCAAAATTTGGTAGTTGTAGTTGTTATTTTAATGGGTTAATTGGTTGTTAAAAAATGCGTGGGCTTCCCATTGCCCTATAGTGGTGGCGAGTGGGTTAATCTAACATAGGGTTAATGTCACTATTCGATTGTAAGGTGACATTAACCCTTTGTTAGATTAACCCATTCGCCACCACTACAGGGCAATGGGAAGCCCACGCAATTTTTAACAACGAATTAACCCATTAAAATAACAAATACAACGCCCAAATTTTGCACATAAACCCTCTTCTAATTATTAGTCAGGGACATATAAAAAAGAACATGAAATGGTTTACTGAATGTAAACCATGTGTCATTTCATGTCGGGTTGGGGAATGATTTGATAGAAGCCAGCAATTTAATTAGCGGCTATTCTGCTATGAAGAACTCTGTGAAATATATATATATATATATATATATATATATATATATATATATATATATATTTATCTCAATGACTTGTGTGTGTGTGTGTATATATATATATATATATATATATATATATATATATACACACACATATATATGCGCATTCTATGTGTCTATATCTATTATTTCGTTTCTGTTATAAACCCTGTCTCAGGGCTCCATTATATGTCCATTTTGCAAGGCGGCGAGAAAATCTCGCCATATGGATTGCATACGGATGCCATATGGATTACATACGGATGCAGACATGTGCAAAATACGCAACCACACCTTGCTTACGGATGACATACGGAGCAATATTTAGGGGTCATTCATCCGTATTACGCATGTAAACTACGGACCGTATTTTGCGTCGGTTAGTGTGACCCTGGCCTAAAACCTGGCCAGACCTTCTCATGCCTGCCTGTGAAAGTTTTACTTCCTGTCTGGCTGGAGTTGGTGTGCTGAAGTTGCAGTTCGTAGTTGCTGCTGGAGACTGTTGTCTGCTGTTTTTGGGTGTATGTTTTCTCGATTATCCTATTCCCATTTGGTATGTAACTTCCTAACCTTCCATTTATTCCTATAATATAAAAACCTCAGTGGCGCTCAAGTATATATATAGGGACTCCAGCAGCAAAAGCAGAAAGACACCAGCCACCATAGATGTCAAAGGGAAAGTCTGTATAGATAAATGAATTACTACTGCGCTTAGAGTCACTGGTATCTATTGTCTTACTCAAATTAATTTGAAGAGAAAAAAAAAAAAAATCAAAGTCCAGAGCACAATAAAAGAACCAGGTTTGGACAGAGAACAACAATAAGTAACACTAAAAAAGTCATATATATCCCTTTGGATGCTTAATGCCAATTGTAGAGCAAGAAACCAAGATTACCTTGTAAAGCAGTAGGGGTTAACAGCCACAGAGGGGGAGGGCGGGCTCAGTCTCACAAGTGAACGCTGATTCTGTGTTTGGAGATCCCAAAAGTCCTTCTGTAAGTAATAACACTCCTCCGGTGGGTTGCTGATTAAATGCTTCTTGCTTAAGAACTGCAGTAATCCTGTTAGCGATGCTACCCCGGCCGGTGGCAGCAATCGCTGGGTGGGAAAACACACTGAACTAGGTGCCTGAACTTCACACTATGCTCTTCAGCACAGGACCTGTGTGAAGTCAGAGACATGTGATGCACTGGGCTGCAGCCTAGAGATTGCAATGAGGACCAAAAAGCTATGTTTCAGAGACTCCTGTCTCCCTGAGGAAGGAGACAGGAGTCTCTGAAACATCTAGGATAGCTTTTTGGTCCTCATTGCAATCAGGCACCTAGTTCATTTATCTATACAGACCTTCCATTTATTGATCTCTACCCTTGGGGAGTGTTTCTGCTTGTAAGTTGCATTTTGTTATCCCTGTTTAACGTGTATATACAGTAACATATCTGTCCCAGGCCTACTGAGGGAGGGGGAGCGGACAGCTTAGGCCTCTTTCACACTTCAGTTTTTTGCCATCAGTCAAAATCCGCCAAAATTTGAAATTGGCGGATCCGCTTTTTCTTGTTGCGGATCCGCCAATTTCCCCATTGGGATACATTAGTGGCGGATTTTGACGGATGGTCGTCCGTTGCGTCCGATATTCGGCGGATCCGCAAAATTCTTTGCGGATCCTGTCTGAGGGGGACGGAGCATGTAACGTTTTTTTTCGCCGTCAAAATG